>NC_141377.1:23942619-24287719 GCF_017979445.1 Akebia trifoliata
AGACCCAATTGAAATGGATCTGGGTCGTTGACCCAGTTGTAGTGGATTGGGGTCGTGGGCCCAGTTGGAATGGATTTGGGTCGGGACCCAGTTGAAGTGGATCTGGGTCGTAGACCCAGTTGAAACGGATCTGGGTCGGGGACCCAGTTGAAATGGATCTGAGTCGGGGACCCAATTGGAATGGATCTGGGTTGGACCCAGTAGAAGTGGGTCTGGGTCAGTTTTCGAAATGGATATTTAGTAAGAGATGATAATGGGTTTTACTATAACTTAGATCGATAGCGTGTCGCATTTGGCAACATCAATCATGAGCGTGATCAATTCTAAGTGATAGGCTATGAGTTTAATGGTAAAGTGAGTCGTTCAATCATTTTAAAGTCTTAAAATTCAAAATAAAAAAACCTTTGAGAAGAAAAAAGTTGTCAGGATTGACATATGGAACAAAATGAGCAATTTTTTTTTTTTAGGTCTGTTTTTCAAGCACGGACCTAATATTTTTTTGCTAGTCCGTGTTTCAAATATGGATCAGAACCTTAAATTCTTTTTTTTTACATTGGTCCGTGCTTCATGCACGGACCTAAGAAAATTTGCCAAGTCCGTTTTCCAAACACGGACTTAACCATTTTCTTGAGTTCGTGCTTCAAACATGGACCAGAACCTTTTCTGGCTCTCCAAACTTGCTTTGTTTTTTTGGTCCTCATCCCATTTAACCCAGAATTTCTAGATTTTGAGGCACATAACCTTTATTTTTTGGCTTGGGCCACAAAAATGTTATTTTTTTTTTGTTTTTATGATGCAAATGATAGAAAAAAGATTTCCCCCTTTTACCTAGGGGGACATATAAAAGAGGATAAAGTGAAAATGTCCTAAAGTCTATACAACTTGTTTTCGTGGGCTAAAAAAAAGAAATAAAATAAAATTACAACATACACACGTGGGATGGATACAGAATTAAATTACCTTAATGTCCTTTGTCTATTAATTACGCTTTGATGCATGCGGTTTGTAGGTAGTTTTTCGACTACCCATTCTTCAAACCTCGATGTACACCGAAGTGTGCATGTCTTAGGTTGGTGAATGGGGTGGATGTTTTCCTCCCTGTCACCCAAAATAGCGATCTTGGGAGCTAGAGAGTACTGGCATCCAGGGTTAGAAATTTAACGAGGAAGGGGGTGGCTTATGAACAGAGCTATGAATCGCATGTGCATATGCGTGCATTTTTTTTGCAAAACGTATCCATCCTTACATTCCTTGTCCAACAAAATAAAACACATATACAAAGCATGAAATAAGTAAATATTACAAGCATTCTCCAATAAAAATAAATAAATAAAATAAAAAAGAAGAGACATGAAAAATATTAGAAGGTAAGTATAATACGAAAATGAAAACACAATTTTTTTTGTTTTAAAAATAATAACCGAATCGAAAGAGGGTTGGACCCATTAGTCTTGCTTCCCCAGTGGAGTCGCCAAGCTGTGGACATGGGAATTTCATCATTTTGAAACATCCTTCCACTTTTAGGTGTTTTGGAGTCGCCACCATTCATTTTCGAAAATGGGTATGAATGGTCACCCGAAGTTGTACTTTTTGAAAAAAACATGTCATTTTGACATTTGATGACTCTCGTATGGATATAGTACATGGTCTAACCTTCGATTCAAGGTAAGGGGGTCCATTTATGGAGTAGGGAAGGTGTTAGACACCCTACTCCATCCACCGTAGTGGTAACCTCGGATTTGATCTTCTAAAATAAAAGGAAAAAAAATCGAAAGAGTCGATATGTGCCCTTGAGTATGAGGGGTTTCAATGTTGATTTAATCCATTGAGGGCACCCTTATTGAAAAAGGGGCCCTTAAATGACTCAAATCGTTGTGGTGTGTGCAAAAGTATAGAGAAAAGGGGTGAGTAGAGGAGGGGAGTTGAAGGGGGTGTTCTTTTTTGAAACCCACCTTGATCTTGAGTTGATCTTCAAAGGATAAGTCCTTGCCTTGATCTTGACTTGCTTGAGAGTGTAAAGAATTGAGTTGAGTTGGAAATTCTAGAGAATTGAGAGTAAAGTATTGTTGAGTATGGGATGAGAGATAGTTGAGTGTAGATGATTGAGATTAGGATAGTATTTTTTTTAAATTTTCATTAGGTATTGTGAGAGGGGAATGGATGGGTTTTTATAGAGGTTGGGGGGTTATTTTAAGGGTATAATGGGGTGAAGGATTGGAAAAATGGATAATGGCATGGATTTTAGAGAAAAAGGGTATGAAATTTGAAATGGAAATGATGGTAGTTTTGTAATGAAGGAGATGGGTTGTATTTTAACCCAAATGGTTTGGATTTTACCCAAATCCATTTGGGTAGAGTGTTTGGTGGGGTGAGATGAGTGATGGTTGATGGGAGGAATGGGGGTGTAAGGGAGTTTTTGGAGAATGAGTGTTAAGTTGGTTGATGAGGTGATGTGTTTAGATTTAGGAGAATGGGTTATGTATGAGGTTGGTAGATTGGATTTTTGGGAGGGGTAGTGAGATGATGACATGTGTTAAAAGGGATGTGGTGATGAGGTGATGAGATGAATTGATTGGTGATGATGGTTGGAGGTATAGGTTGAGGTGATTTTGTGGGAGTGTTTTAAGGGAAAGTGATGGGTTAGGGTGTTGGAGGTGTGGGTGTGATGTGGGTGGTTGATGGCGTTAGAGAATGATGATAGGTTAGGTTAGGGTAAAGTATAGGTTGGGTAATTTTTGGAGATAGGTGATGTGGTTGGTTGATTTTTTAGAGAAAGGTGATGGAAGTAGGTGATTAGATGAGGGAGGTGAAAGGGGATGATGACATGTGTCATCTTTTGATGTTAAATTAGTAATTGGTTTGATGTGGATGATGGGTTAGATTGGGTTTGGATAATGAGTTGGGTTTTTGATGATGGGTTTAGGTTGGGTTGGATTTATGTTGGATTGGGTTTAGGAATATAGAATAAGATAATTTTGGATTTTAGGTGATGGGCTTAGGTTAGGTTGGGTTTGTGAGTGGGCTTAGATAATTTATGGAATGAGATAGGGCTTTTGGGGGATTTGGGCTTTGAGGGCCCGATGCAACTTTTATTGTCTTTTTGGGTATTTTTGCGTCGAGGGCCCCCTCAAATTTGGGTGTCTACAAACAGTACAAGAAAACTGATGAATAACGACAACATTTACTGACAACACATTTTTTTCGATCGTTGTAGAGTAATTTAGCGATGAACAATTATCAAGTGGGTCGTTGTAGAGTTTCTTTCCCACCTTTTCCTTCGCGCGTTTATTTCCTAAACTTATGTTTTATTTCCAAAACCTTTCTTCCCATTCTCACGTTTAGTTTCCACGAGCTCACAACTCGAGCTTTCTCTCGATCGATCCAAAACCTTAGAACTCGAGAAAACTCGCCCTCATGTCTCTCTCTCTCTCTATCGATCCAGAACCTCACAAGTCAAGAGTGGCTGCAATATGGAAATTATATACTAATATTTGAAAGTTCCCTAGGCTTTTTTGTTTCAAACTTTTCATTTTCTGTAAGTATAACACTTGGATTACAGAACATCATAGACTATCATTGCTCATGTCATATATTTTTTTGACAATTTCCATTAAGTTGCATTTTTTCATATACATCTTATCTGATAAATGTTGCTTCATTTTATGCTCAAAGTTCAAACTACTTGAGATATGCTTATTGCATGAGCGTATTATTACATGAATCCTATTTTTCCATTCACATATATCTAGATATATAACTTTTGTCAAGTCAGTTTTTTAAATTATATTAACTTATCTTATTGTTTGAAAGAAATAAGAATGCATTTTGGTTCTTTTTGTTTTCACCAAATTTTTTTTTTCTTAAATGAAAGTTCTGGTTTGGATGAAGATGAACAATTTTCCATAGCTATAAAAGAAAGTTTGAACATTTTGGATGAAGATGACCAATTTGGCATAGAGCAAGAAAGCTTGGACATTAAATTTTTCCTTCATTTTCAAAGAGGAGTTACGAGTCTTTTCGCAGTTAGTAATTGTTAACTAGAAGGTATGTATATGACATATTCTTATGTCAAGTTAGTAATTGTTATTTTTCGAAGTTTTTATTAGATTTTGATTTGTGAGCACTTTTCTTATCCAAATTGCTTGTAAAACGGGTTGAAAACAATGAGGGGCATTTGGGTCTTTCATATTGGTGGTTGGGGTCAAGGGGATTGTCAGCAATTTAAAAACAGGGGTATCTCCAATATTCAACAAGATGTGAGGGAGCATGTCATTAATTTAAAAATACAGGGATAATCTCCAATATTCAACAAGAAGTGAGGGTGCATGTGTAAAATCACAATTTTTTTTTTTTTTTTTTTAATTTATTTATAGCGACAGCCATGATCGTAGTTATAAACCTCTAAAGAAAAAAGAGATCTGCTATTTCCGCACCAACTTTTACTATTGCTACACCACTTTCTTTTTTAATTACCACAATAGGTGTGGCATTAGCAAAACTTTGTGTGAAAATAGTAAGTTTTAAAAAATAAACTGGCCATCGCTAAATCCCAAATTTCATCTCACACACTAGAATTTGTTGTAGCGTGGGTCGACCTCACAACCCTTAGACTTTCAACATTTATCGGCTCAAAATCGCTATTGAGCCACCCCTCTAGATTATTTGTTTAGATTTTTTTTATTTATGATATATTTAATTACAAAAAATTCATTTTAAACGAAAATATGGATTATCATGAAAGAAAAAAAAAATCCTCTACAAACAAATTTCACCGTTGCATAGAACCTTGATTTTGAACTTAGTTTTGAAATTCGTCCGATCAACTTAATACTTGACAAAAAGTCTACTCGGCCCATTTGTATTTCTATGATTTGGCCCTATTGGCTCAACTCAAAAACATTGAATAAGCTTTTCAACTTGATTGAGTCAACGAAAAATAAATAAATAGAGTATATTCACATGTATTATCAACTTGCAAACGCCTTTTACAAATAAGGGTGTTGTTAGCGTAAATTATGCTCATAAAGTGCAATAAATAGACTTTAGAAATTGGATTTTATACCCAAAAAGTCATTAAATTATTTTTATTTTATTTTATCAAAATACCGACAGATTTCAATTCGCAAAGTGTATTTATTGCACTTTAACAAAACCCTAGAAATAAAGATTCACGAATTTGGCGTGACTGAGAACAGCTCAACCTAGCAAATTTATTTATTTCTTTCTGGCACACACGTTACCTCTCCTCATTTTGAAACGTTTTTTTTTAGGGATATCTCTTCAAGACACCACGTGTATTCAAAGGAAGAGGGTTCTTCAAATTTTGATGAGATCTGATCACTTCAAAGTTTTTTCCAAATGTTACAATTGAAAATACACGTGGCAAATGTGACGAGAACGGACCCATGAATTGATAGGTCCTTCAATTAATAAGGCCAAACCATTACGTAATCAATCGCCAATGTCTTCGACAGTAGAAAAATAGTTGGTCAAAGGTTCTAGAAAGGAAAGAAAATTTTATTCCTCAAACCGACATAATTGACAAGTCTTACCTCACTGAAGGTATTGTATTCTACTCAACTCATATAGCTCCTTCGAATAATAATTCCTTTCCAAACAAATAGCTCAAGTCTTTCTTCTTGGGAGATGGGTCCACCATCCAAAGGCTATTAATTCAAGGAAAATCTTGGGGACCCTTTGCTTTTCAATGCATTGATGCGATACCATAGATTGTTTCCTTGAGATATGTGAAAAAAACATCAACAGTTATGTGCACACCCCTACGTTAGAAATGTTAGAATCCCAAATGTGATCCCAGCATTACTCTTAACTAAAAACAAATGAATAAATCCCGTTTAAATCACCCACTACATTTTCTTTAACCATCAGAATTAATGAATCCTTACTTTAAGGATAAGAAATATACTAGGTAGTAGAACCCACATTATAGTTTGATGATGTCATAATTATATGCTTTTGCTCCACTTGTATTTTGAATGTTGGATTTATCAGAAGGGGTATGTGTTGGGAATAAATGAAAGGAAAACACTATCCATCAAACAAAAGATTGAGATGCGCTCATGAAAATTCGTATCCCTAGAAAGATGCCCATCAGAAATCCAATAGCTCTAGAAAATTTGTGTTTTTCTCACAAAAAATTCAATCTAGGATTTCACAAGTTCTCCAATGAAAAATCACACAAAAGCCTAGCGAGGATAGTTTTGTAATTTGAAGATTCCCTCAATACACATGGGTTTGTGTGATTGGTCGATTCGGGATTTTGTGCAACTCCGAGCAAATTTTTTTCTCATTTGATGGAGAACTTCAACGGAGGGTTGAGATAGGGATGTATGTATAATGGGTATCCAAAACTTTAAACCAACCGACCAAAAACTGGAACTTGAATACAAATTGAACTGCGAGTAGATCCTCTCTAGTATGTTTTCTCTAGAGTTTCCTATAGTGACTATTAAGCAATAGAGGTTGAAATGTTTATAAGAAAATCTACCACCTTAACCTTGTAAGGATCATGGTTTAGATCAAATTAAAAAAAAAAATGGAAATTAAAAAAAATAGACAATTTTGTTAGTCTAATAAAGGCTTTGAAAATGGATGGTTTTTGAACTTCAAATTTTTAAATAGGATTTTATGCATTTGTGAGGTGGTTTTCTATCAACAATCAAATGCCACTACAAGGTGTATTATAGGGAACTGCAAGGAAATGTACTTTAGAGGATCCACTCCCAATTGAACTTGAGCTTGATGGGAGAAAAAAGAGAAATATCAAATTCGATTTGGGTTTGGTTTGTGAAAAATCGAAACAATAAAAATCACACAAATACAAGGATTTATGTGATTCGACAATTTACCTATGTCCACGGAACAAGACAACTGCAACCGCTACATTCTCTCAAGTTTTACAACCCTAGATATTTCTATTTATAAAATTGAGAGTTGTTAAAATACGTTTATCTCTCAAAAATAGAAAATCTTCAAGAAAATATTACATGATTACCCTTTTCATAATCCTAAAAAATTTGGAAGATAAATACAAGACATCTCATATACAACATGGTCTTTGCACGAGGATTTCAATGCTAGCCCAAATTGCAGTTGAAACCGATATTTTCAATTGGAGCTCGATTCCATTGAAACCAAAATAATCAAATTTTAGTTCGACCAGCCCCAATTCACATTCTACAATAAGGTTGGAAAATTCCTAAACAAAAGTTGCTTGGAGTGGTTCCACACAGATATGTGAAAACAAACACGAAACCGATGAGGTCAAGCTACTGGATGTTGAGCAATTGAATTGTCAGATCAAGGTTTAGCGTGAAAACATGACTTATAACTGTAAACACGTTTCTGATTTGAAACAAATCAGGTAATTACAACAATCTCCCTCTAAATTTTTTTTTTAAACTCTTCATATCAAAAAAAAGAATTGCCTTCTCTCATTTTGTCTCTCTCTCGTCAATCTTTCGTCTTCAACCCTAAAGAGAAAAAACCAGACGTTTGAAGGAGCTCTTTCACTCTTCTCTCTCTAGGCTTCAATCTTAGGAAGACTACTATCTCTCTATCTATCTTCTCTCTTTCACGGCTTCAACCCTAATTGTAGAAGACGATCTCGTTTTGTCTTTTCTCTCTCACGATCGGCTTCAACCCTAAGGTAATGGCAAAGCTCTCTTTCTCTCTCTCAAAACTCTTATCTCAATTATTCATTTATTTATTTATTTTTTATGATTTTTGAATGAAAAACATTCATTTAATCTGATTTACTAGAAGAAGAGCTCAGTTTTTTTTTAGGTTACAAAATAGAGTATTATAGATATGCAATGATAG
Organism: Akebia trifoliata; assembly: GCF_017979445.1. NCBI lineage: Eukaryota > Viridiplantae > Streptophyta > Magnoliopsida > Ranunculales > Lardizabalaceae > Akebia > Akebia trifoliata. The sequence continues at coordinate 23,950,462 of NC_141377.1, forward strand.
AGTCAACATATGGATAATTGGGATAGTCATTTGGTCACTTCCAAGTTCCAATGGGATCCATCACAATAAATGAAGCTGCTGACCTAATTTCATTTTGTTGTAGATGGTAGCTAAATAAGAGTTTGTGAGGAAAAATCCAAATGGTACCAAAACTCTTTTTGTGATTTATGTTCAACCTTACCTATATATATTTTTTACAAATATGTTCAACCTTACCTATATGTTCGTAAAATATTACCTTACCTTAATTTAAAATTTTCAATCCAATAGTTTAGCCGAAGAATCATTTTGTTTAGTTAAAAATCATTTATATATGATTGTGATTCCTTTTCTTTGCTACTAAGAATCTTATTAAAAGCGTTTAAATTATTTTTTTATTTTTTATTTTTTTTAATTGATAAGTTGGGGTTAAAGGGATCCCACCCTGAAACACTAGTAACGAGTGTAGGTACAGATTAAGTCTTCCTCAAAAATTCTCAAAAGTTCTTGAGGAACATTACATATATCTTCAATAACGAAAAAACCATCTGAATATGTACCCAATTTTGCTAAATACTCTGCTGCCCGATTTATTTCTCTCCACAAAAATTCAAACGAACAAATCACAAAATTTTGGCTCTGTTCTACAATTTCCAGCAGCATTTCCTCATATTTCCATGATGAAACAATTACATTCTTTATGCATTTGATATAGTATAATGAATCAGAGGAAATCAGAACACAATTCATTTTTTCGCTCTTGCATATCTCATTGCTTCTAATATTGCTTGCAACTCAATTTGGATAATGTCATCTGCAGAAACATTGCTCGAGCCTGCAAAAAGTAATGTACTATCGTTGTTTCTGCCAATAAACCCTAAACCCAAGCCTTGCATTGATCGAGCTCCATCAGTATTAATTTTCACCACTTCCTCCTCTAGTTTTGACCAAGAAATGAGTTTTAAATCTGAATTAACAATGGAGTAGCAGCAGCTCCAATTGTTTAAAATCTGCCCATATATTTGTATAAATCTTTCCTCAATTGCTAAGTCATCAAACTGATTTTGTACCACCTCACCAACCTATTTCACTACAACTTCCTTTGGAGATTTAAGTTATGCAAAAACTCTTTGATTTCTTTCCTTCTAACAGTAGTAAACCACTACCCAAAAAGAAGCATAAAGCATTTGCTTTATCTGTTTACACTGAAATCGCACTCTTTATCACATGAATTTCCGCCTCTATTGATTCCACTCCTACTTGCAAAATTCCAAACTTCTTCAAACACTGAATCCAGATCCATCTAGTATATGGACATTAAAAGAACAAATGTTTATTTGTCTCTTGATGGCTATAATATAAAGAGCATCGAGACACCCATTTGAATCCCCTTTTATTTAGATTTTCCTGTAGAAAACTTATTTTGAACTGCTAACCACGCAATAAAAGAAAACTTTGGAATACAATTACTCCAAATAATTTTCTTCCAACCCATTGACTCTTGCCTTTCACATAGTGCCTCGTGAGCCAATTTAGACGAGAATTGGCCATTTGATGTAATTTTTCAAATTATTATATCCCTCATCAGCATCTTAGGGATTGGTCTCTCTGAAATGATATCAATGATTGTTTCCATTATATGGTCTTGGAAACACCCACCTTCTCTCCACAGTAAAATTTCGAATAACTGCATTCAAATGACTATCAAACTCTGTTGCCAAATTTGGAAAAAATATTCCCTTCTTGTAACCATGGATCCTTGATATGTAGAGTGGGGTAAAGAGTTTTAAACAGTTTTGTTAGAGGTTTATTGCTGCCCTTGAAGAAATTTATAATTTTTGTTTCTATGTATTGTTTCTAAATTTTTTAAATACATTATGTGGATTTTTGCCTCTATATACTATTTTTAAAATTTTGAATTACATTGTGTGTGAGAGAAAGAAAGGGGGAGAGAGAAAGAGAGTAATTGTTGATTGTCAACTCAAGTAAAACTATATCTACCCAATAATTGATTAAGATTAATGAAATCAAAATGTATTCTATGAAATAATTATAGTATATGATTAATGGCATTGGAATAAAAAAGAAGAAAAAAAGTAACTTTTGAAGTCTAGATAAAGGTGTGGAATGTGGAAGGGAAATTAGTGGATGGAGGGTGTTGGGGTGGGGGATATACATGAAATTTATATAGGGTATCACCTGATGATCTATGCTTTTGAGATATATATGAATTGGGGGGGGGGGGGGGGTGTTATAGATGGTGATAATATGGATAAAGTGGAGAAGAGTAAAGTAGTGTTACTATCCTTCTTTTTTTAAGAAATGGGATCAAATACTATCTATGACCTTGTTCAACATGTATAGCTATCAATTTTCATGTCCTCGACACTTGTGAATTGATAGATGTTTGAAGATTTTCATTAAAATCTTGGTTGGTTTCTGTTATATGTAAATTTAGTACCAAATTTGTTAACCATCTCTTGATTCAGACTTACAATTTTCTTTTTAGCATTCAATGGTATTCCTTAGATTTTTATTAAAATCTTGATTTGTTTCATTTAAAGTTGCAAGATTTCTTTAATTTTGTGAAACTTTTCACAATTGGTTTTATCATATTTGCTATCAAAATAGGCAAATTTTACGTTGTATTCGTAGGGAGAAAGACATGTATTTTTTCGACTTAGGAAGAATGTTACCAATACGTCAATGGATATCCGTCAACATATCACAAATCATTTCGATCGTATGAGGAAGCAAAAAAGGAATTATATTAAAGATAGGTGTACTCAGTGTATAGTTGAAGACAAATTCCATGAAGTGGAGGATCAATTCCATGACAAGAAACAAAAAATTTCATAAAGTAGAGCATGTGGAGTTGAAAAACAAATCCAATAGATTAAAGAGATTGCATATAATTTTTATAGTTTTTCTCATCTTGTCTTTATTCATGGGTATGTATTTTCTTTGAACTTAGTAATTGTTTTTAAGGGAATAGTTGTATTTTCCCTAAGTTTGGACTTTTGATGTATTTATTAGGTTGGTACCTTGGATCTTGTGAACTTGAACATAATCCAAATCCCCGAGAGGGGATATTGTGGAGGATATTTTTTGTGACCCATGAGATAATGACGCATGGCACCAAAGTTCCGACTTAGCATACCTTAAATCCAAGTCTGGGGTAAAAGCGCATCGGGGCCCAACAAACGAGTAAGTTTTAACATGAACTTCGATAAAGTGTTTCAATATCGGATTACAAACTTTAATTCAAGCTCGAAAAACGAGTAAGTTACTTTGTGGATTGAGCAAACGACTAAATATTCGAATCTTAAGAGATTGGGGATTTGACATAAGATAAGAGACAATTTTTTCCAAAATATTGGGGACCGTCCTAGAAGAAATCCCAAAATTAAGGAATGAACATGGCCACATTCCAAATCAGGTATATTATAATTCTCAACCCCTAATGGGGAGGAGGATTGATCAGCACAACAATATGAAGAATTAGGTTTTCATTCTTACAAATACAAGGGGAAGAGCATTAAAGAGGTATGTTTTCTTTGATACATAAAAACTCTATTAACTTTTATACTAAAACGGACTTGGGCATTGGAGGGGTGTTGTTGCAGACATACCTAGAAGCTCAAAGATCAACCATAGCAAAGCAGCAAGTGCAGATCTTGAAGTAGTGCAAGAAATTGCATCTACAATTTGGAGCCATCCGTGAGAAACTTATAAGAAAAAGCTACCATCATGGTAAGAACAAGACGAGAAGGGAATGGAAATGAAGGAACTATGCCTTAAGCCTTTTCAGCTCATCAAAATCCCATGCAGGTTATGCATTAGCTACTCGTGCAGGTAAGGGTAGAACTGTGGGCTAGATTGGAATGGCATGATGCAGAAATACAAATGCTAATTAGGGAAAATGACGAGTTACGTCAGTAGGCAGTTGAAAAAACAAAAGGTGTGGGAGATTGGGATGCCAATTAGGTCTAAGCAAGTAAATCAAGAACAGGCTGTGGTGTCCCGCCAAACGCTAACACAAAGCCCCATATCAGATTTCGGCATGGTCTCCTCTGTTTATGTTAGTAGTCCAAGGCGTTCAACCTGCACTTGATAAATGACACACATAATCCTGCAAATATACATACAAAATATAATATTAGTGGAAGCCTATATATATTAATAACATACGATAGATCAGAGTGTGAAAGGATAAACAAAATACAGGATTATACAAATATTCATCACTCCAATAAAAGTCCTAACGTTCAGTATAAGGTCCCATAATACTACCTGAACGAATTAACACCACTAAGGGTATAACCCGAATACTCATCAGGTGATGGACTCTAGTTGTCTATCTAACTGTGGCGCCCTGCCAAACGCTAACACAAATCCCCATGTCAAATCTCGAGGTACTAGGTGGCACCTCAAAATTTCGGCATGGTCTCCTCTATTTATGTCAGCATTCCAAGGCGTTCAACCTACACCTGATAAACAACATACAATCCTGGATATATATACAAAATATAAGACTAGCGGAAGCTTATATACGTCTAATAACGTACGAAAGATCAGAGTGCAGAAGAATAACCAGAATACAGGATTATACAAAATTCCTTACTCTAACAGAAATCCTAACACTCAAGACAGAATCCATAAGACTACTTGGGGGAACTGACACCACTAGGGGGTATAGCCCTAGTACTTATCAGGTGACGAACTCTGGTTGTCTATCTGACCAACTAGATGATTTTCATTCGTGCTCTATACTTGCCTCGCCAATCTCTAAATCTGAAACTAATAAAAATAGAGAAAGAAAGGGTGAGTAACAATGGTTACCCAGTAGGGAAACAAACAATTTCTGTCAATAATCCCTCCTAGCATGAACGAATAAGTATACTAAATCATTTTAACAATATAAAATTTTACAGAATAAACTATGATTAACTGGTACATATAGCCAGGGATGAGCAACTAAACATTTTAAAACTGACATTACATCAATCAACAGTACTCACTATATCATTTTATTTATGTACAAATCTAATTGATCAAATGGAAACATTAAACATGCATTTCATTTTATATATCAAAGTAAAGCAAGAGATACATAATACATTATGGTGGAGTATTGGAATTAGAGAGTTGGGATTCACGACTGGATCGTTCCCAGTCGGGACATGATGTTACAATTCTTTTATGACTTTTAGTTCTTGATTTTGTGGCCGGTCGCTGCACTTACCACGCTTGGTTGATCATTTATCCAACTCAGGCTGGCCGTTTGACGTGACCGTAAGCAATGGGTCTCTTTTCGATGTGTCAGAACGTTCGACTACTATAGATTGTTAGTGATCACTAACTAATCATCTTTATCTATGCCTATCAGGCGTACATGTGATTCCTAAATATACAAACCATTTATATACGACCATCTTTACACTACAAGTTCACTAATAAAGATAGAGAGGAATATCCCGGATTCTAGTTGTGACTCCACTCTCATACGTGTCCCATATCACGTATGAGGTTGATGGTCCCTACCGTACATCCCAGGATAGTATACCACTCTGGATGATATGATGCACTATCCTTTCAGGCATTCACAAACTCTTTAACAGCTCACAAAATAGCTACATATATATATTATTTTCATTTGAAAATAAAAGAGAGATTAATAATACAAGATTGAGAATGGATATCTAGTTTCCTACCATGCAAGTGTGGCCACCCGGCCTAAAATAAATAACAAAACGGAAACGTAAACAACGCCTCGTGCTAACAGAAAGTAAATAAACATGCAACCAGTAATATTATCCCTAGATACCCATTCACCAACCTACATACAACACAACAATGTAAAATGCAAACATCACCTCTCGGGTGTGATTCTGACATTTTACCGTTTTCATACTCTTTTTATCCTTTTCTGATTTTTTTTACAGTTTTCAATCTCTTCAATAAAATATCCATTTTATGATATTCATCAACTCAATATGAATTCATTGAATATTAAATCACATTTTTCAACTATAGAATTTATTTTTATCAACAATATTGAAAAATAATACAAATTTTATATCAAAACGGGGTCCGAGCAGTGCACAAAACCCAATTGATGGAAATAACCTGTTAAAATATCCTACCCACGTATAACTTGTTAAAAATATAATTAAACATATCAAACATGCAATTTCTGGCGTGAATTTTTAAATAACAAAAGAATTCTATATTTTGGAAATATATCAAAAAAATTTCGATAAAATCTTAAATGCAATTTTCACAATCTACGATTACTAATAGAAATTGAAAGTTCCTTACAATCTCTATGTGAAAGGATCGAAGCGTGTGCACGGAAATCAAGGCAAATGGTACAAAAATCAAGACGGACCGAACTTCGAAGCGGCTGATTTTTGAATCTGGCCTAGTGATTTTGAAGATCTCGACGCCGTCGTCCTTTCTCCCTTCTACGACGGAGGACAGTTTGACCCCGAAACCGATGAAATTCAAGGTCGAAGTTTTGAAATTCCCGTATATAAATACGGCTGATTTTTGACGATATCGGGTAAAATAGAAAGTGAAACGAAAAAAGATTGGGTGGGTTTTGTAGATGTCGAGACTACAAACGTTTCTCCCTTCTCTATCGGAAAACGATTTGACCCCGAAACAGACGAAATCCGAGGTCCAAGTTTTGAAATTTTTGTATATAAATACGACTAATTTTTGACGATATTGGATGAAAAAGAAACTGAAATGGAAAGAGGTTGGGTGGGTTTTGTAGAGAACGCAGCTGTGGACATTTCTCCCTTCTGCGTCGGTCGTCAATGGCGAGCCATTTGTGAGAGATCTGAGGTAGAAGATCGGAAGAAATCGATAAAAAATTCGTATTTCGTTGGTTGGTTTTGGACGGGTTGGGATGATAACGAATTAAAAAATAGTAAAAAAATTTATTTATATAAAATTTGGGACGAAATCGGTATTTTGTCTATTGTTTCGATCAACGATAACTTGACTGTCCGGACTCCAAAACTAACAAATGAATACTCTATTTCATTTAATTTTTCGTTCTGGATCTAATGGTGTGGTTAATTTATATAAATTCTATCTCTAACAAAAATTTACATTTTTAGCCTAAGGTGACCCCTAATCTTGACGTCGTTTTCGTTTTTGACGATAATTCGACTTCCTGATCTCCAAAAATAACATATAAATAGTCCATAATTAATAATTTTTCGTTATGAATCCAATGGTGTAATCGAATCTTAATAATTCTTACTCTAGAAAAAAATTACTATTTTTACCTGGTCCGACCCGATAATCGAAGATTTTACAACTTTTATATTCGGACTCACATTTGAGCGTGCTTACAGGCTAAAGTATGTTTTTCAATCATTTTGAATCCAATGGTGAGTTCAAATTCCATTAAAAATGATCAGAAACATCCTAAAGTTTTACCCCTAAGTCCCACTTTCAAGATTTTCTCAAAATTTCACTATTTATTTTTTCTCGAGATACAAATCAGAAATTCGGGATTTTACACTAACCCACTAGATGATCCTCACTTGTACTCTATACCTGTCTCACCAAACTAAAAAAAAAATAGAGAAGGAAATGGTAAGTAACAATGGTTACCTAGTAGGGAAGCAAACAATTTCTGCTAATAACCTCTCTTAACATGAACGAATAAACATACTAAATCATTTTAACATATGCAACGTTTTACAGAAGAAACTATGATTAACTAGTACATATAGCCAGGGATGAGCAACTAAATATTTTAAAACTTACATTACATCATCAGCAGTACTCACTATAATATTTTATTTTTATACAAATCCAATTGATTAAATGGAAACATTAAACATGCATTTCATTTTATCTGTCAAAATAAGGATATAGATACATAATACACAATGGTGAAGTAGTGGAATTGGAGAGTTGGGATTCACGACTGGATAATTTCCAGTCGGGATATGATGTTTCGTAATAAAGTATTAGTTCCTGATTTTATGGTTGGTTGCTGTTTACCACATTTGCGGGACCATTTATCCAGCTCAGGCTGGCCGTTTGACATGATTGTAAACAATAGGTCTCTTTTCCATGTGTCAGAACGTTCGACTACTATAAATTATTAGTGATCATTGACTAATCATCTTCATCTATGCCTATCAAGCGTGCATGTGATTCCCAAATATACAAATCATTCGTATATGACCACTTTTACATTACAAGTTCACTAGTTAAGATAGAGAGGAATAAACCCGGATTCCAGTTGTGACTCCACTCTAATATGCGTCTCATACCACGTATGAGCTTGATGGTCTCTACCGTACATCCTAGGATAGTACACCACTCGAGATGATATGACTCACTATCCCTTCAGGCATTCGCATACTCTTTAATAGTTCACAAAATAACTACATATATATATATATATATATATATATTATTTTCATTTGAAAGTAAAAGAGAATTTAACAATACAAGATTGAGAATAGATATCAAGTTTCCTACCATGCAACTGTGGTCACCCGGCCTAAAATAAATAACAGAACTTAGAGCTTCTACGCCAACATAATTTAAATAAAAATGCTACCAATCATTATCACTGGATATCCCTTCACTGACCTACATACAACATTACAATGTAAAATGCAGACATCACCTCTCGGGTGTGATTCTTATATTTTATCGTTTCATCCAGTTTTTTTGCAATTTTTGCAGTTTTCAATTTATCAAATAAGATATTCATCAACTTAATAGGAGTTAATTGAATATTAAATCATTTTTTTCATTTATAAAATTCATTTTTTTATCAATAACATTGAAAAATTACAAAACTTATATCATAACAGGGTCTGAGCAATGCATAGAACCCAATTGGCGGAAATAACTCGGTGAAATATCCTACTCACATATAATTTGTTATAAAATGCAATTAAATATATCAAATATACAAGTTCTGGCATGAATTTGAAATAACAAAAAGAATTCTATATTTTTGGAAACACATTACAGTTTTTCGTTAAAACCCTAAATACAATTTTCACAATCTATGGTTATCGATAGAAATTAAGAGTCCTTACAATTTCTGTGTAAAAGAATTGAAGTGTGTGCACAGAAATCGAGACTGGCTAAACTTTGAGGTAGTTGATTTTTAAATTTGACCCGATGACTTCGAAGAGCTCGATGCCGTCGTCTTTTCTCCTTTCTACAACGGAAGACGGTTTGACCTCGAAACTGATGAAATCTGAAGTCAAAGTTTCGAAACTCTCGTATATATATACAGTTGATTTTTGATGATACGGGGCGAAAAAGGAGAGAAAGCAAAAGAAAATTGGGTGAGTTTTGTAGAGAATGAGGCTGTAGACGTTTTTCCCTTTGCGTCAAAAGTCGAAGATAGATTATTCGTGGTGAATCTGAGGTTGAACTTCAGAAGAAAACCAAAATTTTTTTAAAAACTCGTTGGCTGGTTGTTAACGAACTTGAATAATGATGAATAGTGTTTTGGATTAAAAAAATTATTTATATAAGTGTGGGACGAAATCGGTATTTTACCTATTGTTTCGTTCAACGATAACTTGACCGTTTAGACTCCAAAAATGACGAATGAATACTCTATTTTATTTAATTTTTTATTTCAGATCTAATGGTGTGGTTAAATTCTACAAATTATGTCTAACAAAAATTTACTTTTTCGACCCGATGGGACCCTAAAATTGACGTCTGAAAGCGCTTTCGATCCGCGGGGTGCGCGGATCCGCTTTTGACCCTTGAGGTTTGGAAGTCGCCACCTAGTTATTAAGGTCTATGAACCAAACTGACTCTAAAAAAAGGCAAACTAATGTACGAAAGAAAAAAAAAGTCCGGGGATCACGTTACGAGGTTGGAAAGTGTTAGGCACCAACCCCCCCGGCCAAAGTCGGTCTCTACTAACTTCCCAAATAAATTACATTGCTAAAAACCTAGATAAAAATAAATAAAAAAATTTTTTATACCTTTCCGATAGCAAGGACTTTGTTCCCTCAGATCTGACAAAAATAACTCCTTGTACCGTACTCCCTTGCTTCGTTCTGTCTCAGGATTTGATTTCGGATCTCCGAGGCAAGGTATCTCCTTATTTTTGGATCTGAACTCTTCAAATTTGTTACGAATTTTGAGATGTTTTTGGAAGGCTTTTGGGTGTTCTTTGGGCTAAAATCGAAGGAAAGATGTTAGGTAAGGAGTTGGGGCTCCAAAACTAGGGTTTATGGGAGGTTAGGGGGGCTTCTAGACCTACTTCTATTAGGGTTTATGATTTGATACGAAAATAGGGTGTGAGCACCTCTATTTATAGATTTTTTTAGGGGTTGATTTGGATAGAGTTAGTATTAGAGTTCTTTTAATTATAGTTGTGTTTTAGTTAGACTTGTTTTAGGTAGAATTGTATTTTAATTAGAATTATTTTAGGTAGAATTGTTTTTAAGTTAGAACTCTATTAGATTGAGTTATTATTTAATTAGAACTCTATTATGACTTTTGGTCTTATTTGATTGACTTTTAATGTTTTGACTTCAATCTTGCTTAATTGACTTTAATTTTGACTTCAGTTTCACTTGATTGACTTTAATACCTTGACTTCAGTCTTGCTTGATTTACTTTTAATTTTTGGAGAACCCCCCTCTAAAATATCTTTAATTCTTTGGACCCCCAAATGGAGGGGTCCTTAAAGAAATATCTCACGAACCCTCAACAATTTTACTTGAAAACCCGATTGATCGATTTCTTCGGTTCAAAATTTTAAATTAATTTCATTAATGTTTCACTTTAATTATTTAATATTTTATTTATTAATTTCAAAATTTTTAATTATGAAAATTATGAAATTATCGTTTTGCCCTTGGAGATGACTTTTCACGTTTTAAGTCGGTTTTTAATGTTCTAAGATGTTTTAGAATCGATTTTTCGTAAGGAATTCAATGGAAATATTAGTTTGTGTCATTTATGAAATTTTTTGTGTGAAATGATCATGAACTTTATGAGGGGCATTTTCGTAATTTTGTCAAATTCTGTTAAAATTGGTGAAATGATTTATTTGGTTCCGATTTGTTATTTTATGTGTTCGAGAGAGTTTTCCTAAGCGTAACGTAGGCTCTAGGGTTGTTTTGAGGTTAGGGGTATTTTGGTAATTTGGTCAATTTTTAGTGATTTTTATCGTGAAACTTCTTTTTGATCTGCAAGATGATGATTTCTATGTTTCTGGGGTCGTATTTTCCTAGCGTAGCGTGGTTTCTGAGGTTTTGTCAATTCGAGATACCTCATCCGGATTTCTGAAACATATCTGGTAACAATATAAAGCAATGGAATACACATCCATCATTGGGAATCATTGCGATCGGATTGACGAGTTGATTAATCAGGCGAGTGCAAAAATGGGGTGTCTACAACGTCGTTTTCATTTTAGACGATATTTCGACTTTTTGGACTCCAAAAATGACAAGAAATAGTCTATTTTCTATTATTTTTTGTTACGAATCCAATAGTGTGATCGAATTTTAAAAATTCTTACTCTAGTAAAAATTCATTATTTTAGCCTGGTCTAATTAGAAAATCGAGGATTTTACAACTTTTCTGTTCGGACTCGCATTTGAGTATGCTTATAGGCTAAAATAAGTTTTTTGACTATTTTGAATCCAATGATGAGGTAAGATTTCATTAAAAATGACCATAAAAAAATCCTACGGTTTTACCATAAGTTCCACTTTCAGGATTTTTTCAAAATTCAACTATTTATTTTTTCCTAAGATACGAATTGAAAACTTGGGGTTTTACACAGGCCATGGACTTGAAAAGAATTGTAGTTACTAGAGGAAATACCGCAACTTGGAAGCCAATGACCAAGGAGGAAATGGGAAATTTGCTAGATAGAAGGGATGATGAGAATACGTGAGAAAGGAATGTTGGTAGAATCGTTCGGAATGTAATTTGAGAGCTTAGAGGAACCTCGTTCTCAAAAGAAATCATGACAACCGAGGCCCCAAAGGTATTCCATCTTCTGAAGTTCGAAATATTTAACGACATCAAAGATCTATTGGAACACGTACTCCATTACATGAATCAGATGGTCCTCTATCACGGAGATGATGCTTTGATGTGCAAACTCTTCCTATCCAATTTGAGATAGGAACGATCATACGGTTCCAAGAATTCCCTTCTAGATCAGTCAGAAAATTTTCTTAGCTCGAGGAACTCTTCATTGCTCAGCATATCCACAACAAGGAATGGAGGGTCGGAGTAAAAGCTATTTTTCATGTAAGACAAGAGCGCGAGTAAACTATTCGAGCATTCATAGCCCGATTTAAGACAAAGCTTCTGATTGTCTAGGAACTAGATGAAAGGTCGGTTTACATAGTATTTATGACAATCGTAGTCTTGAGGACAAGACTATATGAGTCTTTGATAAAATAAGGACCTACGATATTGGAAGACCTCTACGTTAAGCTATTGAAATATATTTTGGTAGAAGAATCTATGAAGGTGCAGAGCTAGACAACAGAGACTATTATTGTTAACACGATTGAGGTCGGTCCTAAACTAGACGAAAGGTCTATTCGCACATAGAAACTAGAGTAGAAGAAAGGTTGGGACACAAGGGCTAGAGCATCGTGGAATATGAGGCGAGTGTACCGTAGGGAAGAATACCGAGCTATGAACCACCTCCACAAGAATGCCGAGGTAAACTAGGAAAGTCATATTATAAGTATCATCGAGCTGAAGATCATCTTATTGATGATTGCTACCGATTTCAGCACATCATTCAAGACATGATAGAGGAACAAAAGCTAAGAAAATACATGGCGGTAACCTCTTTCCCTTCTTTAGCAATTCAAACAATGGCCGGCATTTGTTCAAAACCTGATAAATGAATATTTTTAGGGCTACAATCCTTCCTGTGAGTTTCCACACCTGTCTACGATTCTCAAACTCAACATATCTATGGGAGCTCGAATCTAATCTGGGTTCGCTTTGATCCCTTTCTGAGTAATCATGTATCTTGGTGAGGCGCTTGTCTTCTCATGGTCGAACCCTTATTAAGCACACCCAAACATGGAGAAGAATTGAGAATCTACCTCGTATCCACCCACATTTTAGTAAGTTCAGTCCTGTTTCGACTAGACCTCGTGATTGGGTACCCCGTTTACTTTCTCAGTAAAACATTGGGGCAATCCAAGGCCTGGTACACATGAACTAAAAAAGATCATATTAGCCCTAGTTTATTCCGCACAGAAGCTCCAACCATACTTCCAATCACACTAGGTCAAAGTAATCAAAGACTACCCACTCAGGGAGATGTTACAAAAGACTAACAAATCAAGGCGAATGGCTAAATGGGTCATAATTCTCAGGGAATATGATCTGATGTACGAAAATAGGGTCACTCAAAAAGGACAAGTAGTTGTAGATTTCCTAGCCGGCTTCCTAGCAAATGATCCGAATTTGGCCCAATCAAGAGAGTTGTTCTGATTCTAATTCAACCCCAAACACAACATGAGGAGGAGGCGGTGACGGTAGAGGAGGTAAGTCTATTTGTCCTTCTGTTCATTTAATTTCCAAACTTATAATCCACCTGATTTTGAATTTAATCATCACTTACATATCACCATAATTATGATACCAAGACTTTAACACTTTGGCTTAGTTTGGATGAACTTGAGGATAGCGAGTGAATTTGCAAATGTAAATTCCCATTAATCTCCAAAACATGTTCATACCAATCATCAGTTTTCAACAATCGTCATCGGAGTCAATCTTGGATTGGTTTTGTATATATATATATATATATATTTTAACCGTTAAGAAAAAACAATTATTTTAATTAGTTTATAACAAGGGAAGAAAAATAAGTAATTATTTTTAAAATCCAGGCATATTATTAGGGACCTCAGATTACTTATTTATAACGTGTGGAGAATGGATATTCAGTAAGTCAAGAATTGAATTATTCAATGAGTGGTGCTAATCCAAATCCATCGACAATATTTTCATTTTTTGAATTTTTGAATTTTTTGATTTTTTTTTGTGTGAAAGGTTCTGTCCTTTTTCATATCAAAATCAAATAGAAAATTATAAATTTATAATTTATCCCGAAGCGTACTGATCTACTGTTCCTGAATTTATTGACAACAACAGAGTGGAAGATTGAGTGTGCCACGTGGGATAGTCCGATTATCACGACTTGCTTTCATAAGATTTATTAGTTGAGACCTGTGATTGCTATAGTAACTCCTTTTCAAACAAATGGTGTAGAGTTTCTTTTTGGGGACGTGGGTTCCACTCTCCAAAGTGTATTAATTATTTCAAACCGAATGAATAAAATCCTATTTGAGTTACACACTGCATTTTCTTTAACCATCAGAATCGTTGAATCTTGATTTTAAGGATAAGAAATATAGTAGGGAGTAGGACCCACGTTATAGTTTGATGACTAGGTCATGATTGTTGGAGCAGATCCTCTATCGTGTGATTCTTTTACAGGCTTTGTAGCTCTTATCAATGTTTGAGGGTGTGCCCTTTATCAATACGGTTGCATGCAACCATTTAAATTTACGAGTTCTATGACCATCCATTTTCAACACTTGATTAAAGTAAATAAAAAAAATTTAAATTAATTTTTTTCTTTTAAAATTTTTTGATCCATACCATGAATCCAAGAGGACTATTTTGTTATTTTTTTGATTTACTAACTATACATCTACTAATCTATTTTATTTTATTGAAACTATATGATTATTTTTATTTAAATGTATATTAATTAATAATTTTTAACCAAGTTAAATGAAATATCTCGTCTGAGATGGGTTGAGTTGTCTGAGACAACTCGATCTTTTCCATGAACAAGACAAGATGAGATGTCAAAACGAGTTTTGATACCATGGAACTTGGAACCGAACCGACTAAAAAATGGAATTTGAACTCAAATTGAACGGGGAGTGGATCCTCTATTGTACATTTTCCTTAGGGTAAACACTTTGGCCCCCTGTAATTTGACATAATTCCATGTTAACCCCCTAACATTTTGCTAATTGCACTTTCCTCACTTATAGTTGTCTAAGGGGCTCATTTACACTCTCCATCTACTTGCCACTAACCAAACATTTAAAACGTGATGTGTTTTTATAAAGACCATTTTATTTTATTTTATTTTTCTTGATAAACAAAATTATCCATGTGAAAAAATGGGTACATACGTAAAAGTGAGAATGCTCGGAGCATTTGTTAATTATCACTTTAAAACTATATTTTTAATAAAAAAAATAAAAATAAACAGATAAAATAGTAAAATAACATTTGAATTTCAACACCTTTAGTG
This sequence comes from Akebia trifoliata, assembly GCF_017979445.1. Lineage (NCBI taxonomy): Eukaryota > Viridiplantae > Streptophyta > Magnoliopsida > Ranunculales > Lardizabalaceae > Akebia > Akebia trifoliata. The sequence goes on from NC_141377.1 coordinate 23,965,790, forward strand.
AAATAGGAGGGAAGTTTAATTATCAAACTACAGGGGTTAAAGTGTAATTTACCCTTTTCCTTAGAGTCGTGATTTTCTAACTTGAGTATTTTCAGTCAGTCTGTCGTGGCAATGGTAACGTAGATCGATTTTTCAAGATGCTTTGGGATACATAAAAAATTGATCAACGGTTCTGTGCCCTTGTCATGTCAAACAAAATGAAAATACTAGAGTGAGAAAATAATTATCCCCTTATGGTTCCCTATAGTGACTTTTAAGCAATAGAGCTTGAAAATCTAGCACATCAGCCTTGAAAGAATTATGATGTAGATCAGATTTTTTTTTTTTTTAAATGAAAAAGAAAAAAGACCATTTTTTTAAGCTTGATGAAGGTTTGGAAGATGGATATAGTATGATTCTGAATTTTAAATTTTTTAAGAGTCATGATGAATGCATGCTGCCTTGGTATGCCATTTGATACGTGGCTGATGTGGCAAGGGCACAGAGTCATAGATTATTTTCATCGAGATACACAGGAAAAAGACGTGTGGTTCTGTGCCCTTGCCACGTCAGCTGCTACCTCACTGCATATCAAGACCGTGTGCATTCATCATTATTCTTTTTTTAAAGAATGAGATTTTAAGTATCCATGATGTGGTTGCCAACGGTAGGTAGGTATAACGTATTACAATTGAACCTGAGCTTGATGTGAGAAAAATTTAAATATCAAGTTGGAGCAGCCCCATTTCACATCTTGCCTTGAGGTTGGAAGATTCCTAAACGAAAGTCACTTGTATAATTGAAGCCTAAGTCAACTTGTACATTTGACGGGGACTTGAAATTCTTTAACTTTGCCTCGTTCGAAAAATCTACAAGCCATCTTACTCATTCAAAATTAATTTACTATTAATCATTTTGGCTTCCCTTCTTTGCTTGGAATTTTGTTTTCATCACAAACCTCTCTTTCAGAGTTTTCTTCTCTACGGTATTTTTGTTTTTTCTTTTCTTGAGAATGAATTTCAACTTCATCCCATCTTCCTTCCTCTTCTTGATCTTGATTGTCATCATGATTGATCTCCCACTATCATTATGCCAAGATGATCAAAGTTACACCAATTGCTCCCAATCATTCCAATGTGACAATATAGCACCCATCAATTATCCATTTTGGGGGAACGGAAGTGTGGAATACTGCGGCTGAGCAGGTTTTGAGCTCAAGTGCCAAGATAATATTACTCCTCAAATTAAGATTATGAATGAAATATACCGCATTTTGTCAATCAATCCAGATGACCAGATTATGAGAATCGCTAGACTTGATTTATGTGACGATGATTGTCCTTCTGGATTGGAGAATGCTACACTGAATTTCAATCAATTTCAATATTCTCTAGGTGTGGTGAACCTCACCTTGTTATACGGTTGCCCTCCCCCTCCCCTTCCCAGTATGCCAACTTCATTTACTTGCCCAGTAAGCGGTAACAATAACGATAGTGTTTATATCTATCCCTCTGGCATGCAAAATCAATGGTCTATTATAAATGGCTGGTGAAAACATATAAATTAAACTTAAATATGCATTAGTAGTGCCAACTGCCAAACACACTTTCTTTCTGTGTCCATTAGATTTATGTAACACGATCCACACTAAGCATCATCATAGTATGACCAAGCTCAGGCTTAACCGTCCACCCAAACATACCCAATATAGGACTTCATAGAAAGATAGCTGAATTTAATACTTCCATTCTTCTAATTCGTTCCATTTATTAACATGATGCTTAAGGACTACCCAACTTTTATCATATTTGATCTTACTATTGATTTTCTTATAATTTTTTATTTTTAACATGATTGGTATGTCCTAACACATTGTATTTTAGAAATGCAGCTTTATTTTAACCATCCAATCCTAATTATATAAACAACATCTTTTTCAATCTCTCCAGCCAGCATCCTCATGTGACGTAGACCTGAGATGATGAAATTTATATTTCTAGATCATCACTTTTAATTGGGCATTTGTCCTGCCTCCTAGGCGCCAATGTTAAATTTATATTCCATATATTTGATTCTAGTTCTACTCAAATCCTATATCCATTGAACTTTCATTATAAAATATGAGATTTTTTATAGGCGATTTTAAATTGCTACCAATTTCATAAAAACCGCCTCCAATATATATAGGCCAAGTAAGGGCGGTTTTAAAACCGCTATAAATAATGTGATTTAAGGGTGGTTTTTATATTTTTAGAGGCGGTTTTCAAATCGCCTCTAAATAATGTGATTTAAGGGCAGTTATTATATTTTTGGAGATTGTTTGAAAACCACCTCGAATTAATTTCTATAATTAAATAGATGAACTATACCCAACGGATTAAAACCGCCCATAATAATAATATATATATTTTTTTAAATAAATATTATTTTAGACTGTTCAAAACTGCCTCTAATGTTGTAAAAAAAATTATTAAAATTTTTGTTTCAAAATAAAACCTGCAATTATATAAAGAAAAAGAGTTGCTATTAACACCCCAAATTTCACTAATCACACTTTAATTTCTTAAAAAATGCTATTAGCACCCCACATTTTACTTATTATAACTTCAAGTAATTATCACACCATAATTAGAATAAAACATAGAATTCACATTACAAAACATACAAGGATTAGTTCTTATAGTGACAAATCAAATACTAATTGAAAGACTAATATTGTAAACAAAGAATATAAAATTAAGAAACAAAAAATCAGCTACTCAAATGTGGTCCTTCAACATTGTTGTACTTCCATACTTAATTATGAACATCATAATGCACTACTTGCAATCAATAAAAATTCATAAAAATATTGTCAACATCTAAACAAATACACTAAAGAATAAAGAAAATATAGTGAAATGGTTCATGTTTACAAAAACATTTGAAAATTGACAGGCCTCATTTCCCATGAACCATGGTTGTACACTCCTTCAACATGACATCCCGGGTACCCAACTAAAGTGCATATCTTAAAAGGCAATAATTTCATGTCCAAAATCACATCACATCCCATATTTGTGACCAACCTACACTTCCATTTGAAATACGGTTCATTTGTTAGTGACTATCTTTTAGTGAGTCATCCTAGAAATCAGATTGAGTGATCAAGCAAATGCTTTAATCAAGAAGTAAGATTGGTAGCCCTGAAGATTATGGATGAAGTTTTAAGACTAAGATATAAAGAGACGTGACATGCCAATACCATGATTTTTTTTTTCATATGTAAACTGGACTTGAACCCATGACCTCAAAGGTTTTTTGCATCTTGTCGACTCCCATTGCTACTTTGTAAAGTGACGTACACTATGTGAAAAAAGCCCATATTTGACGGTCTTAACCCGTCAAATTTTGAGAAATTTGATGGACCCTCCCGTCGAATATGCCTGCCAAATATTCTCTTGTAGAATTTTTTTTTTTTTTTGACCGCCCTAGACTATCAAATTATTGGAGAATGGGCTTTAAAAAAAATTAAAAAACAAAAAAACAAAAAAAAAAAAATTCATAGAATATGACCGTCAAATTTAGAGGTTGAACAAACAATAACACGGTCCTCTAATTCACCAATCACAATAAACGAAATAATAAAAAAACGAAAAATAAAAAACAAAAGAAAAATTATAAAACAAGTTCCAAATTAATTTAAACAACTCAAAATTCATATTATAGATTGAAATTCCATTACTAAACAAGTTCTAATAGAAATAATTGGGCACTAACAAATGAAATTGAGTCATATAATTGCTTAGAAATAAAACACAATTAAAAGCAAATGGTCGTGATGCCTTTCATATAATTGCTTTATCGTGTCCTCTTAAACGCACTCCTCTATGTTCCAGATTTATTTTGCGTATTGGGCGATTGTCCGATCACTGCTGAATTTACCACTACCAGCTATTCTCAAAATTGATGAAAATATTTCATAACAAATCGGAAAACTAGGTGAGTGCATTTGTTGCTTGTTAGGGTATGTGCGTACACAAATATACTTTGTCAAATTTTCAAGATATCAATTGAAAGAAAATACAAATTTTGACAATGATGGTAAAGGTGCAGAAGAGGACTAAGACCAGCTATAGATTGGTTCCAAATCAAATTGCTCCCATGAATCCAAATAATAAAAATTGTGATGTTTGAAGACCCAAAATGAATAAAACTTATAAAAAAGAAAATATGAAAAATCTGTACCTTCAAATAATTATTGAGCTCGGGATCACTATTGATGATAACACCAAGATCATTCACCAACTTGGCTATCTTTTTAGCGTTTATATATGTTGCAAATGCTTATCCTCCAAGCATGATGGTGCGTGGAATCGTCTTTGCACGTTCCTCTGAGTTCATTTCCTAAGAAAGATCGGTTGCAAGAGTAGCATTGTGTTTATAGCCAACCAAATACACGTTAAATAGAAAATTTATCTTCTGAAATCAAGAGTAGAAATATAATTTAACAAATGCAAATACAAAACCTTCATTAAACGGTCCAAGATAAAAGACTCCATTGATTAGATGACTTTGATCATGTAATCAGAGTGACCCTTTTATCAATAAAATATCCTAGATGAGACTCATTAAATGATTAACTCCCACCTTTTGAATGTGTTTTTCATATTGTGAATTGTCATTTATAAATGATAACTTTCATCTAAACTCCAGAATATTTAGACAAAAACAAAGCAATTTTTTGCAATTGGATTGTTGGGAAGTCTTTCATACCTTTTAACTTCTTGTACCTATAAATTGCACCCAGAATATTCAGCAACTGTCTCTTATATTCGTGAATGCAATTGTACTGTGCTAGACAACGTTTGTTAGCCATCTTTGCCGATGCCCACTCAATTTGCTGCCACCAACTTCTTCTAATCTTCATTCCCCACATTTCTCCAAATAAATGGTACCTATATCGGTAACAAAAGAAATTAACCAACCCCATGATGGTTGCAAGCTAGATTTTAAAAGTGAAAATATAAGTTACCCATTGAGTGGTGGTCCACTAGGGGCAACTAGATCTTACACTTGTTTCTTAACATTAAATTCAAACCCAATTGAAACTTAAGGAAGTAGTCAGAATTTCAAGTTTTGAGGGACTTTTTTATATATAAAAAGATCACTGAAACCCCGAAACATCAAATAGAAGTCAAATAAAATATATGGAAAAGCTAACTTTCTGGGAAGAAGGCATTAGATACCTCTTCAGCAATATCCAACTTCAATGGCACAATGGAAGGCAAGAAGGCATGCAGTATCAAGAGGCACTGGCCATGGACTCGATTAGGAGTTGATAACTTTCGGAGACTGTAGTCTGCCACATACTCCGCTAATGCAAGAACATCAGCATTGGGATTTAAATACCAGGCCAGTAAGAGCAACAAGTGAAAATCTAAAATCCGCTTTATGAATATAAGAATACCGATCAAAAGGCATCATGTTAGACACCTTGTATCCATGTCAAGCACCAAGAAATATGCTCATAGCTAAGAAATGAAGATGATAACTTTAGAAAAGAGTGTGTAACCGAGAATTCACAAACTATTGAGTGAAAGGCATTAGCAGGTCATAATATAATGCCCACCAAACACATAACCAGTCCATAAAATGCCCTCAATTAAAAATAATACATTTGGTATTTCAGAACCATGGCAATGATCAAACTAAGCAATTTTGGATGATGGGGTCTTGTTCAAGTATCCACTGAATGAAAGGAAGCTAACTGAAAATATAAAATAAAATAAAAGAATTAATCTCATTTAGACCGCAATATAAGGCTTCTATTTCACAAACATTTCAATCTTATAAAGAGCATGATCAAAAGCCTACACTACCTTGGCTAGCAAGTGAAGACAAAAGAATAAACAATATTACTCGGGAAGCAAAACAATATACTTTCATTTGCCAATTTTTACCTTGAATAGGGAATCAAGCATTTGGGTAGATGGTTCCTTAGATATGACATAGCAACTATGCTTCACTAATATACATAATTTAAGAAATTGGGGTGTGATAAGTAAAAGTTGGGGTGCCAAATAACATGCAAAGTTAGAATAATACATAGAACTTATGAGTAAGCGTTCTCAAAATCGAAAAACTTGTATGATGTCATGCTTCAATTACACCACAACAATAAGGCAAAGAAGCTAGATAGAGCAGAGAGGTGCTCAAGCATAAAACAGTGTGCTATGTACACTCCCAAAAGAAAGCATAGTAGCATGCTTCAGTAAAATCATATTCTTTAGTAGTCTACGGACAACCAGGTACATTTATCAAAAACACAAACACAAAAAGGTCATCAGGTGCAATTTCACCTAATGAGTTGAATTTGTCATTCGCTAGAAGTAAAGGCAAATTACTCATTGCATGTTTTAGAATTCAAAGAAAGAAGATCTAAAAGTGAAGAGAAATTCTATATATAATAATTAGAAAAAACAAAAAAAAAAAAAACAAAAAGTGTGGATGTCTGCGATTACATATCTCAGGCTATCCGACAAACTACTTCAAAGCAAAAAAATGAAGATTTTCAAGACATTTGTGAGGAAAATGCATGCTGATCAGGTTGAACACATTAATAATAAAACAATGTGGTATGTGCTTATATTCATAATTATATTAAATGTATAATTGGGATTTGTTAATTTCAGGATTACTGTCTAGATCCAAACAAATACTACAACCCCATAGTTCTGATGGAGTGATCAAAACCAAAGATTCTGATTGAGGATCTACTGGAGGCAATAGAGCCAATGAAGCCATTCCCATTTGATCCAACATCGGATATGAACGTTGGTGGTGCCTTGGCGAAACGGTGCGACATCGAAGATCACTCCCATCTTCAAGTGAAAACTAAGGTCGGGATCAAAAAAAATTATGCTAGCCTAAGTGGTTTTGGACTCAATGAACTTAAATAAAGTTGCATAAGTTGAGATTGATAAATAATTGTACCTTTATCTATGTAGAACAGTTTCAGCTATCTATCTACATTTTAAATAAGAGAGATGTATTTCCTTACTTTTTGAATGTTCAAAATAAATAATTACTCACCCATGAATATTTAGATCTATGAGCTTGGACAAAAATTTGATTATTGTGAGGTAATCCACACATGCACACTCCGTCCCAGCCCAGTCCGAGAAAAGAAAAATCCGAAAAGAAATTTCAAATGCAAGATTATGACCCTATCACCTCACATTGTTGAGAAAAATAGGGTAATCGAACCAAGAAATGAATCGAAACAAAACAAAAATCACACGCATAAACACATATTTTTTACGTGATTTCCTCTAGATTGAGGTATGTCCAAGAGAAAACTCACAGTTACAGATTACAAAACTACCTTAGTTAGTTCCAAAACTACCCTTTTATACTTGATTTGGCAAATATTAAGGAGTCTGTGAGTTTCAAAACTCAAAATTTTGGGTGATGTGTGTTCTATGATGTTGGGAAAAAGATGGAGGTGAAAGTGGAAGAAACAAAACGAAGGGCGTCACAATGAAAAACAAAGAATGGTTATCTCAAGGCCGTACCCAACAACACCAATTTAATTTCATGATCATCTACTTAAAATGTTGGAAAATGTTCTTAAAAAAATGTCTAACCAAAAATACCCTAAAATGCTTGTTTTCAAGGTTTTTTTAAATGCATCTTAACATGTGCAGTTACAGTACATGTTAACAAAATCCCTTATATAAAAGGGCTTTTGTAGCCATTGGGTTGAGGTCTCCATCAAAGAGACATGTTGAGATTAGAGGGAAAAAATCAAACTTCCTAGAGATCAGGATTGGCCTTCTAAGGAGTAGCACAATTTTCTCTAAGGATACTTGGGAATCTGTAGCATCTCAACCACTAGTTTGGTGGAGAGCCTCGAGATTAGTATAACCTTCTTAGGGATTAAATACACTTTCCTTGGTGAGGAAAGTGTTTTCTAGATCATTACAAATCTTTTAAAAATAGTATGCAAAGAAAATATATATATATTTCTTTTAAATATATGCATATATCGGTGGACATAAGAATTGAACTAGATATTGTCATTTATTGGATAGAAAGTTACTTTTGAAATAAAAGATCCAAGTAACATATGCTCTAAAGATCAATTGAAAATCTAAATAGAGGGAGAAGACGACCAAGATTAGAACTTCAGTGTCAGAACTTATTTTGGGTAGTAGATAGGGTAATAATCTAATGACTCGGATTATATTGACTTGATCCTTACCAACTGACTGATTCATCCACTACATAGTGTGGCTTTGACGATACCTTTCCTTATAGTCCTATCAGGGGAGAAACTACAAGATGGGACTGGTGTCTAGTCTACCATTTGACATAAATTTTACTTATAAAACAATTTGATTTTAATATAGCTCAGTCAATATCATTTACCATTCAGTTTGCAATTTGAAAAGAAGTGCACCATTTTACAGACATGGAACCAATTGCCTCCTTTAGAATTGTCAATCCAATAATAAAAACCAACAGATTATACATGAATTAGAACAAAAAATATTACCTCTGAAATTTTTGAGGAGAAAATGTCGGAAATGATTGCTTCGATATCTTTGTGTTCTGAGAAAACATTCTAACTTGGTTGGCCCATTCCCTTTAGATTTGTTTGTTGGTCTATAATACTAGAAGATTATTGAGAAACTGCCAGATCTACAAGGAAATTAGGATAAAAAGTCTACAAGTTACAAAACTTTTAAGATATGAAACAAGACTAACAATTCTTATCCATCCACAATTGCCACCCAAGGTTTGCAAAGCTTGTAAGAGATGAAACAAGATTGACAACTCTTATCTATCCATCAATGCCAAATTCCACGAAAGGAAAAAAATAAATAAATAAAACAACTATGAATGATTTATCATAACTATTCTCAGGAAGATTCATATGTTCAAAATGTTTAAGTACAGGTAATGTAGAAAAGGTAAATCATCATCATCATCATCATTATGATAAATGACAAAAAATAGTTGACCAATGTGCATGAAGACTTCAGCTACTTTAGGATGAGATTCAAGTGCCCTTGATTCGTGGGTTGCGGATACATTTTTTTGATATTTTGGAGTCGCCACCTATTTTTACGATCTAGGAATCGAAGCATGATTCAAAATAGAAAAGGAAATATTGATCTACAAAAAGAAACTATGGGTCTGGGGATCACGTTACGGGATCGAAAGGTGTTAGGCACCAATCCTGCCTGGTAAATGTCGATCTTTATTTTTTTCAAAAATTACATTGCTAAAAAATGACCTAAACAATAAAATTAATAATAAAAAAAGTTTACTTGGGTGATTGTGACAACCGATTCTCTCAGTACTGGCGGAGTGCGTTCCTCGTATGAGCTTTTTTGCTTTTCTCTCCATCACTGAATTAGCTTTTAATTTTCGAGATGAGGTATTCTCCTCTTAGATCTGAGTATTTGTTGGATGTTTTGGGTGTTTTGAGGATTTCTAGGTGTTTTTTGAGGATTTTTGAATATTTTTTGAGTAAAAAATGGGGTTTGGGTTAAGTAGGGACTTAGGGCATTAAATTAAGAATTTTGAAAAGGCTGGGGGAAAGTTTTTGACCTCTCTTTCCTAGGATTTTTCTTGACCTCTGAGATTGGGTTATGGAGGCTACTTTTTATAGAGTTTTTTGAAAGTCTTTCAATTTGATTAAGACACTTTAAGATAAGGTTAATTAGGGATTTGAATTAGGGTTTCCATTCTTACGTACAATGAAAGAATATTTTTTAGTTTTCTTTAGAGAACCCTCCTAATTATATTTTTAATTGTTAGGGACCCCAAATGGTGGGACTTTCTAATAAATATTAGGTGGGCCCTACTTGAATAAGTGGGCTACCACTTAAAATTTGGCCCGTGGGCTTAATTAATTAATTTTATTTGTTTAAAATTTTAAATTTAATTTAGTAAGGTTTCACTTTACGTTTATTAATATTTTAATTATTAATTTTAAAATTTTGAATTTTTAGGATTAGAAAATTATCGTTTTACCCTCAAAGAGGACTTTTGGGTTGAGAAGTCGTTTTTTGTGTTTTGGGACGTTTAAAAATCAATTTTTCATGAAGAATTCAATGGGAGTATCGATTTGTGTCATTTATGGGTTTTTGGCATAAAATGGTGTGGACCCTATGAGGGGTATTTTCATAATTTTGTCGAATTTGGTAAGAGCTGGCGAAACAGTTTATTTGATTTTAATTTATTATTTTATGTGTTTGAAAGAGTTTTTTTAAGCGTAATGTAGGCTCTAGGGATGTTTTGATGTCAGGGGTATTTTGATTATTTGATCATTTTTTAGTGATTTTTCTCGTAAAGTTTCTTTTTATCTCAAAATGATGATTTTTATATTTTTGGGTCATATTTTCCTAGCGTAGCGTCGTTTCTAAAGTTTTGTTTTCTTAAAATACCCCATCTGAATTTTTGAAACATATATAGTAATAAATAAAAGACATTAGAATATTCATCCATCATTGGGAACAGTCACAATCGGGTTGACGAGTTGATTAATCACGCGAGTGCAAAAATGGGATGTCTACAGGGATCTCTGAATTTGTTGACAAACAATACGTCAAAAAAGCCCAAATTCGATACTTATTTAGTGTTAAAATCAACGGTCCAAGTCTGTCATTTATTTTTCGTCAGCCTTAGCCCATAGAGTTGAGCTGTTCATCGTCACTCTCAGACTGACTGTCTTCGAACCAAAAATCTGAGATCGTGGGAGGCAAGACTAGAGACTATATGCAGAAACTAATCTAGTAGCTCGCATATTCATCTTCATTTTCATCATTCGTATTCAAGCTGGTTTTGTAAGGTTGAATCGAATTTCTTGCAGAAATCTTAAGTACGAGAAGAATTTCGAAGGTGAGAGTTGGGAGAAGAACTCATGGAAGGACCTCTTCGAATTTGTTGCAGAAACCCTAATACGAGAAGAATTTCAAAGGTGAGCATTGGGAAACCCTAAATAACTCACAGATATCCAAACACCCCAATCTCGATTTCTTTCCCATTTTCGATCAACCAATTCATGTGTTTCGTGTTCTTCGTGCACTTATTCTGTTGATTTTAGTCAATCCATTCTAGCATTCGAAAACACCGAACGATAACTAACTATTCATGCTTGATCGATGGGTTAGAATTTCTTTTAAGTACTATATCTAGGGGTCAGAGCTCAAATCAAAGCTCACTCTCATCTCTAGATCTCATTTGTAAGTTCATCCCTCTAAAAACCCTTTTAAAAAAACCATTTAAGATTTTGAATTCAAATCGATTTCTATTAAATTTTCATTTTGATTACTGCTAAAATATGTACAAAATCTTCATTTGATTATTGTTAAATTTTCATTTAATATACTAGGGTTCTATATTGATTGATTAATGCGGACAAATCGAAATGCTGATCTAAGATGATATGAAAGTTTCTTGGAAAAATTAGAATTGTGTACTTATTTTAAATCAAGAAATAAATAAATCCATCATATAAAAAACTAGGTATAGTTGAATTATTAGTTTGGGATATGATATTTGGCATATTGTTGTTGAGAATTGAGAATGAGTAGTTTTACCTTATAGAGCTTTGTAGTTTGTATCTTACATATGATTAAGTGGGAAAAGAATTTGTCATTTTCATCTTCACTAATATGAGTTATTTTTCATTTTGTTTAGAGTTTTTCTGATTTTCGAATTTTCTTATGAGGCTCAGATCTTAATATAAATTGTCTTGGTGATGAATGGGAAATTTAACTAGTGTAAATGTGTAAAGAGACCTATTGTGTAGTAACTGTTTACAATTTCCATGATACTCGTTGAGGACTTGTTACCTATTGTTCTAAATATTTATTCATTTCATCTTTTTTTTATTTGTGTGGTTGTTGGTCTTGTTTTATGAAATTGGCATCTTTTTTTCATCTTTTTTTTTAATTTTTATTTATCAAAAAAAAAAAAAAATTGGTATAGTTAAGCATATGACATAGATGCATCCGTGCATGTGTTCATATGTGTGTTTGGATTCTATGAAGTTTATGGCATTTCAACTTTAATATTTTTGAGAACATGCTTTAATGTAAAAGAGGATTGGAATTTTTCTATCCTCTTCTCCCTTCCCATGCTTTTTTTTTTTTTTTTTCGAAATTTGTTTCCTATTATTTTTGTTGTTTTTATTTGACTTCAATTCAACATGTTATGTTCTCATTTTAGCAGACTTATACCATTTTGAGCTACTATTCTTTCCATATAAAGAATTTCAACTAGCATACTCCTCCGCTACTGTAATTGGTAAAATTCCGTCCCCTTTTGTGCTTGCAACATAAATAGAATTTTTTTTTTCTTTCTTTCTATGAGTTTAATGCTAGGCATCCTAATTCAATAAGATACCTTTGAAATCTTATCAAAATAGGCCTCAGAATTTTTAGTTCTTCCACTAATTGAAAATCACATAACACATGCATGGTATTTTTAAAATAGAAAAATGAAATATACCCACATGTTTTCACCCACTTTGTCAGGAAAATTGGGTTGTAGAAACTCACCATGTGAAAAGGATTTGAGGTAGTCCAATAGGTGGATCATCCAAGCAACTTGGCTGTTATGCATAAGAACCATAATTTGCTATTAATTTTTTGTAACAGATATGATTAGGAAGGAAGTAAGATGGTGTTTGCCTCGTTGGTTCTTGTGATGTCCTTTTTAGTTCATTAGTGAAGAAGGTTGGTGAGTCAGTAATATAGCTTTTGATTTCATTCAGTAGTTGTCCATCAGTAATGTAGTTATTTTTTTTTTTCATTTGATAAGTAATATACAATACTATTAGAAGGGGAAAACCATGATTAAAGCAATAAACATTCAGACAGAATGTGTTAGAGGGGAAGAAATAAATAAGAATTGATCAATGAATTAGATAAATATCAAATTGCAAAAGGTTTCATTATTCCATTCACCAAAAATATGTTAAGCTCATACTAAAAAAATGCAGAAAGTACTCCTTCACATTTTCAATTGCAAAACCAACTTTCTTTTGGACAACATCCAACTTCATCACTCTTAGTTGCCCAATACAAGTATGATCATTAAGTGATATTTATATTCTTTGGAATAAGGCTTTGATGGTGAATATAAATATGATCATTACATCCCTCATTTATTAGTTTTTATTGAATTTCTTATGAGATTTCATCATCTTTCCAATAATAAATTTGTTGGTTATAATTCTATTGATGTTGATAGGTCCATTGTTTCGGTTTATTTATTGCGTTGAAAACTAACTTCCAAATTTGTATTTGGCAGACATTCCATGCACCAGTAATAGCAAAACTAGAAGCAGATCCAAAAGTTTTTGCCTATCATTTGTAAGTATACAACTTTTTTTCCTTTAACTCGAAACTCTAATTTCAAGTTGCATCAACCTTGTACGAGCCAGTAATTAGCCGATAAGCGAGAACAGAGAATATAAACAATAACTAGACAATAATAAAATATTTCAAAACAATCTGAAACATCACTGAAACTAGGGCTAGCTATCTTATTTTTTTCTAATTTTTGGAGGTATTCTTTGTCCAACACAATTTTTTTTATCACCCTCTTTTTCTGTTGTATATATATATATGTATGTGCATGTGTGTATCTCTAGTTTCTTAGAAGGAATTGTTTTTGCAATGCAAAAACGTTCACCTACCTCAATACATAATAGAATAGAGATGACTCAATACACTGAAAATCTACTTTTAGCAACATCTTCATGTTTCGCATTGGAATCTTCATATTATTTTTCTTTGTTGAATAGAACACTTTATGTTTACTTATTTGCATTTTCAGATCCTTCATCTAAAATTACTTGAATGTTAATGGTAGTTATTAAAATATGTTGTTTTTTTCCTTACCTATTAGTTGTATGCTTATGGAGAGGCTCGAAGTTCCAAACAAAGAGTCGATGTCGAAACCTAGGTTATCAACAGAATACATTGATGGTGTAGTGTCATTTATTGAGTACTTGAAAATGAATAGACAGAATTTTGGTAATGATGATCTTTATTTTTGTCCTTGTGTCAAATGTCGTAATACCTTATCGAGGAGGAAAATATTGAAACAATCGTAAAACACTTAGTCTGTGACGATATAGATACTTCTTACACGTGATAGACATTCTATGGAGAATATTGGAGGGGTGGGGATCATGTAACAATCGGGTCTAGTACATCTGATTGTTAGTGTGATAAAGGCATGGTCTCAAGAAAGACATACATGTTGAATAATGCACTTGGACGTTTATTCAACGAAGAAGATTATGTTACTTGCATGGATGAGTGTCATAATAGAAATGATGACCAAGTTCATGATGATTCAACAGATGATACTAAATATTGTTAAATGATAGATTAAGTGATGAAACCTTTATATCATTCATGTCGAAAAGAGGATACAAAATTATCAATTATAGCTGAGTTGCTAAATATGAAGATTAGACATCAATGATCTCAGAAAAGTTTTGATAAATTGTTGTAAATGATTAAAAGGATATTGTCATATGATAACTCCTTACCAGAGAGTACCCACTCTACAAAGAAAATGATCAAGACTTTCTGAATGAAGTGCGAAATTATTCATGCATGTCCTAATGATTGTATATTGTATTGAAGAGATAATGAAGATAGAGATAGTTGTCCAAAATGTGAAAAGAATAGATGAAAATCGATTAATGAAAAGAAGTCGAGAAAAAAAATTTTACTAGTGAAAATATTGAGGTATTTTTCATTAACGCAAAGGTTGAAACGAATGTATAGTTCGTCATCGATTGCAGAGAACATGAAATGACATTCTAAAGGATGTCAAAAACGAAAAGAGTTTATGTGTCATCTAGTAGATTCATCTTGTTGGAGAAGAGTGGATAGTAAATGGGAAGATTTTCCTGTTGAGCCATGCAATGTTCAGTTGGGACTTACAACAGATGGATTTGATCTATTTGGGATGAAAAACAACTCATATAGTTGTTGACTTGTTATGGTTGTTCCGTATAATCTATCACCATCTTTATGCATGCGAAAGGAATTTACGATGTTGACACTTTTAATTTCTGGGAGAAATCGTCTAGGACATGACATTGACGTGTACTTACAGTCACTGATTACAAAGTTAAATGAGTTGTGGTCTACAGGAATTGAAACATATGATGCTAGCGTTAAACATATGTTTACAATGAAAGCAATTTTTTTATGCGTTATACATGATTTTTCAACGTACAGTCATTTATCGAGTTGTAAAACAACAAAAAATTTGCATGTCCTGTTTATAGTGAAGGAACAGATTCAATGTGGTTAAAACACGACAAAAAACTTACTTATATGGGGCACATAAAATTTTCAACTGATCTCAACTATCCTTTCAGAAGTCAAAAATCTCAATTTAATGGGTATGAAGAAAATGAGAGGGGGAATTATCATTTGAGCGAATTGATCTATTAACCAAGTTGAAAACAATTCATACATACTTTTGAAAAAATATTAGGCAAAAAAAAGAAAAATTCTATAAATGATGAGACTCCATGGTCGAAGAGATTAATATTCTTTGACTTGCCTTATTGGAATGATTTGTCACTTCGCTACAATCTTGATGTGATGCTCATTGAGAAGAATGTGACTGAAAATTTCTTCTCAACAATTATGAAGACGAAAGATAAGATCAAGGATGCCTGTAAAGCTCCATTAGACTTGAAAGAAATGAAGATAAAAAAGAATTTACTGCTGATGAACATTAATGGCAATGAGGTTTTATCAAAAACTCTTTACGAACTGTCTAATGAGGAAAAAGAATAAATTGTAAAATCTTGTGGGATTTGAAAATTCTTATCAGATATACTTCAAATTGAAAATAAAATGTGTGTTTACAAGAACTTCAATTGAAAATTTTGAAATCACATGATTATCATATACTTATGCAACATTTATTATCGGTGTTACTAATGTACGCGTTTAAGATGAAGATTCAGAAGCCTTTTGCGTGCCACAATTCGACAACTCTTGATATTTTTCAATGTCTTATGCTTGAGAAAAATCAATCGTATGGAGTTACAAAGTTTTAAAAGACGTATTGTAAAAGCAGTGTGTGTATTCGAAAAATATTTTCTACCTTCTTTTTTTGTATCTATGATACATCTCCTTGTGCATTTGGTGGAAGAAACGCTTATGTGCGGATCAGTTAAATATCGATGGTTATATCCTTTTGAACGGTATGTGGTGATCAATAAGCAATGAATATTTTTATTTGTTTAATCGTTGTCTAATTTGTAAAATATTATTATGATGATGAAGAGTTATAAACGATATGTGATGAACTAAACATTCCCAAAAGGTTCTATCACGAAATATTTTCTCATGGAAGAAGCAAAAATGTATGATATGCATTACATGCCTGATGATTTACGTAGAATATGAAATCATCAACGATGCCAATATATGATTATGAATGATGACTATGAACCTACTTATCATATTGATAAGAATAGGAAACATTATGTTTTGAACAATGTGGAATATGAGCAAGTTCGCAAATGGGTACTTCGTCAGTTTGCTGAGAGTTCTTAATGGGAAAAGTATGCAACAACAACTAAAATTTATTTATATATCATATGAATCTAAACCTCATTAATTTATATTATCTTCTATAGGAAATATAATGAATACCTTCAAAATCTTGCGTCAAGAGCTGATAGTCGAAAGACTAGTTCACAAGCAGAGATGGAAATGTCATACGTTCATTGGGTTAAAGAACAACTACATGACGATTTTAGCTCCTTAATCACAAAAAGGCTTGATACTGGCCCAAATGCTTCTACAATTTCATATGATACATATGTAGTAAATGGGCATATTTTCTATACAACAAAATATGAAATGAATTTATCAACACAAAACTTTAGGGTGTCAATGAAAGCTGTAACTAGTTTTCGAGCAAATACTAGAGATACGAATTATATAAGTGAAGAAGTTACTTATTATGGTATTATAAAGAAAATACTTAAGTTGAATTACCTAGATTTCAAAGAGACGGTATTTTATTGTCATTGGGTGCATGTAAAAGATTCAAATGGGTATATGGTTGATCAAAACACAAATTTACAGTATGTTAACCTAAAGAGATTGATGAGAAATACAAAAGTGGACGATGACCAAAGTTGGCCTACGAAAATTTGGCATTTGATTTTAGAAGCTCCGAAGATATTGAACAAATATGTAGATACTTTCGAAGATCCTCTAGTATTTGTGGCAAGTAACGTGGATACTTTATCATCTATTCTTAAAGAAGATATAATTGAAAATGATGATGAAAACTAATTATATTGGTACGTTATGTATATATTTATGAAAAGTAGTGTGTTATAATAGTAATGATATACTTTTATTTCTTTCAAATACAAATTTATTGTTGATATTGTGTAATATTTTTACTTTGGTTGCTATTTATGTGGCGTCCCGTCAAACGCTAACACAAATCCCCATGTCAGATCTCGAGGTACTAGTGGCACCTCGAAATTTCGGCATGGTCTCCTCTGTTTATGTTAGCAATCCAAGGCGTTTAATCAGCACCTGATAAACGGCATACAATCCTGCATACAGATATAAAATATAATACTAGCGGAAGCCTATATAAGTCTAATAACGTACGAAAGATCAGAGTGCGGAAGAATAACCAGGATACAGGATTATACAAAATTTCTCACTCTAACAGAAATCCTAACACTCAGAACAACATGTATAATACTCTTGGATAAATCGACACCACTAGGGGTAATAACCCCAATACTCACCAAGTGACGAACTCTGGCTGTCTATCTGACCCACCAGATGATTCTCACTCGTGCTCTATATCTGCCTCGCCAAACTTCGGATCTGAAACTAAAAAAATGGAGAAAGAAAGGGTGAGTAACAATGGTTACCCAGTAGGAAAAAAAACAATTTCTGCCAATAATCCCTCCTAACATGAACGAATAAGCATACTGAATCATTTTAAAATAGTCAAAGTTTTACAGAAGAAATTACAATTAACTGGTACATAAAGCCAGGGATGAACAACTAAACATTTTAAAACTCACATTACATCGATCAGCAGTACTCACTATAACATTATCTTTTTATACAAATCTAATTGATCAAAGGGAAATAATAAACATGGATTTTATTTTATATATCAAAATAAACAATAAATACATAATACACAATGGTGGAGTATTGGAATTAGAGTGTTGGGATTCACGACTGGATCGCTCCCAGTCGGGACATGATGTTACAATTTCTCTCTGGCTTTTAGTTCCTGATTTTGTAGTCGGTCGCTGCACTTACCACGCTTGGTTGACCATTTATCCGGCTCAGGCTGGCCGTTTGACGTGACCGTAAGCAATGGGTCTCTTTTCGATGTGTCAGAACGTTTGACTACTATAGATTGTTAGTGATCATTGACTAATCATCTTCGTCTATGCCTATTAGGCGTGCATGTGATTCCCAAATATACAAACCATTCGTATACGACCACCTTTACATTACAAGTTCATTGGTAAAGATAGAGAGGAATAAACCCGGATTCCAGTTGTGACTCCATTCTCATACGCGTCCCATACCACGTATGAGCTTGGTGGTCCCTACCGTACATCCCAGGATAGTACACCACTCCGGATGATATGACGCACTATCCCTTCAGGCATTCACAAACTCTTTAACAACTCACAAAATAGCTACAGATGTATTATTTTTCATTTGAAAACAAAAGAGAAATTAACAATACAAGGTTGAGAATAGATATCCAGTTTTCTACCATGCAAGTGTGGCCACTCGGCCTAAAATAAATAACATAACGGAAACGTAAATAGCGCCTCGCGCTAACAGAAAGGAAATAAACATGCAACCAATAATATTATCCCTGGATATCTGTTCACCAACCTACACACAGCACAAGAACGTAAAATGCAGACATCACCCCTCGGGTGTGACTCTGACATTTTACCATTTCATACCCTTTTTCCCTTTTTCCGATTTTTACAATTTTCAATCTCTTCAATAAAACATCCATTTTCTGATATTCATCAACTCAATATGAGTTCATTGAATATTAAATCACATTTTTCAACTATAGAATTTATTTCTATCAATAATATTGAAAAAAAATACAAATTTCATATCAAAACGGGGTCCAAGCAGTGCCCAAGACCCAATTTATGGAAATAACCCGTTAAAATACCTTACCCACGTATAATTTGTTAAAAATACAATTAAACATATCAAACATGCAATTTCTGGCGTAGATTTTTGAAATAATAAAAGAATTCTATATTTTGGAAATACATCCAAATTTTTTCGATAAAGTCCTAAATGCAATTTTCACAATCTAGATTACTAATAGAAATTAAGAGTTCCTTACAATCTCTAGGCGAGATGATTGAAGCGTGTGCACGAAAATCGAGACGATTGGCGCGGAAATCGAGACGGACCAAACTTCGAAGCGGCTAATTTTTGAAACTGGCCTGGTGATTTCGAAGATCTCGATGTGCTCGTCTCTTCTCCCTTCTACGGCGAAAGACGGTTTGACCCCGAAATCGATGAAAACCGAGGTCAAAGTTATGAAATCTCCGTATAAAAATACGGCTGATTTTTGACTATACGGGGTGAAAAAGACGTGAAAACGAAAGGAATTTGGGTGGGTTATGTAAAGAATGAGGCTGCGGACGTTTCTCCCTTCTGCGTCGGAAGACGGTTTGACCCGAAAATGGACGAAATCCGAGGTCAAAGTTTCGAAATTTCCGTATCCAAATACGACTGATTTTTGATGATATCGGGTAAAATAGAAAGTGAAACAAAGAAAGGTTGGGTGGGTTTTGTAGAGAACGTAGTTGCGGACATTTCTCCCTTCTGCGTCGATCGTCGACGGCGAGCCGTTTGTGAGAGATCTGAGATAGAAGATCGAAGAAAAAAAAAATTTTATTTTTTATATGTCTCGGCCGTATGGACGCATTGGGGAAGATGACATATTAAAAAAAATTAAAAATATTATTTAAATAAAATGTGGGACGAATTCGGTATTTTGTCAATTGTTTCGATCGATGATAACTTGATCATCCGGACTCCAAAACTGACAAATGAATACTCTATTTCACCTAATTTTTCGTTTCAGATCTAATGGTATAGTCAATTTCTACAAATTATATCTCCATAAAAAATTTATATTTTTGGCCTGATGTGACCCCTAAACTTGATGTCGTTTTCATTTTTTACGATAATTCGACTTCTTGATCTCCAAAAATGACAAATAAATAGTTTATGTTGAATAATTTTTCGTTATCAACCCAATGGTATAATCGAATTTTAAAAATTATTACTCTAACAAAAAGTCACTATTTTAGCCTAGTCCGACCCGGTAATCGAGGATTTTGCAACTTTTATATTTGGACTTGCATTTGAACGTGCTTATAGGTTAAACTATGTTTTTCGATCATTTTGAATCTAATGGTGAGGTCAGATTCCATTAAAAATAATCAGAAACATCCTAAAGTTTTACCCCTAAATCCCACTTTCAAGATTTTTTTAAAATTCCACTATTTATTTTTTCCTCGAGATACGAATTAAAAATTCTGGGTTTTACAATTTAACTCACTATTTGATTTATTGCTTTCATTTTTTATCTTATTACTTTCAAATATCTACACTATTTTTTTTTAAATATTATTCCATATAGGCATTATGTCATCGAGAGAGGATTCTGATAATTCGTCGATAGAGAATTCTAACAGCTTGTCGACATCGGATTTTGATAGCTCAGCACCTTTGATTCCTACACAAGATAGTCATCAGAGCTCGTCGACATTGGATCCACATTCATCATTTGATTCATGCCTCAATCTGAAATTCAATTATATGGGGCAATGCAGTGGGGATAACTCGACAGACTTATCGACCAATATTGGCCGCTATGCGATGGCACACGTGCCACCTTTCTATTCTTCTTGAAAGAAGGTACTGACGGAATTGCTTAAACTTATTTGGCATCTGCTCTAGGTAGTTTAAATATTCTATTGATTAGGTGCAATAATGATGAATATTTTCATTATATTAGAATTGATTTTTTTATTTATATTTTGATAATCCCATTACAACATTGCTGAGGACTACAAGAAGTTCTGCCTATAGAAAGCTAACCATGCATGGAGAGAGAGGAAATATCGATTGGGAAAGGAATATTGCAGAATTGGTAGTATTGATGCAGAGTGAAAGTTGAATAAGCCCAAAAATAGATGGATCAAGCAAGATGATAGGGAAAAGTTTGTCGATTTAAAATCGACACTGATTGACAAAGAAAAGTATGACAAAATGAAAAAACTTTGAAAGAAAAATAAAACTCCACACACAACCAGTAGAAAGGGTATAACAAAAAAGGTAGAGGAAATAGTAAGTATTAATCTATGATGTGTATAGATAATTAGATCAGTTTAGCTAACGATCATCATTTAATAGATTATTATTAGCCATTTAATAAGTTCTTTTCTATCTCAAATATTGTATCATTTTATGATTGATAATCATGCTAAAATATTAAGTTCTTGAGTCTTGATGGAGTTAGTTAATTATTTTGGTTACTTTTATTAGGAATAGCTTCGGACTTGAATAAGAAACTGTAGAATTCTATTTTCATGTTGTATGAATTTGGGTTGGTCGTTTTTTTTCTTGTTTGTGAATTTTTGTTTGTTTGCTGAAAATTGGTCCTTGTTACTGGTGGTGTGAGGGGTTTTAGGATCACAACAAAAATGTATGGTTTAATGGGTATATTTGAATGATTGGATACATATATAACTAACTCAAGATTGTATGGATTTGGGTTAGCCTTAATTTCTTCTTATTTGTATGGATTTGGATTGTCCTGTCCATTTGCATCAGTAGTTGATCAATATTTTGCACATTTTTGGTCTAAACAAAAAAAATATAAGATGGGTGGTCGGCAACCCACAAGAATAGAGCTCTTCATTGATAGTCATATGAAGAGTGATGGTAGTGCTCTCACTCCTTAATTGGCGGAATCCCTTGTAAGTGTTGTTATTTTTTTGGTCAAATTTTTTATTTTTATTTTTGAAAAAATTACTCATCATCGTAATATTTTCATTATTTTGTTGGGTCAATTAAACAGACCTATTAAAGAAAATCCTAGCCTGCCCATAAAGATATCGACTATGATCCTATTTCCATTATATGTATGACTTATATTATTTAATTTTGATTTTTTATTTACATACATTATATTAATCGTGTTGTGCATAGGTGTTTGGAAAAGATGGAAAAGGCAGAATACGAGATATGGGGGGTGGAGTTTCAAAGATTTCATTACATTATACAACTCACAGTTAGAATTATACGGATAAGTTTGAAAGAGACATGGTTAACTTAAGTCAACTAGTTCATGCACTAATGAAAGATAAGAAGAAGAAAAAAAGAACAAGTACAAGAAGAAAAAATCATCTACATTTGAAATTGAAGGTCCTTTTATTTAGGTAAGATGTAAAAACACTTTAGCTTTAGAGATTCTTCATTTAACTTTTCATTAATATTTAATTCATATAAATTATGGATTTCAGCTTACATATCTAATCATAAACAGTAATTCTATTTTACAGGCGACATCAGATTCCACAATTCCTAATATGCAAGGAGGTAAATTACCAGTATCAGAACCATTACATAATTGAATAATGGTAGGGTATACTTATTGATGAAGTTTAGAAGGAATATGATCTACGCTTATTCAATTTGTATCATTGAGATCATTGACTCTTCAACTGAGCTAATGGATAGAGTTGGACCCCAAGAGACTTTACTTGACATTCTTTGTGATGAGGTGATTAGATGGCCTAAGAGCTACTATCGTGTACTTTGAAGTCTAAGTCAAAACAACGCTTAGAGTGATCTCATGTACCAAGAAGATGAAATTGGCATTCATGTACCAAGAAGATGAAGTTGTTATTCATTGTTTTTACTTGATTATTGCAACATTTCAAGACTAATACTGAGATAGCTACTATAATTGGGCATGAGGTAATTTCCATAAATCTCCTTTCTGTTTTAGATTTTCCTAGGTTGAAACTGAAATGCAATCTTGATAGTCTTGTGTTTTTTTCAAAGGATGAAGCAGATGCAAACTCTTTTCAAAGGAAATCCAAGAGGTCAAGGATTGATGGTGTGAATGCCTCAAGAAGCTAAAGAACAACCATGCCTGGTTCTTGGATACAGTTTCTCTCTCTAAGTCTCCAAATTAGATGTCAAGGGCAGCATTGGACTCCCATCAGATTGATGTGGGGGAAAGGTACGAATTGGGGGGGGGGGGAATCCCATTTTGAAATTTCCTTTATGGTAATCTTGAATAATCTTTCCACTAGATATAATCCAAGACATGCTGACGATGAAACTGAATTCACTACTGTAAGTTATATTATTATATCAAATGAATTTTTCCACCGACTTTCAGGGCTTAGATGAGGTTCAGTCATACATTCTTATCATACGGTCTATAGAGAGTGAAAATTTTGCTAAAGATATCAAATTTCAAGAGTTTCTTCATTTGGTTAGTAACTTACTTCTTTGTCTTTCTATGCCACAACTATACTTTAGTTCATTAATTGAACAATGGTTGATTGCATTTACCTAAAAAAGTTCTTATTAAGTGGTTGGATGTCCTTGTTATGCCATGTTGGATTATTGTCACTCATGATATATTAGTATATATGTTATGGGTTTAAGTTGAAATATACCAATCATTCTTCTTATGGTTAGATTAGATAAATTTCTTATACGACTTCTTCAAAAGGTTACACTGAACTTCCTGTTTATTTGATTTCCCATTTTCTCACTATTGATCTGTGTGAATCAAATAGTAAAACTTTACCTATGAGTGGTTGCAAATGCAAGAGATTCGGTGGTATTTTATATCCCTCTTCAGAATAGTTGAGTATATTCCATCATCTAAGGTTCTCCTTCACTCATGCCTGCAGTGGGAGGGCATTTCTCTTCTTCAAAAATATTATCTCGGAATTCTGCACCTCGTGATCTATTGGGGATATTTTGAAAGGGAGGAATAGTCAAATTTTTGAGA
Organism: Akebia trifoliata; assembly: GCF_017979445.1. NCBI lineage: Eukaryota > Viridiplantae > Streptophyta > Magnoliopsida > Ranunculales > Lardizabalaceae > Akebia > Akebia trifoliata. Next base: position 23,989,907 of record NC_141377.1, read on the forward strand.
ATGAAGAGCACTTGATGCAAGATGTTAGTATTTTATTTGGGCTTGATGTTCTTTTGGTGCCAGGTATTCAAGGAATTTAGGGGAGTGTTCCTTGACTATTTTGTAGGGAAATGGAGCTAGCTTTATAATTTTTCTATTGACGATGTTAATCCACTTCAGCATTTTCTTATGAAACACGTACATGACCATCATATTCTTCTTCTTATAGCAACGTAAGTGAAATAGGCCATATCATGAAAATTTTCATATTAAAACATACAGAAAATAGTTTCGGGCATGGACTTATACGCCTACGTCAATCTATTATTGTACCAAGAGGTGATTAGGACTAAACATTTTATCATGAAAAAGACATTTTATCAGTAATGCTGATGGTTTAGTGGTTTTCTAGCCAACCCCCAACCCTTGGGACAAGGTTTTGATGATGATAGGGTTTCCCACATCTACTTTATTTGTCACTTTTCCCGACTTTCTTCTTTTATTATTTATTTTGTTTGATGATATTGACTTTTTGCTCTTAATTTAAAGAGGTGATTGAATTCATGGTAAAACTTGGTGAGTTCATTGCACATCTGAAATAGATGAAAGTAGCTTTGGAAGCCGCAGAACTTCGTAAACAACATGCTAAAACTGAGGCTACACTGGCCAAAGAAAAAAAACATGAGTTAACATCAGAGGTTAACTTCTGTTCTGCGTTGTGGTTTCATTTACATTGGTAGTAACCTGATTTTGCAAGTAAGACTTGTCCATTACGAGGGAAAAACACAGGTCATGTTGGTGCCTTTAGCTTTAACAGAGCAAGTGCCATGGTAGAGCAGCTTGAGAAAGCTGGGAAGGAATCCCTCGATTTCTCTTGCACCATAATGGTTATTGGAAAGACAAGTGTCAGTAAAAGTGCAACTATTAATTCAATCTTCAATGAAGTCAAGCTCAGCACAGATGCATTCTAGATGGGCACAAAGAAGGTTCAGGATGTTGTGGGAACCGTTTAAGTAACTTGATCTATTTCCTATTGAAAGTGGGATTTTTTTTTTAGACTTCATTACATTGATGTATGTGAACGTGATCTCGGGAATTCTTCTAACATGTGAGATTAAAATTTTGACTTTTGACTTATAACTGACTTATATTACTTACATAAGTAATTATTTTTAAAATCTTATTATTCTTTGATACTATGAATTGAATGCAAATTGGTGTGGATGGGATGTGAATGGATGGGGATGAGAGGGGATGGGATGGGATGTGAATGTCGACGTGGATGTAAGTGGATGGGATATGAATATGAATGTGTGATTTTTTTTCGCAGGTGTAGATTGAAGACAAAAGCATTTGAGCACATAAAAAAGAGTTCTGATTGGTCTTTAAATTAATTCGACAGCCTCAAGCTGTCAAAACTATGGAAGAATCCCATATTCGTCTGCCTCTAACCATCGAAAATATGTTATTCGACAGCCTATAGCCGTCGAATATATTGTTAAAATCCCAAATTCAACGACCTTAAGCTGTCGAATTTATAAAATTCTATGACTTTTAGCTGCCGAATATTTTTCGACAACACCCAATTCGATGGACTAATTCGCCGGTTTTGGGCTGTCGATATTTGGATATTTTCACATAGTGGAACATTTTCGCTAATGTCATGTGCAGCACTAACACTTGAGAAATTGTAATTACCAAGTTTCTTAAGACAAGGGATGGAAATGACTCCATATATCTCAAGTAAATTTAGTATTTCAGCTGTTCAAGTAAAGGTTGTCAGTAATATGAACAAACTAAATAGGAGGGTATACCTCAATGTGTACATCTAAATATATAGATGAACCAGCCCTCCTTCCCTTCAAGCGATGGCATCCCTACGATATTGTTAAACAAAAGCTTTATACGTTAAAAGCATAGTCAACAAAACAAACATTTGTTTATATAAGTACGATACGGTCCAACAATATGAACTTGGGCAACATGGAAATTACTCCATCAATTTTTCTTATTTAATGAAAAAATTCATGGTTTTTGGTTGTGTTCAAATAAATGCATAGTACCTAAGAAAAGAACACACCAAGTTGGCACCTTCTCAAAGTCCTTATGGTACCAATAAGTTTACAAGCACACAAAATCATAAATCAATAGACTATAAATTACTTCAGAATCACATAAATCACAAAAGAAGGTACTTTGTAGCTTATTAGCTAAAGCACGTAGCAAAATTTTCGTATTTCAATTAAAGATAGCTTCCAAGCCAATCGTTTTCTCATACAAAATCAATTAATAGATCAAAGTAGTCTCTTTGTTTAGGAATGACCCAATCCTTATTCCATGGTCAGAGCCTTTTCACAGGTTGGGTTGGATAGATAGAACACATGGTACTCCCCTTCTATCCATGATCACCACTCTTCTTCAATGTTTCATAGAGTAACCATCCTATATCCCCTAAAATGTCATTTTTTATTACACAAATGAGCGCTCAGGTAGAACAGATCAATGGTCTAGTGGAATGTAGGTTCTAATGACCTCTCCTTTTCGCCAAAAGTATATTGTTCATTACAATTTTTTTTTATGTGCTTTTTAAGAGGTCAACCACATTGGTATACACACCAAAGTCATTAGGGGTTCTGTAGCAACCTATCCCAAACCCCTCACATTATAGAAAAAGGTACCTTTTGGGATTCTTTGTTCTGTACTCTTGTTCTGATTTGTATTATTTTCATATAAATAGTATATTGCAAGGTGGTGAGTATGATTTAAGCACTTCCTCATGACTCTCCTTTGAATATCTAAAGTCAGTTGATACTTTGATGGCTTTTTGATAAGTCTGTTTCATAGCATCCTGCAACAAAAAGAAGGAAACAAAGATAGAGAATTCAGCAACTTACTGAGCACGGACTTTTACAACTTACTGAGCTTTATCTTGAAGGCAACCGTGGAGAAATGATACCTATTTGACTCAATCCCACTACTCTTCCCAATTTATGATACTTGACTTTCAATTCATGTCATTTTGCCTACTGCAATCCTCAATTCATTGAGATCTGGAAATTGGAAGTTGTATATAATTTTAATCTTATTTAAAAAACCAACCAAACTCACTTCAAAACAAATCCTTAATAGACTCTTCAATGAAAAAGAAAACTAAAAAGCATCCAAATGAGTTGTTAATCATTACAAGAGACAATGAAATTGTAAAGAATTTTTAATATTGAATTTAGAAATCATAATGTTTCCTTTTAAAATAAAACCAAGTAAACAAAGACATTAGAACACAAGGAACCAAGTAATTTCTATATCCAAGGTCCTCACTTGACTGGAATCTCAGTAACTTCTTCAATGTCTATCTCACTAACTTCTTCAATTTCTATTTTTTTCACACCAATAGTCAACGATGACAATGAATCACATCTCTCTTCCTTGCCCTTACCATCATCATTGTCATAAGCTTCATCATCCCCTATTGAAGATCCCTTACGCTTGAGTTCTTTCAGCTTCGAGAATTTATCATAATGTGCTCTCTGATGCTCTCTAAACATTTTTGTTTTATCTGTTTCAGAGTCTGAGAAAGCCCAACACCAAACATTTTAGAAATTAAACTAAGAAAAAAGAATTCTTTTGAAAGACATAAGAAGAAGATCACGATAAAAGACGATGCATCACCTAAGAAAATATATGGTGGCTGTGGACATCAAACCATGACACAAATTACCTAATTGAAAACAATAAAATTGTTTTTAGATGTCAAGAAAAAGAGTCGACCCAACAGTGGAACAACATGCATATAACCAATCAATTTCTGAACCACTATGTTGAAGAAAACCGAATTGAAGCAAAAAGTGTAACAAAATTCAAGTAGGTCAAATTGTTACCTGATTAGGTAGAACAAATATAAGACAATGACAAAGAATTTCTTGATGGTAACAATGAAACAATTTCACTCTTATTATCTAATATACTTCTAATCAACTTGTTAAACAACAAATTCTAAAATCACCTTTGCAAATTTTGCACCAACAACTACTGCAAGAATTGATGCTTATGTTGAGATATTAACAGTGTTTGCTCTTCATAGACTCATTGGAGAATGGTGATCCCAAAAGATGAATTGTGTAAGTACAACAATTAAACTTTATCATCTTTTTGATCATGGTAACATAACTTGGACCCAATGGGATTTGAACTCAATCATTTATTATGCTTGTGTCTGAAAGCGCCTTCGATTCGCGGGGTGCGCAGATCCGCTTTTGACCTTTGAGGTTTGAGAGTCGCCACCTAGTTATTATGGTCTAGGAATGAAACATTGACTCGAAATGAATAAACAAACAACTAATCTATTAAAAAATACTGAGTCTGGGGATCACATTACGGGGTTGGAAGGTGTTAGGCACCAACCTCATCCTGCAAACACCGATCTCTACTAATTCCCAAAAATGATTATATTATTAAAAAGACCTAAATAAAAAAAATAAAAGAAATTTACCTTCACAAATGTGATGGCTTTGTTCCCTCGGATCTAATAGAACAGCTCCTCGTACATCACTCCTTACTTCGTTTTGTTACCGGATTCGCTTCAAATCTCCGAGACGAAATATCTCCTTCTTATATCGAAATTTTTTTGATTTTTTTATGAATTTTTGGGTATTTTTGAAGGGTTTCTAGATATTTTTTGAGCTAAAGTTGGGTATGGATGTTAGATAAGGAGTTGGGACTTCAAAATTAGGGTTTATGGGAAGCTAAAGAAGCTTTTTGACCTACTTTTCTTAGGATTTATTTTTTTATACGAAAATAGGTTGTAGGAATCCCTATTTATAGAATTTTTATGTGCCTTTTTAGATAGAGTTAGTGCTTAATTAGAATTGTAGAGTTAGTGTTTAATTAGAATTGTTTTAAATAGAGTTAGTGTTTAATTATAATTATTTTAAATAGAGTTATAATTTGATTAGAATTATTTTAAATAGAGTTATAGTTTGATTAGAATTATTTTAAATAGTTTTAGAGTTTAATTAGAATTCTATTAGGGTTAGGATTTGACTTTGGTCTTATTAGATTGATTAGGATTTTGACTTAAGTCTCACTTGATTGACTTTAATTGAGGACTTTGCCTTAAGTCTTACTTGATTGACTTTAATTGTAGGATTTTGACTTGAGTCTTACTTGATTGACTTTAATTTTAATTAGGATTTTACTTTACATTAATTAATATTTTAATTATTAATTTTAAAAATTTTAATTATTAAAATTTTAAAATTACCGTTTTGCCCTCGAAGAGGATCCAAGTTAACCCTTGGCGGTAACTGAGCAAGATCTAAGTTAACCCTTGGCGGCATCTGAGCAAAATCCAAGTTAACCCTTGGCGACAACTGAGTAAAATCCAACTTAACCCTTGGCGGCATTTGACTGAGTAAAATTGACTGAGGAATGAATGAATCTTAGGAAATAATGAATGAATCTGGATGAGACCGAAAATGAATCTGGAGAATAACGATTGAATCGGGGAACGAATGATTAAAAATAAATCTGGAAGATAATGAATCTGGAAGATAATGATCAAATCTAGGAATGAATGAGCTGGAAATGAAAAAATGTCATACCTCCTGCTCTAAGTAAATGAGTTATTCTCTGGGCAAAAATCAAAATATGAGATCAGAAACACTTTTATTTGAACTTCAAGGTTTTTTTTTCAAAAGTTTTGCGAATTTAAAAACCTGAGTTTTTATTTCTTTTAAACCTCCAGGGTTTTCAAAAAATTGTTATCAAGAAGGTAACCTTAAGTTTGGGATTCCTTTTATCTTTTAGGATTAACATTGCTCTACCTTAAAAATAGAATGCCCCTAGTTTGACAAGAAACATGGCATTGGAGATAACTAAACACATCATTAAAAAAATACCCCTAGTATAAAGGGGAAAGCTACATATCAGATAAGAAAGAAAATGCCCCTTGTATGAATGTTTGAAATGTTTGATTACCATAAGCACAATAAAGATTCAACTTTTAATTTCGATATTTTACATTGAAGATTTTGAGTCAGGCTCAAGAAAACAAGATATTTCCTTTAGAAACTCAACATGGAATTCACCATTCTCTCCTTTTGATTCACTTGGGGAAGCAAAAATTCTCAAATCAGTTGTAAACAAGATATTTACGACTTCTGAGTCTCTGCCTGATTTAAGCTAAGTGTTGAACTTGATTCTTTAGACTTCAAATGTCTCGCCTCAAACCTCTTGAGATTTTCTTCTATTTTTCTTTGTTACTCTAATTTTTGCCTAGATCATTTTTTAAATTTTCGATCTAACGAGCTTTTTCTTTTTTCTTTACTCTGATTGTTGTCAAAGTCGTCCTTTCAGATTTTCAACCTTGCAAGCCTGCTTTAATTTTTGCCTAAGTCTTCTTTTTTGGGTTTTCAACTTATCAAGCTTCATTATTTTTTTCTTTTTCTTCCCTTCTAGAGTTATCGTCTGATAATGCTTTACTACCTTCCTTGACTTTTCACACAGTACTTAGGAGGACTTTTATAGGTAAGCTTAGGACTGGGCATAAAAAGAAATGAATTTTGAGGCTCAAAAATCCGAATGCCCCTTGTGTGGCATTTTTTTTCTTTTTCTTTGAACTTTCTTCCCTATTTGATAATATTTTATTTTTATTTTTATTTTTATATTTTTTTTGTAGGGAAATATATATTTTTTTCATTGATGTGGTTAGGCCTGAAGTAACTTCTCAGGTTGCCTACGTACCCCAGACTTTTGGGATTAGACCAAAAACGTAATTTGAATTTTTCCTCCCTTGGGTTAGGTGATCAGGTTAAGAAAGAAAAAGGTATATATATATATATATATATATATATATATATATATATATATATATATATATATATAATATATATATATATATATATATATATATATATATATATTTTTTTTTTTAAATTTTTTGAAAAGGTTGCAAAGGGCTTGAGAAAATATATATTGAACTGGGTAATGAGATAATTAATTCGGTCAAAGTTGGCCTCCTTAAATGTAGTACCATTTGATTTGGTCAAGGTTGGTTAGTTCTGGTAATTCGATTCCATCATGATCTTGAAGTCTGATAGTTTTTCCTGGTAATATTTCCTTGATGATGAACGAACCTCCCCAATTTGGTTTAAACTTCCCTCTAGGGTCAAATATAGGTGTCCGATTCTCTTTAAGTATCAAATCTTCGACTTGTAAGTGACGGGCCTTGATCTTTTTGTCAAATGCACGGATGACTCTTCTCTGATAAGCCTACACGTGGTACATAACTCTTAATCATTTTTCTTTGATCAAATTTAATTCTTCATACCATTGACGAATCCAATCTGCTTCTGACAACTGACTTTCTAACAAGACCCTCAAAGATTGAATTTCCATTTCAATTGGCAAGACTGCTTCCATGCCATATACAAGGAAGTAAGGAGTAGCTCCAGTGTAAGATTGAATTGAAGTTCGATATGCCCACAGTGCAAATGGCAATCTTTCTGGCCAATCTCGATGTGATTGACACATTTTCCTGATGATTGTCTTTAGATTCGTATTAATCGCTTCAACTGCTCCATTGGTCTAATGACGGTAAGGAGATGATTTGCGGTACGAGATTTTGAACTTCGAACACAATATAATATCTTCAACTTTGAAGTATGATCCATTATAAGAAATCAGTTCCGAAGGTACCCCGTACCGATTGATGATCTTCGTTTGGATAAACTTTACAACTCGAGACGTAGTGAGGACAAAATAGGAGGCAGCTTCGACCCACTTAGTAAAATAATTGATAGCAACTAGAATGTGTTCATGCCCATTTGATATTTTAGGCGATATTTTATCAATAATGTCAATTCCTCAAACTGAGAATGGCCACGGTGAAGTCAAACCAACTAATTGAGAAAGTGGCACATGTATGAGGTTTGCATGTATTTGGCATTTGTGACAGGTCTTGACTATGTGATGACAATCTATTTCCATCATGGGCCAGTAGTACTCCTGTCTCATAATTTTCTTAGCTAACATTTTCCCACTCATGTGGAGGCCACATTCCCCTGAATGTAGTTCAACCATTATATGTTCAGCTTGTCTTCATCAACACACGACAAATGAATCCCATCATAAAACCTTTTGTATAAACTTCCTATGCACAGGATGAATTGAGATGTTAATCTTAGTAGGATTTGTCGTTCCTTCCTCAATGCTTCTTCCAGGAATTCTTATTTTTTCAATACTCTTTTAATGTCTGTGTACCACGACTTTTCATTAGGTAGTCGAGTAGCAATGTTGATCTGATGGTAATATGCAGGTTTGTCTTTGACTTCGACGATGATCGGCCTCAATTCTATGCCAGGGGGCAAATGGATTATTGAAGAGAGAGTGCTAAAGAGTCAGTAAATCTATTATCTTCCCTTGACAAGTGTTGGAACAGGATAGCTTTAAACTTACTCACTAAGTTTAGTAGATACTCATGATATGGTTTCAACTTTTCATTCCTAGTCTTCCATTCTTCCAACGACTGATGTATGAACAAGGCTGAATCCCCGAATACTTCAATTTCTGTAATGTCCAGATTCAAAGCAGCTTCAAGCCCAACGATACATGCCTCATATTCGACTGTGTTATTGGTGTTAGAAAAGACTAACTTAATAGCGATCAGAATGTGGCATCCTTCCGGAGAAAACAGGACTGCCCGTATTCCATACCCATTTTGATTGGCGGTTCCATCAAAGTACAACTGCCATATTTGATTCTGCGGTTCTACCACTGGATGATCTGCCAAGTATTCTGCTACAGCTCTTCCTTTGATAGATTTTTATGTAATATGCGTGATGTCAAATTCTAATAACAACAACAGCCATCATGCGGTTCTCCCTGTCAGTGCTAGTTTCTCGAAGAGATATTTAAGAGGATCTATCCGAGATAACAAGATAACTGAATGAGATAGCATATAGTGTCGAAGTCTCTGAGTAGCCCATACCAGTGCCAAGCAAGCTAGGGCTAAGTACTTTCGTTCATACTCTAACATCTTTTGCTGATATAATAGATAGTCATTTCTTTGCGATTACCTTTGTCAATTGTGCCAGCATGCATCCCATAGCTTCTTCTTTGACTGACAGATAAAGAAGAAGTAGTTCACTCCGTGTAGGGGAACCGAAATAGACGGGTTTAAGAGATACTCATTGACTTGATCGAAAGCCTTTTGACATTATTCATTCCAAACTGTTGGTTCATTTTTCTTGAGAAGCTTGAAAATAGGTTCGTAGACATTGGTTAGTTGAGCGATGAATCTACTAACATACTGGATTCTGCCTAAAAAATCTTGATTTTGTTTTTCAGTCTCAGGTGGTGGCATCTCTTAGATAGCTTTAATCTTCACAGGATCCACTTCGATCCCTCTTTGACTGACCACGAATCCCAATAATTTTTCAGAAGTTACTCCAAATACACATTTCTACGAGTTGAGTCGGAGTTGGTACTTTTGAATCCTTGTAAGAAGCTTCTCTAATGCAGCAACGTGCCCCAATCATTCCTTAGATTTGACTATTATATCATCTACATAGACTTCAACTTCCTTGTGTATCATGTCGTGTAGTAAAGTCGTAGCTGCTCTTTGATAGGTGGCTCTAGCGCTCTTCAAACCAAAAGGCATAACCTTATAGCAAAAGGTTCCCCACTGTGTGATGAACGACATTTTTTGCATATCCCGAGGATCTATTTTTATCTTATTGTACCTTGAAAAACCATCCATCAAAGACAACAACACGTGCCCCGTACTATCTACCAAAATATCTATATGTGGTAAAGGAAAACTGTCTTTTGGACACGCTTTGTTTAGGTTTCTAAAGTCCACACACCTTCTGACTTTTCCATCATTTTTAGGCACCAGGACGACATTAGAAATCCACTCGGGGTACTCCACTACTTTCAAAACTCCAGCGTTAATCTACTTCGTAACTTCTTCTTTAATCTTTAGAGTCAATTTATGCTTCATGCGTCGAAGTTTCTGCTTAATAGGGCGAGCATCAAGATATAATGGAATTCGATGTTGAACAATATCTGTGCTTACTCCCGGCATATCCTCATAAAACCATGTGAATACGTTTTTGAACTTTCTGAGCAAGTCTACTATCCCCTTGCATTTATCGGAAGATAAGGTGATCCCAATCCGAATCTCTTGAGGAATTTATTTTGTTCCGAGGTTGATAACCTCTACTTCCTCTATTAGAGGTTGAGCCTGACATTCATTTTCTTATTCAAGTAATTTGATTATTTCAGGGAGAGCTTCTTCATTAGAAGATTCTCCCTCCGAAGCTAGATTATTAGTTAAATTATTATTGCGCTCGAGGTAATAAAAAATTTCTTTCATTTCATTAAAAAGAGATGGGGTAACAGGACTCATTCAGACTTAACAGACTGACTTGACTTAGTAGGAAAAACAGACTTACTAGAAATAACAGACTCAACATAAACAACTAACTTACTTGACTCAACAGAAATAAAGGACTCATCAGGCACGTCAGACTAAACATGACTAATAGACCCAGTCTTGACGTTTAGCACAAGACTAATTACATGATAATTAGAAAGAAACCCAACAACGGGTTTGATTACAGACTGAGGATTTATCCCCTTCTCAATTGACAACACTAGGATACTATAATCTTCAATGAATAACTGATCAATATTGAGGGAGTCCAGATTGAGCTGCCAGTCTTCAACTTCCTTTTCTTCAGCTTCCGTGCTTGCGTCCTTTTTAGGCCATTCCATGGTAAAGAATATTTCAAACCCCAGCAGTCGAGTACCTGTGATGTGATCAATGAATGGCTCTAGGAATCCATAATAATGGACATCTTCTCCTTCTTTCACGAAATAACCATTAAGGGTCTTATGATAAGGCTTCATTTTAATCAGATCCGTGGTGCGTCCTTACCTTTTTGCAATTGCCTTGTCCCGTTTTATTTTCTAGTATTCGGCCCAATCTTCCTTATTAGGCTTATATCCTAACCCGAATGTGCCGGTGACTTCTTTAATCGTTGGTGACTCTTTAATACCTTATTGCTTACGACCTAGGCCCATACCAGGGAAAAATCTCATTTTTTTAATATATTGGCTATGTAACGATTAGAGGACTCTCAATAGGAAAATATTCTGTCACCGAGTGATCCCATTAGACTAGGCATATCTTTTCAAATTCAAACCCACTAAGCTCTACCCCCTGTTGTTCTAGTTGAATCTCAAGTAACAGTTCATTCTTGGCTTTGGTGCTATTTGCAATCCCCACAATCTCAACATCTCCATGAAGGGTAATTACTAGTCCATCTTTGATAAATTTAACTTTCTGGTGTAGCATGGAAGGTATGACTTTGATCTAGTGTAACCATGATTTCCCTAATAGTAAATTGAAAGAGGACTGGATATCAATAACTTGAAATTCCACAGGAAATTTAGTTATGCCTGTGGACAATTGAATGTGAAAAATTCCCAGTACATCCCTCTTGGTGTTATCATAGGCCCTAATACCTTGATTAGTGGGCTTGAGATCTTCAGCCTTTAACCCGAGGCAGGTAGCAGTCTTTAAAGGGCAAACATTTAGTGCACTCCCATTATCAATCAAAACCAGAGGTACCCTCATCCCGTTACAATCGACTATGATGTGCAAAGGCTTAGTGTGGCTTGCTCCTTCTTTTAGGAGATCTGTGTTCAAGAAGGATAGGATATTCTCTACGTAAGTTACCCCTACTATATTGGCCAGCTGATCTGGAGAAGTATCAAGGGAGACTTGGGTTGTACTTAGTACTTTGAGAACCGTTTCTCTATAAGCAGTGAAAACCATGAGTAAACCCCAAACTGAGATGTTGGCCCCTGATTTATTCAACTGCTTGATCACGGAGTTGTCTTCTTCGATATTTTCTTTGATAGGATCTTCTCTTTTTTTTCTTGCCAAAGCTGTAGGGTTATCAACACAGAATTCTTATGGCTTAAAAACTCTTATCCCTCGAGTCATATGTTTAACTTCATCATAGGAGAGAGAAAAAGACTTATCTTCTTCAGTTAACAAGTATGGATCTTCATCTGTCAAGGAGACAAGACTCTCTAGGTTCATTTGAGTCAAAAGATAACTGGTGAATGTGAGGCTACTATAATGAGGTGGGAATCGACAATACGTATCATCCGAGGTTAGATCAAATGGTTCATAGTTTGTGGTGAAAACCTCATCAGTGAAAGCTATCCCTGCAAGGGGTAACTAGGTGGTTTGACTTGGATTGGATGAATGAGAGAGACGGGATCGAATAGTTATGGGGTGTGGGAAATCATGTTCAGGGTTGGTGGAGGTTGGTAGGTGGGTAGTGGATTAGTGGTGACATTTCACAATGTTGGACTGAAAATTGTGACCTTTTTGTTATCAATAAGATTTTGAATGACATAACGAAGAGTGATACATCGATCAGTGTGATGGTGATGAGTGTTTCCAAACACTCAATTATACACATAATTTTTGGATATTTATCTTGATTTTTGTACCTATTTATCCATATTAAGATAATAATCATGATAAGCCTCAAATCACCATGTTGCATGTTAATTAGGCTTAATTATATATAAATAAATTCATTTACTAGATAAATCTAATTACGTGTGTTTCTTGTACAGAAAATCAACAAATTGGAATCAAAATCTCAAGACAAAAGCATTTGGGCCCACTTTGGAATGCCTTAATCCTTTGGAATGCCCTAATCCTTAACTCATATTCTCCTCTTTTGTCTTTTTGTGCAAAGAAAAGTGGAGGCTACTTTTAGACTCTTCTACACACATTTTCTCTATAAATAGAGTCTTCATTTCTAGAGAAAGGGTCCCATCTTGGTTCTCTTATCCAAGACTCCTTTAATCTAAGGCTCTTAGCCTATTCTCTTATTTTTTTGTATTTTCATCTTCTAGTTATTTTCTTTTGGTTAAATAGTCTTTTAAGAAGTAGAAGAAGAAGAAGTTGTAATTTTCTCCATGAAATGAAGAAAAGTTCTTTCATCTCTTATCTTCCCTCTCTTGCAATGACATTAGGCTAAGTTCCCCTCCATTGGAGAGTGGAAAAGTCTAGAGCAAGTTCTTGTGTTATTTCTAATTTTATGCCTTTCTTTTATTTAAAATGTTTATGAATTCTCTTTAAGTTTCTTGCACATTTTATTCTTAATATAGATACTTTATGCTTAGATTAGATCAAGATAAAGTATGCTTGAATTAGATAATTTGTAGTAAGAAGTTTTCAAAGAATTCTACTTTGTTTTTGTTCCCTTATTTCATTTTATTTGCAAAACTTTCCGATCTAAGGAGCTAACACCAAGCCCTTATGATTGAGTTATAAAAAGGCTAGAGACTAGGAATTGCTCATTAACATGTTTTAGGTAGATCCACCTCCAATGGTGTTTTAATTCATAAGTTTACTTGCTTTTAATTTCATTTACTTTAGTTTATTTTCTAGCAATTTTACATCTTCTTATAAGTTCAAAAATACAAAGAAAAATAGTTTTAATTCCTTTTAGTTAATTTGGATTTTATCTTCTTAGCTTAGCTCTATTCCTCCTTTCTCTTGGGTTCGATCCCCTACTTGCCCCACAAGTAAGGTAAAACTAAGATTATTATTAACTCCGGTGAGAAGAACAACGATAGTCTCATCAGATGGCCAGGATTTTGATGAAATTCACAGAGCAATAGTTTTTGCAAAGCTACAATAAGGGTCATCCCTAAATTGATAAATTGGCGCGGAGTTCGGGGTTGACTTGGGTGAGCTTGACTATTGATCCGGGTTGGTGGTTGAACTGGGGTAACTGAGGTGTTGGCTATATAAGCATGGTTGATATTGGGTTTTGGAATATAAATTTTCTTGAACTTGCTAACCCTAGCGGCAAATGCATCCTCGAGTTAGCTTCCGACTTATAATAGGGATTCGAAGGTAAGAAGATATTGAGCAACTAAGTGCTGAGCATATCCTTGTGTAAGTTTTTTCAGGATAATGGCAACTTGTTCCATTTTTGATGGCCTATCCCACATTTTGGTAGCTTTGGCCCTCCAACGGCCAATGAAATTAGTAAAAGTTTCACCATTTTTCTACTTAGTTGACTCCAAATCCTTTCTTGAAGTCTCAATCTCGGTACTGTACTTATACTGATGCCAGAAAGCCTTTGACATATTTTCTCAGGTACCCACAATAACTAGATTTTGAGCATCAGCCAACGTAGTACTGATCCTGATAGAGTTCTCTGAAACAATAACGTCATATGTTCGTCGCTGAGCCCCATAGTGCGCATGTTAGTAACATACACCTTAAGATGTATTTTTGCACACCCTGTCCCACTGAACTTGTCCATTTCAAGCATCAGAAACTCCTCTGGCAAATGGATTCTAGGGATACGCTTCAGAGCTTTAATGCCTGCTGCAATTTCATCGATACCCTTTATACTCTTCATAGTTGACTCTAATTGAGACATCATGTTGGCTAACACCAGATTTTTATCGAAATGTTTTTCATCTCCGTCAAGTTCAAAAACTTCATGTGCACGTCTCGTTGCATTTTCTTCTATCCTTTTTCCTTTTGGATCATCAAGGGGATGGTCCATTGAGTCTAAAATCTATTTTAAAACTTTCACTTTGCCTTTTATACTGTTGATATCATTGGCAAAGGCTACCAAAATCTTACGAATCTCTGAAAGCTAAGACTCTAAAGCCATTTCTGCTTGTTGACTTGGTGTTGTCGCTCGTTCTAACCGACTGAACTTACGACTCCAACTAGGAGGTGGACGCTTGAGTTTGGGCGCAATGATAATCCTAGACACCCCATTAAAGATAAATTTAATCAATTTCAGTATTGCCCCCTTGATAACATTTTAATAAGTCATTTTATTGAAGTTTGTGAATAATCCATTCACGCAATGATCATTCAAAAGGGAAATAAATGTTTATTCAAAAAAAAAATAGCTTCATTGAAAATGATTGACAAAGAAATGTTCTCATTATAAAATATTTTAACAAATCTGACTTAAACTATTTTTTTAAATGGACGCTTGGCTTTGTCTTGATGGTCATCATAATTGCTATCAGGCTTGATCCTCTTGCTCTAACAACTGGCTCTTTGAATTCTGCTGGTCCGTCTGGATACCCTAAGGTGCATTTTTTCCAAGCCTTCTCAATGAGATGCAATAACTTTTCAGTTAATGGCTCGAGAGGGAAGAAAACTTTGTGTTGAGGTAAAGACAACTCTATGGGTACGTTGTACTGCTCTGGGATCAATGCTGGTTGGTAGAAAGATGTTTCTTTTTGTCCAATCAAACGGATATAGTAGGATCCTTTGGTTCCTAGAACAGGGGGATCAGTCATCCACCAAGGACATCTTAAACCAATATGACAGGCAAGGCGAGAATCAGACCATTTGCTCAAAGCCTTGACTAAATTGTGACGCACTAACAAGTTTCTTTTGAAAAAGTATTATGGCCCATACTCGAGGTTTGAAGGAACATCTACAATTTTGAGACGATTAAATAGCCACATATAGAGTAAGTGGGGGATTCCTTTGAAGCTTTTCCACTCACCATTTTTTATGGCATCTAGACCTAAGAAACTTTCAGCTAGGATGAGAGGTACTGGGTTGGCTTTCTTTAAGAGTTGAGAGGAAATATCTCTGAAGGACTCAGGGATAGTTTGGCCGTCACTTGTGGAGGTCAGCATATATTGGGCTAGGATTCCTAGGCACAAATGATAGTCTCTAGTGGTTCGCCAGGCTTCGGGTTTTACATTGACGGGATGACTACGGGAGCGATACGGGCCCAGTAAAGGTATTAAGTCCAATCTTCCGTTATGGACTAGGGCCTTGGCTTCTTTTTTTGAAATGTTCAGTCTTGTGACGAGGTCACCAGAATATCCGATCTTCAATGAGGGCATGATTAGAGGTCCTGAAGTGGATATCCCCATAATTTCACAATAATCCTCATGAGTGGGTCACAAGTGCATATGCCCTATATGGAATATGTGAAGGTAAGGGTTCTAACGCTTAGCCATAGCGCGTAAGAGGTTCCAGTCTATCTTAAACTCGTGGAAGTAGAGAGCACTCATCAACATGAATCTCCTAGAATTGATCTTCTCTATAAAGTGCAGCATCCTTATGACGGTTGTTTTAACTAACTGATCGATCGGGTTATTACCTGTGACTAGCATCCTGGTTTGACACAAAATGGTATTTTAGTACACTTCCAAGGTCCATGTAAAATTACTTTTTCTTTTGAAAAATCTTGTTCTTATGGAAAACACTTTTTCTTGGAAAACATTTTTTTGCTAGAGAATACTTCCTTTGGAAAATTATTTTTCTCGAAAATACTTTCCTTTCGTAAACCATTTTTCTTCTTTGAAAATGGGTTAAAACCTGAATTTAGAAAAGAATTTGATTTTCATTTTGATTTAAATGGCCCGGCCCATCATGATTGTTGGATCGAGATGGACTGGGTAATTATTGCAAAAAAATGGATTTTTTATTGGGTCGGTGCACCCATTTTAATCAGGTAAAACAAAAACTTGAGGACAACCATACATTCTGATCTCATCATTCACAAGGTCCCATTCAATAAATAACCTGGGAACACCCACGATAAGTTCAAGTCGTGACCTACAGGAGAGGTTTCTAGACTCTAAGCTTGCTATGTACAATGCATTTTTATCTGGCCACCCTTGCCCAAGTACACCTATATACCTCTCGAGCGTACTCAATGAGACGGTACGTGGTGACTTGGTTTGATATACCATATAGGTGATAATCTAAAACTTAACTCACTTCTCTGAAGTCAAAAGCAGCTAGTTTAATCCCCAGATCAGAGGTGGCGCGCGATGCTTGAGCAAAAGTACTCTTAAATCACTTTTTTTCTAGAATAGACATAGTCTATCCTCCTAGTACCGTAGTACATCGGAGCAGGATCTCGCTTAGGCACTGGTTTTGACCAAGAAGTGCAACTGATGTACTTGGATCATCTTTGATATACCTATGAGTACGAGTCAAGAGTTGTAGCTTTCATAAATGGTTTGACATCCCACGAGGGGACCGACCACGTACTAGTACTACGTTGGCAAACGGGACATGTGACTGTGTGGCTTACAATAGGTCAAAGGCTCGGGTCACTCCAACCTGGGTGCATCGATATACATTTTAGAGTCACTTGATCAGATGGTACTGATGCCCCAGTTTGATATACCCTAAGGTATGTGACTAGAGTTGTGGTTTTTGTTAACGATGACGCCTCTCCGAAGAGACCGGGCCACGCACTAATACCACGTTGGCTATATTGGGACATGCAAGTGTGCAAAATAGTAAACGTATTTGTAGTGTATGCAATACAGGGTGGGGTGTGCCCAGGGCCTTTTTCAAACAAATAGGCCCATGGGCCTAATCATATCATTACAATATAGAATACTAATATCAATCCAATCACATCATTAAGATCAAAATAAGCATATCAAGCATACATCTTAATCCGGATCATGGCAATGTTAGATAAGCAATCAATAATTGGGTTCGATCGTTGAAGCAAGCATACAATTCCAAAAATATTCCTTTATATGGCCCAATCAAAGATTATTTTGGGTGACCCTACATAAATTGAGGTTCTCAAAGACTATTGAATTGAGGATAGAATATTGAATTAATGATAGGATGATGCTTCTGGAATCGGAGATTTTTGGTTTTTTATTTTTATTTTTATTTTTATTTTTAAAAAAACTAAAAGCACAAGTCTAAAAAATCATGTAACCCACAAGTGAATCATTATCGCCATACCATCTTTTACGAATGCCACCCCAATTTTTATTTAAATCATTAAGTTAAATGCTATTATTGAGGTAACATTAGAAAAATTGGTGTGTCGATAAAAAATCTCTTTGGTCACAGAGAGGGCTGCCGATAGTATTTCACAACAATTGAGATCTATTATTGGCACACCCAGTATTTACTTACAACACATCAATTATTTCAAAAATAAATAATTGTTTACTCACGAATTAATGAGTTATAAGTAAAAATTGGTGTGCTAATAAGTAGGAAAAAAAAAACAATTCCACAGCTCCTTTAGTGTTCACCCTCGTATCTCCTAATTTGACCCTCTAAAATTTCTAAAATTTCTTGGCCATCAATTCCAAAAGCCTTTAAATGATCTAACTTGATATTCAAATCCCCTTGCATGTTTTCTCCAAGGTAATCAACTTCTGATTTACTCAAAGAAATAACAAAACAAACACTACTGATTGCCCTCGCATTGGTACTGCAACAAACGATCCCAAAGGATCTTTTTGAGCTGGAATCAGCAAAAACCCAGATGAAATACTGGTCTAAAGTTCGGATTCTTTTAGATGAGTTGTCATTAAGACGGGATATTAAGCCCCCTCGATAGAGAACTTACCCAAAAAATCCAAATCTTTCTCTATCTTGATGCTCTATACAGATTTTACCTCCTGTTTTTTTTTTTTTTTTTTTAAATTGAGTAAAAAATCCAGTGATCGTAATCCGAATTCCCAATGAAAAAATTTGCTGAGATCGACAATGATCAACATATCTTCTCTCGGGGTTCAGCAAGGAAAAAATGAAGCAATCCAAAATGATCCAAAAGTCCAAACAATTTGTGTTGTCCTTACAACACTTAATTTAAAATCGTATGGAAAAAAAAAACTTCAATTTAAAACGTCGATTGGCGTCCAACCCATGCTGCCTTTGCAGCTCTTTATTTGCGATCAGACCGAAAAAAAACAACTTTGATTTACATTGTCAATCGGCTTCTAACCTATGCTGCTATTGCACCACTTAATTCATGATCAGATAGAGGAAAACAAGATCAAAAATCTAAATAAAATGAGTCGATTCCTTTAAAACGATCTCGATGATACAAAGGTTGAAGATAACAATTCATTCGATTTTTTTTTTTTTTTGCAAAAATAGGATTTGGATCGAAAAAACATTGTCAATATAAACAAATCGACCCTTCTTGAGAAAAATATCCGATTCAATAACAATGAAAAGGTTCTCCATAGAATCGAGGTCACCTGCTACCTTCCTTTTACCTTCGATCTAGATGAAACAAAAATCAGAGAAGGGTTTTCTTTTTTTGCTTCTTTACCGCCTCTTCTTTCTCATATATGGAGAAGAAGATGAAAATAAAAAGAGCTTAAAACGCTAATAACACACCACCTTAAGGGTTCAACAATAAAAAATGAGTTTCTACTAGAGGCACACTACTAACTTAAAACGATGAGTAGATGTTGTTTGCTAACAGCATCTCTTAAAACAAATCTCATTCTTCCCTTCTTTTTTTTATTTGTTTTTATTTGGTCAATGGACAGAACAACACATGCCCCAAAAAAAAAAAACATATTTTGTCAAAAAAATCAGATTGACCTACACCCCCATGCAAATTATATATATATATATATATATATATATATATATGTACTGTCAATGGACAGATCGGCACACATCTAAAAAAAAAAAAATTTCCGAAAGGTAAGTCTACACACGTACCTAAGACAACCAAAAAAAACTTCTTTTTAAAAAAAATAAAAATAAAATAAACTTCATGATCCAACAACCATTATTTTATCCTCAATGAAACTACTCTCTTGAAATTCTGCATTGTTTACAGTCGTTCCGAATAATGTTAGATTGAACCATAAAAAATGTGCCGATCAAAATATTCAACATAACAATCAATAATAGAGCCAAAAGAAGGATAAACCATAAACAAATAAACTGAAACAATAAATAAGTAAAAAATAAAAATAAAAAGGTCTCTACTGGCCATGTTTCCTATACTTGGGGCTTTTCAAGTCTGATCCTCAATGGTCCCCAGCAGAGTCATCATTAAAAGCGCCCTCGATCCGAGGGGTGCACGGATCCGCTTTTGACATTTGAGATTTGGGAGTCACCACCTAGTTATTACGGTCTAGAAATCGAATATTGACTCGAAACAGATAAACAAATAACTAATCTACTAAAAAATACTGAGTCTAAGGATCACATTACGGGGTTGGAAGGTGTTAGGCACCAACCCCGCCCGACAAACGCCGGTCTCTACTAATTCCCAAAAATGATTACATTGCTTAAAAGACCTAAATAAAAAAATAAAAGAAATTTATCTTTACGAACGCGACGGCTTTGTTCCCTCAAATCTGATAGAACAGCTCCTCGTACAGCACTCCTTGCTTCGTTCTATTACTGGATTTGCTTCAAATCTCTTAAACGAAATAGCTACTTCTTAGATCTGAATTTTTCTGATTTATTTATGGATTTCTAGGTATCTTTGAAGGGTTTCTAGGTATTTTTTTAGCTAAAGTTGGGTACGGATGTTAGGTAAGGAGTTGAGACTTCAAAATTAGGGTTTATGGGAAGCTAAGGAAGCTTTTTGACCTACTTTCTTGGGGTATGTTTTTTTATACCAAAATCGGTTGTAGGGACCCATATTTATAGATTTTTTAGGTGCCTTTTTAGATAGAGTTAGTGTTTAATTAGAATTATTTTAAATATAGTTATAGTTTGATTAGAATTGTTTTAAA
Organism: Akebia trifoliata; assembly: GCF_017979445.1. Classification (NCBI taxonomy): domain Eukaryota; kingdom Viridiplantae; phylum Streptophyta; class Magnoliopsida; order Ranunculales; family Lardizabalaceae; genus Akebia; species Akebia trifoliata. The sequence goes on from NC_141377.1 coordinate 24,010,463, forward strand.
TAGTTTTAGAGTTTAATTAAAATTCTATTAGGGTTAGGGTTTGACTTTGGTCTTATTAGATTGATTAGGGTTTTGACTTAAGTCTCACTTGATTAACTTTAATTGAGGACTTTGACTTAAGTCTTACTTGATTGACTTTAATTGTAGTATTTTGACTTGAGTCTTACTTGATTGACTTTAATTTTAATTAGGATTTCACTTTACATTAATTAATATTTTAATTATTAATTTTAAAATTTGTAATTATTAAAATTATAAAATTACCATTTTACCCTCAGAGAGGACTTTTTGAGTTTTAAGTCATTTTTCAATGTTCAAGGATGTTTCAGAATCGATTTTTCATAAGAAATTCAATGGGAATATTGGTTTGTGTCATTTATAAATTTTTTTTGACGAAATGGTCGTGAACTTTATGAGGGATATTTTCATAATTTTATCAGATTTTGTGAAAATTGGCTAAATGATTTATTTGGTTTCGATTTTTTATTTTATGTGTTTGAAAGGTTTTCTTAAGCGTAATGTAGGCTCTAGGGATGTTTTGATGTTAGGGGTATTTTGGTAATTTGATCAGTTTTTAGTGATTTTTATTGTAAAGCTTCTTTTTGTCTGTAAAATGATGATTTCTATATTTTTGGAGTTATATTTTCCTAGCTTAGTGCAATTTCTATAGTTTTGTTAGTTTGAGATACCTCATCCAAATTTCTGAAACATATCTAATAACAAATAAAGCATTAGAATAAACATCTATCATTGGGAACCGTTACAATTGGGTTGACGAGTTGATTAATCAAGCAAATGCAAAAATGGGGTGTCTACAGTGTCTTCGCTCCAACATTATCAGTGCCTTTTTTTCCTGGTCTGCAAACAAAAATTCCCAATGCTATTTGTTGGGGAATATTGAAAAATGCCTAATACCTGAATTTCTAAGAGTTAGGTTGTGAAGTCTCAAAGGCTTGTATGGTAGTTTGAAATTTGTTGTGGTCAGTCTTATGCTAAGGAGTTTTGGGATTTTAAGGTGACAGTCTTCCTAAAAAAACTGGAGGCTTTTATCATTGATAGACCCTTGGGCTCAAGTTATTTGGTAAAATTCTTCTCGTATTTGCTTTTATTTCGATTTGTCCTTATTCATGCTCCTAGGAATTCTCCTCTATGGTGGTATCTATCTTTTCATTCAACAAAATCATAATGTTATGATAAATAAAAATGTTGAACCTGAAAAGCAATACTATAAAACCCAGAAGTTTTACCCATATAACAAGCATTAAAACAAAACAATATACCCTAGTATACAAATAAAATATGATGGAAACAAAGCTATTACTTGTAGACCTCAATACACGACTATAATTTAGTCATGGATAGTGTACAAAAAAAGCATTCAACTAATTTTGTGTGTGTCTCTTAGAGATAAGGTAATATGGGCAAAGCTGAAAGACTCATCTCCACTAACTTCTTATCTCTGTGCTTCTTCTCACTCTTCTTTCTTTGATTATCCTTTTTGTTCTTTATCAACGGATGTACTACTACAACTCTTCAAATTATGATGGAAAACCTTTAAATATGAAAAAGAAAGCCAAGTAGCTCTTTCCTAAGTCCTTTTCACAAAACTAGATTATGGAGTGAGATGTGTTAGAGTCCAATGGCTTTAGAACTAGTAGAACTAAGGTTGAGTATGTGTATTTTAAATTCATTCTCAACACCAAGGATGTATTAGGTAGTAGGCCCTGTTTTACTCTACCTTTATAGAGTCCATAAGAGGAAAACTAGAGATATTTTGTCATATCTATGGATTTGATCATTTGATCCACCTACTATTTTATTTGAACTGTTATTTGCTCGGTTCTTAGTTCTATGGTATGTCTATATTTATTTTTAGTAATTACAAGTAGGTTTTTAAAAACTTTTCCTGACCATCACATGCTATTGCAGCTACGAAACCCACTAAAAGTATGCAAGAGCAACCTTTGAGCTTGCTACTGAGGTATCCTTCCAAAGTCCACCACAGAAGAGAGTACATGGGCTACAATGCCTTCACCAATCATTAATTTTCTTACCTAAGCTCATGAAGGCAGATTTGTCAACCCCAAAACACCTCTATTTCTCCAATAGGGCATTTATGCTATCTATAAGACATCGTGATGATCTACATAGCTCATACAAAGAACAAAGAAACTTATCAATGACATGGGTACAATTCTAATAGGCATATGTTGGATAAAAGATATGTCTACACACACAAAAGTTGGTTCATAGCCTAGGAATTAACAATAATTTGTATTTCAAAGCCAACCTTATGAGATTGTTGCTGTTGCGATCATATTGCGCATCAAATGCTTGTCATCTTTACTAGGCACAAAAGCGATTATCATCCAAAAGAAGTGCCAATCTTAAGAGATTGGATTCCTCTTAAGTAACTTAAACAGAACTAACATGATTATCATCCAAAAGAAGTATCACATGTGTGCTTCCTCCATTAAATTGATTCATAGTACTACAATGAAATATAATAGGAGTCTTAATTTTTCAATTTATAGTATAAATTGAAAGATTCGGTAGTTCAAAAAGCAATAAAATAGAAACTAAAATCATGAAATGATGTAGATATCCAGGGATGCCCAATTTAATCTTGTAGTTCTGACTCAACCATAATGGTGAAATCTCTGGTAGAAAATCCAGTTAGAAAACAAGAAGAAATGTAATCAGATTCAATGACAATGAATTGAGAAATAGAATTGTGGGGCAAAATAATGATAACTGGCATGAGTATGGAAAAAAGTTAAGTTAAAGTACAAAGATTACAATTCATAAAATCTGCAAACGATAATCTCTCATTCCTGCCAAGTGTTGGATGGCTCCTGAAACCCTAAATGCCATGTACAACCCTGGAGCAACAATCTTTCCAATTTGACGAACCTAAAAAATGGGAACAAAACATGGACAAAGTGCAAGATAAAGAAGAGCACTTAGATACTACTTAATGGTTATAGATATCAAGTGGGTCCTCTTTTTTATGCAATTTGGTAGCATTTCAAATCATAGTCTTCGTAAGTTATAAGATAGCTTTCCTAGTTTGGAAATCATTACCATTGTAAACTACCCAAAATTGAAGAGCCTCCACTTAGGCCCTCATAACACTCCGAACTTGAGAAGATTCCACTACTCATCAAAAAAATGGTTCCAAGGGTTAGAGTTGGATGATCAGAAGAGCATTAGATCAAAACTGTAGAGTTTTGCACCTTCTTTGGCCACCTGCTTTATGATGTCCGTTAGACACTCCACATCATCAATCTGAGGGTATTAGTAACATAAAAATATATTTCAATGATACTCATTGAAGTAGGAAAAAATATCATAATAAAGGAAAGAAGGTTCAGAGGCAAAAATCACATAATTGCACTTACATACTATACTTAAGATTCTATATCTAAAACTTGGGCAAACGAATGAGAGGCATTACAAATTCAATCTCGAGAACGTCGACAACATCATGATACCAATCTTCAGTGATTATCATACATAAGCTAGTTAAACGAGAACAGAAAAACCTATTAGTAGCTTAAAATTGACCTTTAAATTCTAAAAAAAATAAATGCTAGGCAAAATAGAATGGCGAACAAGAAAATTACAAAGAACTAAACCAATGACTCTAAATATATTATGAGAATTGACCCTTAAACACATTACCAATGTATAAATCACAACATCCATCTTGGAAAATCGTTTTCCTTGTACCTTGTTATGGAAAATTCCATTAGATTTTGATGTGGCATGAGACATTCCAAAACATTTAGATTTTGATGTGCTAGGAGACATCGAAAAAAAATAAAAAAATTTAAAACATCTTCCGAAGTTTGCAACAACATCATGGTCCCATGATATTCGCAACAAAGGAAGTTTTCGCTTCAACCCCAGATTTGCTTTAAAGGCATCTATGGGATCTCTCAGATGCTCAAGATTCTTAATTCTACATCCAATATTTTTTCCAAAATGAACAATGGAAATGTTTGAAAAATTCTATGAACATTGTCAAATTGACATAATATCGAATAGGGATCGTATCAGTGAGATTATTATTGTAAGTAATAAGCTCTTCAAGCAATGTCAAATTTTTTATTTGTTTAGGGATTCTACCAAACAAGTAGTAACAAGCTCTTTGACAAATTTCAGGCGGTATTTCGCCATGAAATCTATTAATACTTAGGTCTAGAATCTCTAAATTATTGCAATTAACGAGTTATTTCGGTACATGACCAGAAATGAAATTATTTGACATGTTTAACACGGTTAATCAATTTAATTCACATATATTAGATGATAAACTACTAAAGAAATTAAATTGGGGAAGATTCAACAAAATTACCTTAGAATCATCAAGAGTGCAAACTACACCGATCCAAGCACAGGGATTTGAATCGAAAGAATTCCATGTTTGGAGATTGTTATTGTTGTCGATGAGTTTTGATTTAAATTCAGAAGTGAGATTCCTTCTTCGTTTAGTGATCTAACGAAGATGAAAAAAAAATAACAACAAATTGTAAGAAAAAACTGAAATTGATGATTTTGGAAGGTTAAATTACAGAAAATTTGACATTTTTTTCTTCTAAGATTTTTGTTGAATCTAAAGTGAGATTTGTTGGGGAGGAAATCTTACCTTCGTAGAAAAATCGAAGAAGAAACAAAGTGCAGAAGAAAACTAGTGTTTTGTTTAATTGAATCAATCCACCATTTTTAACTTTTGATCTCTACGAATCTTAAATCTAAGTAGCTGTGGAGAGAGAGAGAACCCTAGATCTGTTAAGCTATGGGGAGAAAGAGTGTGCACGAATCCTAGATCTAAGAAGTCGTGGAGAGAGAAAAAAAATGAAAGAGTGTGCAAAAGAAAGAGCCAGAGAGAGTATACGACCGAGCTAGAGAATGTGCGCAAGAAAGATGTTAGTCCCGATTCTCACGGCAGATCTACAACCCCTTTTTTTCAGAGCTCTTGAAGTGGTCTACTTTATCTTCAACATGTTTCTTGAAGTTAAGAAACGTGACCCACGAACAGATCTGAGTAGTGACAACTGATCGAGATGTGGACGAGTACTTGATGGAAGCCTCGATCAAATCTAGGTATATAAGCTCTGTTTGGTCCTCAAAACTCCTCACTCTCTCAAGATCTCATTCAGTCTTACACCATCTATCAAAGTGAAACTGAGTTTTGGAAGTGTAAACCAAGACAGAAAAACAGCAGCGGAAGTGCGTGAAAATCAATGGTTGGATATATGATTTTCATACGATTTTTGGGCATTTTTCAGATTTAGATTCCTATTTTTTATTTATTTACATTTGGTATCAGAGCCTAATATAACCTCTGCATTGATATTGTTTAAATATCAGCCTCTGTGTTGCTTTGTTTTAGTCGAAAGTTTGTTTTTAATGCTTATTAAAGTTAGAAATCATTAGGATATTGGATTTCTAAATTTTCTGTGTTTTTAATCTATATTTTTTACGTTAAAAGGTGATTTTCATACTGGTTTGGCTGCTGGGTTGCATTAGATTGAAATTAGGTCAAAACAACCCAACTGAAGGTTGAATACGACCAATTTATAAAAATAAAATAAAATAAATAAATAAATTCTAGAAATATTTAAGCATTTATTTTGAAACATGCCTACTTTTTACTCTTTTTATTTATTTATTTATGCATATGATATTCAGTTTGTTTAATTATATACAATTTATAATAAAATTTAATTAAAATTATGTAAAATCTAAATTAATTATGCTCATATTTGCATTATGCAACATGTTGGATGAGTATATATGATTTTAAAACATGTAATTAAATGATATGTATAATATATAGTTTCTAAATTATACAATATAGATGCTTAAAATATTATTTTGTATAATATTAAGTTTAATTATATAATTTATTAAGTTTTATTATGAGAATAATTAAGTGCATAAGATTAACATAATATACATTTAATTATACTTAAACTATGCAATATACGAATTTTCTTATAAAACTTAAATTTAATACAAAAAAAAATAATATTTAAGTGCTTCATATAATTTTAATTAATTAGATAATTAATTAAATAAAATTATAATTAATTAGAATCACATAAAGTAAATTTAGACATTAATTATAGTTAATTATTCTTAATATAATAAATTTTATCCCATAGAAAGTTTTATTATATTTAGATAATTAATTAGGATAAAATATCAAATTAATCATAATTTACCCACAAGAATTATGAATTAAGTAAATAATTTGATAGTTTTATCATAAAGTTAATGATAGCAAATATCAAACTATATCATAATATATCATTAAGATTTATGAATTAATAAAATAGTTTGATATATTCTATCATAAATAATAAATGAATCTTATTGAATTAAAAATTTAGCCCATAAGCAATTTTTATGTCATTAGATTCATCTTTAAGAATGATTTACATTGGTAAAACATGAATTTTTCATTTAGGTATCAATTTTAACATAAACATGTAATTTTTAATTTATACAACTTCACAAATTACGAATTTTTCTGATATCCGATGCGATATTCTTGAATAAAGGGTGATAACTATAAAGTATGGAAAGAAAGAATTATCCTTCACTTAGAGTGGATCGATATTGACTATGCTATTAGGAAAGATGAACTATCTGCAATTTCTGATACCAGTTCTATAGTGAATATTACGCTTTATAAAAAATGGGAGCGATCTAATTGCTTCAGCGTAATGTTCATTAAGACAAAAATCTCTACTAGCATTCGTGGTTCTGTAAATCAGCATGATAATGTCCGGAACTTACTGAAAGTCATTAATGATCAATTAGTCATTTTAGACAAGGTACTCGTGAGTACCCTAATCATGAGTTCTCATCCCTAAGGCTCACCAGTGTTAAAATTGTGCGCGAGCACATCATGCATATGAGGGATATTATGTCTCAATTATATAATCTCGAGATTGAAATGTCAGAGTCCTTTTTGGTCCACTATATTTTGAATATCCTTCCGCATCAATACAGACCCTTCAAAATATCTTACAACACACATAAAGACAAATAGTCAATTAATAAACTCATGATTATGTGTGTTCACGAGAAAGGGAGACTAGTAATGGAATTGGGTGAGAGTGCAATATTGACTACGCGAGGAATGAACAAATCTTAGGCTAATCAGAAAGGGAAAGGAAAAATACTTTCTCCAACTGATATTAAGAAAATTTTCAAGTGTTTCTTTTGTAAAAAGATGAGATACGTAAAGAAGGAATGCGCCAAATTTAATAAATGACTTGAGGACAAAAGTAATTCAATTTCATTTATTTGTTATGAATCTAATATGGTTAATATAAATATTAACACATGGTAAATTGATTCTGAATCAATAATCGACATTTTGAATTCCTTGCAGGGTTTGTAAAACCTAAGGAAGCTAGTAAGAAGTAAGCAAAACATCTTATCCCAAAATAAGATGGACTCATATGTAAAGGCTGTAAAGACATGTTGTTTAATTTTAAGTAGTGATTTTGTTTTAGAGTTAGAAAAGACCTTTTATGTTTCAAGTTTTTCTAGAAATTTAATTTTAGTTTTAGGATTTGTACCTTTTGAATATTCCTTTCACTTTTCATAAACATCTTTTAGTTTATTTTACAAATCTAATTGTGTTGGGAATGGTATTTTGTTTGATGGTCTTTTTTGCATTAATTTACAAAACAATGCCATTTATAATGCTATGCATGTTAAAACTGGCATTAAAAGATGTGTTATTAATGAGGATTCCTCTACATTATGACATCAGAGATTAGGTCATATCTCCATAGAAAAATTAAAAGATTAGTAAATAATGGGGTATTTAGTGTGGCGCCCCGCCAAACGCTAACACAAATCCCCATGTCAGATCTCGAGGTATTATGTAGCACCTCGAAATTTCGGCATGGTTTTCTCTGTTTATGTTAGCATTCCAAGGCGTTCAACCTGCACCTGATAAACGACATACAATCTTGCATTTACATACATAATGTAATAACGAGCGGAAGCCTATATACATCTAATATCGTACGATAAATCAGAGTGCGGAAGAAGAAAATTTATATACAGGATTATACAGAGATTTTCTCACTCTAACAAAAGTCCTAACGCTCAGAACAACATCTATAATACTACCTAGACAAACTAACACCATTAGAGGGGTGTAGCCCCAATACTCACCAAGTGACAAAGTCTGGCTATCTATTTGACCCACCAGATGATTCACACTCGTGCTCTATACTTGTCTCGCCAAGCTTTAAATCTGAAACTAAAAAAATAGAGAAGGAAAGGGTGAGTAACAAGGGTTACCCAGTAAGGAAGCAACAATTTCTGTCAATAACCTCTCCTAACATGAACAAATAAACATACTGAATCATTTTAAAATAATCAAAATTTTACAGAAGAAAACTACGATTAACTGGTACATATAGCCAGGGATGAGAACCTAAACATTTTAAAACTCACATTACATCGATCAGCAGTACTCACTATAACATTATCTTTTTATACAAATCTATTTGATCAAATAGAAACAATAAACATGCATTTCATCTTATATATCAAAATAAGCAACAGATACATAATACACAATGGTGGAGTATTAGAATTAGAGAGTTGGGATTCACGACTGGATCGCTCCCAGTCGGGACATGATGTTACAATTCTTCTCGGGCTTTTAGTTCCTGATTTTGTGGCTGGTCGCTGTTTACCACGCTTGGTTGACCATTTATCTGGCTCAGGCTGGCCGTTTGACGTCACCGTAAGCAATGGGTCTCTTTTCGATGTGTCAGAACGTTCGACTACTATAGATTGTTAGTGATCACTGACTAATCATCTTCGTCTATGCCTATCAGGCGTACATGTGATTCCCAAAGATACAAACCATTCGTATACGATCACCTTTACATTACAAGTTCACTAGTAAAGATAGAGAGGAATAAACCTGGATTCCAGTTGTGACTCCACTCTCATACGCGTCCCATACCACGTATGAGTTTGGTGGTCCCTACCGTACATCCCAGGATAGTACACCACTCCGGATGATATGATGCACTATCCCTTCAGGCATTCACAAACTCTTTAACAGCTCACAAAATAGCTACTTATATATATTATTTTCATTTGAAAACAAAAGAGAAATTAACAATACAAGGTTGAGAATAGATATCCAGTTTCCTACCATGCAAGTGTGGCCACCCGGCCTAAAATAAATAACATAACAGAGCGCCTCACGCTAACAGAAAGTAAATAAACATGCAACCAGTAACATTATCCCTGGATATCCGTTCACCAACCTGCATACAACACAACAACGTAAAATGCAGACATCACCCCTCGGGTGTGACTCTGACATTTTACCGTTTCATACCCTTTTTCCCTTTTTTCGACTTTTACAGTTTTCAATCTCTTCATAAAATATCCATTTTCTGATATTCATCAACTCAATATGAGTTCATTGAATATTAAATCACATTTTTCAACTATAGAATTTATTTCTATCAATAATATTGAAAAAAAAAATACAAATTTCATATCAAAACGGGGTCCGAGCAGTGCACAAGACCCAATTTATGGCAATAACCCGTTAAAATACCTTACCCACGTATAATTTATTAAAAATATAATTAAACATATCAAACATGTAATTTTTGGCGTGAATTTTTGAAATAACAAAATAATTCTATATTTTAAAAATATATCCAAATTTTTCGATAAAATTCTAAATGCAATTTTCACAATCTAGATTACTAATAGAAATTAAGAGTTCCTTACCATGTCTAGGCGAAATGATTAAAGCGTGTGCGCGAAAATCGAGGCGATCGGTACGGAAATCGAGATGGACCGAACATCGAAGCGGCTAATTTTCGAAACTGGCCTGGTGATTTCGAAGATCTCGATGTGCTCGTCTCTTCTCCCTTCTACGGCGAAAGACGGTTTGACCCCGAAATCGATGAAAATCGAAGTCAAAGTTACGAAATCTCCGTATAAAAATACGGCTGATTTTTGACTATACGGGGTGAAAAAGACGAGAAAATGAAAGGAATTTGGGTGGGTTATGTAGAGAATGAGGCTGCGGACGTTTCTCCTTTCTGCGTCGGAAGATCATTTGACCCGAAAACGGACAAAATCCGAGGTCAAAGTTTTGAAATTTCCGTATCCAAATACGGCTGATTTTTGACGATATCGGGTAAAATAGAAAGTGAAACAAAGAAAGGTTGGGTGGGTTTTGTAGAGAACGTAGCTGCGGACATTTCTTCCTTCTGTGTCGATCGTCGACGGCGAGCCATTTGTGAGAGATCTGAGATTGAAGATCGAAGAGAAAAAAAAAATTATTTTTTTTTATATGTCTCGGCCGTATGGACATATTGGGGAAGATGACATATAAAAAAAATTAAAATTATTATTTAAATAAAATGTGGGACGAATTCGGTATTTTGTCAATTGTTTCGATCGATGATAACTTGATCATCCGGACTCCAAAACTGACAAATGAATACTCTATTTCACCTAATTTTTTGTTCCGGATCTAATGGTATAGTCAATTTCTACAAATTATATCTCCATAAAAAAATTACATTTTTGTCCTGATGTGACCCCTAAACTTGATGTCGTTTTCGTTTTTGACGATAATTAGACTTCCTGATCTCTAAAAATGACAAATAAATAGTCTATGTTGAATAATTTTTCGTTATGAACCCAATGGTATGATCGAATTTTAAAATTATTACTCTAACAAAAAGTCATTGTTTTAGCCTGATTCGACCCGGTAATCGAGGATTTTGCAACTTTTATATTCGGACTTGCATTTGAGCATGCTTACAGGCTAAACTATGTTTTTCGATCATTTTGAATCTAATGGTGAGGTCAGATTCCATTAAAAATGATCAAAAATATCCTAAAGTTTTACCCCTAAATTCCACTTTCAAGATTTTCTTAAAATTCCACTATTTATTTTTTTCTCGAGATGCAAATTAAAAATTCAGGGTGTTACATTTAGTACTTTGGATTTTACTGATTTTGAGACTTGTGTGAACTACATAAAGGGAAAGCATACCAACAATTCAAAGAAAGATGCTAATAGGAGTTCGGCTATATTAGAAATCATACACACTAATATATGTAGTCCAGACATGGACTCATGGTTAGAAATACTCAATTTCCTTCATAGATAATTATTCACTATATTTGTATCTATACATGCTTCATAACAATAATGAAGCATTAGATGCCTTTAAAATCTTTAAGGCTGAAGTAGAGAAACAATGCAGCAAGTAAATTAAGATCATGAGATCAGATAAATGTGGATATTAGATACACAAAGGATGGACAAGCACCTGTGCCATTTGCAAAGTTTCTTCAAAAGTATGATATTGTTGCCCAATACACAATGCCTAGTTCACCTGACCAAAATGGTGTAGTAGAAAGAAGAAATCAAACATTATTAGACATGGTGCGGAGTATGCTAAGCAACTCCAATCTTTCTAATTCCTTGTGAACTGAAACACTTAAGACGGTAGTATATATATTAAACCGAGTTCCAACCAAGGCTACTCCTAAAATGCCATTTGAATTATGGAAAGATTGAAAATCGAGTTTGCGACATATGAGCGTTTGGGGATGTTCGTCTAAAGTAAGAATTTATAATCTATAAGAAAAGAAACTAGACCTAATGACCATTAGTGGGTATTTCATTTGATATGCTGAAAAGTCTAAATGTTACATATTTTTTTGTCCATCTTACACATTAAGATTGTGGAATCAAGAAATGCAAAATTTCTTGAAAATGACTTAATCAGTGGGAGCAATCAAATCATGATTATAGGTTCTGAGAAGGATCATTCAGAGTCTCAACCTTCTACTTCAGGTGATAGATTGGTTGTTGTTCACATCATCCCTTAAGTACAAATTGGTGTTGAACAACCAATCATTGAAGTTTTACAAGCTATTGACAACATTCCAATAGATCAGGTTGTTCAAGAGTTACTCGAGACTTTTGAATAATGAGTTGAATCTCATACTTCCAACGAAGATGATGGTGTGACATTAAGAAGATGTGCTAGAAATAAGAGGTCAACAATTCGTAATGATTATGTTGTGCATCTACAAGAATCTAACTCAACATTAGAGTCGAAAATGATCCCGAGTCTTTTTCACAAGCCATAAGTTGCAAAGAATCAGAATTATGGTACAATATCATAGAGGAAGAGATGAATTCTATGAAGAGTAACGGAGTCTGGAACTTTTCTGAGTTGCCTAATAGTATAAAAGCTATTAGTTGTAAATGGGTCTTTAAAACAAAGAAATACTCATTAGGCAACATTGAGAGATACAAGGCAAGACTCGTTGTTAAGGGATTCACTCAAAAATAAGGAATTTATTACATGGAGACCTTCCCTCTTGTATCTAAGAAAGATTCCTTGCACGCTATTTTGGTATTAGTAGCCCATTTTAACTTGGAATTGCAACAAATGGATGTAAAAACGACGTTTCTTAATGGAGATCTAGATGATGAAGTTTATATGAAATCACCTGAAGGATTCCCCTCTAGTAATGACGAGTACTTGATTTGCAAACTCAAGAAATCTATATACGATTTAAAATAAGCATCCCGCCAATGGTATTCGAAATTCCATAATATAATTTCTTCAGTTGATTTTGTAGAAAATATTATGGATCAATGTAAATACTGAAAAGTTAATAAGAGTAAAATTTGTTTTCTTGTTTTATATGTGTTGATAACATTTTACTAGCAACCAATAATAAGGGTTTGTTGCATGAGGTGAAACAATTCATCTCTAAAAACTTTGATATAAAGGATATAAGTGAGACGTTTTATGTCATTGGCATTAAGATCTATATAGATAGATTTCGAGATATCTTGGGTCTGTTGTAAGAAACCTACATCAATAAGGTCTTAGAGAGATTTTGGATGAATGATTATTACCAAGTGTTGTTGATAAGTGCCTCGAAACACTGAATTATACGCACGTTTCCCGGACATTTATCTTGATTTTTGTCCCTATTTCTCCGTATTAAGGTAATAATCATGATAAGCCTCGAAACATCATGTTGCATGTTAATTAGACTTAATTATACATAAATAAATTCATTTACTAGATAAATCTAATTACGTGTGTTTCTTGTGCAGAAAATCAACATTTTGGAATTAAAATCTCAAGGTAAAAGCATTTGGGCTCACTTTGGAATGTCCTAATTTTTAACACATGTTTTCCTCTTTTGTCTTTTTGTGCAAAGAAAAGTAGATGCAACTTTTGGACTATTCTAAATACATTTTTCTCTATAAATAGAGCTTCAATCTCTAGAGAAACCATCCCTCTTGATTCTTTATCCAAGACTCCTTTAATCTAAGGCTCTTAGTCTTTTCTCTTATATCTTTATATTTTTATCTTCTAGTTACTTTGTTTTTAACTAAATAGTCTTGTAAGAAGTAGAAGAAGAAGAATTTGTAAGTTTCTTCATGAAATGAAAAAAAGTTCTTCCCTCTCTTGCAATTACATTAGGCTAAGCTCCCCTCCATTGGAGAGTGGAAAAGCCTAAAGCAAGTTCTTGTGTTGTTTCTAATTTCATACATTTCATTTATATGAAATACTCATGAGTTTTCTTTAAGATTTCTTGTCCCTTTTATTCTTAATATAGATACTTTATGCTTATATCAAATCAAGATAAAGTATGCTTAAACTAGATAATTGGTAGTAAGAAATTCAATGAATTTTACTTTGTTTATGTTCCCTCATTTGATTTCATTTGCTAAATTTTCTGATCTAAGGAGCTAACACCAAGTCCTTGCGATTGCGTTATAAAAATGATAGAAACTAGAAATTGCTCATCAACATGTTCTAGGTAGATCCACTTCCAATGGTGCTTTAATTTCATAAGTTTACTTGCGTTTAACTACATTTATTTTGATAAATTTTCTAACAATTTTAAATCTTCTTGATAAGTTCAAAAATACAAAGAAAAACAGTTTTAATTCATTTTGGTTAGTTCGAATTTTATCCTCTTAGCTTAACTCTACTTCTCCTTTTTCTTAGGTTTGATCTCCTACTTGCCCTACAAGTAAGATAAAAGTAAGATTAATATTAACTTTGATAGAAAGAACAACGATAGTCCTACCAGAATTTTGGCGATGCTGTCGGGGAAAGGTAAAGGTAGTGGTAAGTTTTGATTTAAAATTCATTTCTTTCATTTTCTTTCTCTTTTGGTTTCTTTCTTTAAGTTCAAGTGTTCTTGAGAGTTTAAGAGAAAAGAAAGAAGAGAAAATTTTGAAAAAAAAAAAGTCATTCCCATTTTTTTTCACCTCAGACATTAGAAGTTAAACTGACTGGAACTTTCTGCTCCGATCTACAAGTAACTATTATAATAAATCGATTTGGGGTAGAACAAAATTTTCTATCAAATGTGACAAAATCAATAAGATTTTGATAAGTCAGAATCTATTTTTGAGTCCGTTTACTATCATTTCTGCTAACATTTCTGTTATGGTCCTTGTAAGTGTAAATTTTTTTTTCTTCTTTTCTTTCAATTTCCTTTAATCTTTAGTTGCATTTATTTTTCTATTTTAGAAACTCTTGTATAGGATTCCTTGTTATTTGTTATATTTTTTTAATTATCCAAGAAAGCTTGGATTATAATAGACTAAGAAAGGATGATGGATGGACAATATCATCACAGCTCATCGGGTTCGTACACTGAAATTGGTGTCAATGGCCTGAGTCGACTCAGATTTTTCATTTCCCATCTAGAACAGGATGTAATTTTCATACCACTCACGCACCTCTTGTTAGTGAGTTTCTGTGTTGATTTTGAATGATTAATCTGTACATCTTAATTTGCACATAGTAATAAGGGCACCCCTTACGAGGATGACAGCATAAGATAAGAATCGGATTTCATCACCGATATCTTTTTATTCTAGGAAATTGGATTCACAACCACAAAATTAATTAAAATTGGTTAGACTTGACTCTAGGTCCCATCGAGCTTAATAAGCAAAGCTAATCTAAGTTGCACCAATTGCATTTCTTGATCGAAAATAGTGCCTAAACGCAATCCTGCCCCGTTATACCTCATGTACTAGGGAGATAGACGATGTCTATTCTAGACGAGAAGTGATTTAAGAATGCCTTTGCTCAGTATCGTGCGCCACCTCTCAACTAGAGATTAAACTGTTTGTTTGCAATTTCAGAGATTTGGATCGAAGGCTAAGACTACCACTTTGAAACAGCTAGGAGCTGTCTAGTAGTAAGAACCCAATATCACGTGTGAATTCCTCCTTCTCTCGTGTGCAAATCAATAGTGTAAAGATATAAAACCTTAAGCAAATTTTGCATCGTCATGGAGTTTATGAGAGAATCATGGATCCTGTGCATTCTATGTGATAACTATGATCATTCTCCCAAGCGTTGTCCAAGTTTGCCCATGCTTTGTGCTACGCAGATCAATATGCATCATTCTCAAAATTCTTATTGGATACCTACACCTAGTTCGTTCGACCAACCATACCACATAAATAGTTGGTTTTCTTCGGATACTATACCTAATCAGAACGAGCTTACTCAGGGTAATCATTTTGGTAACTATGAGGATTTTTATATGCACGATACCTCAATGATGAATTCAATTATAATTCTCCAACAATCCTATGATTCTCAATATTTCTCCGAATATATAGCTGTAGAGCCAGAGTCAACATTCAATGACTCATTTTTGTCCTCTCCTCCAACTTCATCATCAGAGTCCTTGATGATTGAGTTGTTAAATTAATAACAACAGTTCATCCAACAACAACAACAACAGAACATAGGTCAAGCCTTAGCCAGCATAGGAACTCAATTGAGTCACCTAGCGCTATCTTTAGTAGAAGGAAATTTTGATAAATTAAAAAATTAGGATATTTTCATCCTAGAAAATCCATCATTCTTTCAAAATAACTTTAGTGACAAGCTCTACTTTTTGAAAATTTCAAAGATTGTTTAACAATAATTGATAATCCTGTCTCAATTGAAATTCAAATTCAAACCAATGAGGTTACAGTTCCAATCAAAGCAATGATGGAAGTCCAACTAGGTCAACTTACTATGCTCTTAGAAGAAAGAGAGAATGATCAATTTTCAAATGAGATAACCCCCTAGAGCCAACCAATGTTTCAAATTCCCTATGAGCTAACCAATTGTACAAAATTGGTTAAGGAAATGGATTCACCATCAGAGGAAACTGTTATTCAGGAAGAACCAATGATGAACTCTAATTTATTAGTCACACCAATTCTGACCATTATTGATCTAACCTCGTATCCCATCCAGCCTATCCTTTCACAAGATTGTAAAGACTCTGCCTATCTTACAACTTTCATTATTTTATGAAATATGATGGTTAAGAACTATTTTGAAAAGGTGATGACGCTAAGAACTAAAGAAAAACGAGGGATGTTAATCATTTTAAAAAATCATTTTCATGTCCTAATGATAGTAAAAATCTGTTTGCCTATCATCTAGGGTGGGAAGTCGATCGATGTGTCCGTAAAATTATATGTTAGAAAAATACCTAAGATTTGGACTTTTTGATAGGTCTGACTACAGACGTTAAACTTAGCGCTGTTTGGGAGGCAACTTATGTGCTTTTGTTTTAATAAGTAGTTTAGTTAGGAAACAAACTTTCTCAACAAAAAAAAAACTCTAACCCTAATCCCTTTCTTATTCTTTTCCTCTTCAAGATAACTCTCAATCAAATCAATCAATCAGCGCTACTAGAACTGCTGACTGGTCAGCAATTATTAATTGAGTAATAGAGATAAATGTTGGCCTATATTGAGGAGAAGAAGGCACACGTCACTGAAAGTTCGGATTCAGATTAGGATGAGTTTCATTCTTAGATTAAGACGTTTTTAGGTTGTTTCTTTATTCTTAGGTAGGATTTTATGTATGTAAAACTGTTTCGAAAATTATAATTGTTATAACTTTCAATATTTTCAGCTCAGTTATAACAAGATTTTGCAAATTAATGTCCAATCCGTTTCAGGTGTGATCTAATATTTTTCTCTCTTTCCTTATTACTTGCATATTGAGAATTTCATTTAAGTTTGGGAGTATTAAGTTAGCTCACAATTGCATGTCTAATTTATTTTCAAAAAATATTATTAAAAAAAATTAAAATCAAAAAAATCAAAAAAACTATACAACACTTTTAGAAAAAAAATTCAAAATCTTTGTTTGTACTTTTTTACATATGAATTTCAAATTTTAGGCTCATGTTCTAACTTTTGATCATAAGTTCTTTTTGGTTATTCATCATTAAGAAAATCATAAAAAGAGTACTCTGAAAAATCCACTTTTAATTGAATACTTGAAAAAAAAAAAGATTTTATGGAACAAGAGTTGACCTTCTTCTCTGTCTAGAGTGTTAGGAGAAACCTAGTTTAGTGAACTATGATTTCTTTGTCCTTTGATTGACTGGTTAGAAGAAAAATAGAACTAGAGTTAGTATCACTTAAACAGTAACCATAGGATTAGACTGGGTATCTTGAAAAGGGCTACCTATTTTTTGTAAAAAGAACACCAAAAGTGGTGAAGTATGAAAAAGTTGAGAAAATAAAAAGTAAAAAAGATGTGAAAAAGACCAAAGTAAAGCAAAAAATATTAGAACTGAAAAAGTACAAAAATGAAAAGAATCCAATGAGACCAATTAGTTCAGTAGGGTGAAAGCTGTCAATGGTAAAAGCGTGAGTAAACTGGAATATCACAAATAAAGCCCTTAGAAGTATTAAAGTGAACATCCACACCTCTCACAATCCTAGATAGGATGCCTAGTTTCGAGTTAGAACTTAGGTAGAACCGACCATTCTTAGTAATTAAAAGATGAAATCTTATTCCTAAAAAAATATTATTTAAAAAAAAAAATCAGAAAATTACAAAAGCACTTAAGTTATCTTTGAAAATTTCTAAAATGAGGAATAAAAACTTAGAACTTTGTTCAAACGTAAATGACATTTGATTGATTTGTGAAATATCATTATCTTTACCTTACATACTTGGATTTTGATTTTGATTTTGATATTTCTGTAAAGTGTTGGAATCTTGTGGGTATATTTTCTGCAAACTCTTACGAGTCAAACTCGTCCATTAGGGCTTCAAGAGCTTGCTGCACTCACTAAATACAGTCGAAGTGCCTGCGAAAGTGGCAGTTTTATTTTCTAGGGATTAGAAAAAAGATAAGTTTGGGGTGTGATGAGTGTCTCAAAATACTGAAGTATACGCACGTTTCCCGTATATTTATCTTGATTTTTGTTAATATTTCTTCGTATTAAGGTAATAATCATGATAAGCCTCAAAATATTATGTTACATGTTAATTAGGCTTAATTATACATAAATAAATTCATTTACTAGATAAATATAATTACGTGTATTTTTTGTATAGAAATCAACATTTTGGAATCAAAATCTCAAGGAAAAAATATTTGGACCCACTTTGAAATGTCCTAATCCTTAACTCATGTTCTCTTCTTTTGTCTTTTTGTACAAAGAAAAGTGGAGGCTATTTTTTAACTTTTCTACACACATTTTTCTCTATAAACAGAGCTTCAATCTCTAGAGAAATCATTCCTCTTGGTTATCTTATCCAAGACTCCTTTAATCTAAGGCTCTTAGTCTCTTCTCTTATATTTTTCTATTTTTATCTTCTAGTTATTTTCTTTTTAGCTGAATAGTCTTGTAAGAAGTAGAAGAAGAAGAATTTGTAAGTTTCTTCATGAAATGAAGAAAAGTTCTTTCATCTCTTATCTTCACTCTCTTGAAAGGACATTAGGCTAAGTTCCCCTCCATTAGAGAGTGGAAAAGCTTAAAGTAAGTTTTTGCATTATTTCTTATTTTATTCATTTCTTTTATCTAAAATGCTCATGAGTTTTCTTTAAGATTTCTTGCCCATTTTATTCTTAATATAGATACTGTATGCTTAGATTAGATCAAGATAAAGTATGCTTAAACTAAATAATTGGTAGTAGGAAGTTCAATGAATTTTACTTTGTTTATGTTCCCTCATTTGATTTCATTTGTTAAACTTTCTGATCTAAGGAGCTAACACCAAGCCCTTACGATTAAGTTATAAAAAGGTTAGAGATTAGGAATTGCTCATCAACAAGTTCTAGGTAGATCCACCTCCAATGGTGCTTTAATTTCTTAAGTTTACTTGCTTTTAACTTCAATTAGTTTGGTTAACAATTTTAAATCTTCTTGATAAGTTCAAAAATACAAAAAAAAATAGTTTTAATTCCTTTTGATTAATTTGAATTTTATCCTCTTAGCTTAACTCTACTCCCCCTTTCTCTTGGGTTCGATCCCCCTAGTTGCACTACAAGTAAGTTAAAAGTAAGATTAATATTAACTCCTGTGGGAAAAACAACGATAGTCCCACCAGTTGTTCCCATAGTGAAGGGTGATAGGTTCAATTTGAACCAATACTCGAAGAACAACCATGCGAGGGAACAAATAAAAAACATTCCATATGCTTCTATTGTTAGAAGTCTAATATATGCTCAGGTCTGCATAAGACCTGGCATTGCATTTATTGTGGGAATGTTGAGACGATATCAGAGTAATCCAGGTTAGACCACTAGAGAGCTGTAAAGAATGTGATGAAGTACCTTCAAGTAACTAAAAACTACATGCTTATGTATAGACGAATGGATAATTTGGAAATAATTGGTTACTCAAATTCAGATTTTACTGACTGTGTTGATTTATGTAAATCAACATCAGGTTACATTTTTATGATGGCCGGTGGAGCTGTATCATGGAGAAGTGCCAAGTAGACCTTGACTGCCATTTCCACTATGTAAGTCGAGTTCGTTTCTTATTTTGAGGCTATTTCGCATGGTGTATAGCTTAAGAGTTTCATATCTGGGCTTAAAATTATGGATTCTATCTCTAGGCCATTGAGAATGTATTGCAATGATTCAACTGTTGTTTTTATGGCTAAGAACAACAAAAGTGGAAATCGAATTAAACATACCGACATTAAGTATTTAGCCATAAGGCAACGTGTCAAAAAAAAAAGTGGTCACTAAGCACGTTAGCACTGAATTGATGATCGTTGATCATTTGGCTAAAGGTATGCCACTATTGAAATTCAAGGATCATGAAGTGAATATGGGACTTGGTTCCATTATGTAGTTTTTCATTATATGGATAATGTTAATTTAATGAAATTCTTAATTATTGTGATTCGTTTTTTTCTCGTATTTATGTGTACCTTAATTTAATTTTAAGAAAATTCATCTGTATAGGACCAAGAATAAACATAGGGTTTATTCATTAAGAAATTGTTGCCACATAAATTATAATATTTAAGAATTAAATACATTGTAATACATGGAAGGTAATACTCATCATTAGAGAACTTATCGCCATGATTTATATATTTATTAATTAATATAGATTATCGATGGGTTTAAGATAAGACATTTGTAGTGTGGACTAAGTGGGAAAATGTTAGCCTGATTCTCATGGCAGATCTAAAACCCCTCTTTTTCGGAGCTCTTGAAGTGGCCACTTTGTCTTCAACATGTTTTTTGAAGTTAAGAAACGTGAATCACGAACAGATCCAAGTGGTGGCAACTGATCGAGATGTGGACAAGTGCTTGATGGAACCCTCGATCAAATCCGGTTATATAAGCTCTGTTTGGTCCCCAAAACTCCTCACTCTCTCTTTCAGTCTTACACCATCTATTAGAGTGAAACTGAGTTTTGAAAGTGCTTACCGAGATAGAAAAACAACAGTGGAAGTGCGTGAGAATCACTGGCTAGAGCTATGATTTTCATACGATTTTTGGGCATTTTTCAGATTTTGATTCTTATTTTTTTTTTTCCGCATTTTTGAGAATCGATCTTCAGATTTTACAAGAGAGTGTGTGTGTGTGCGGGAAACAGAGACAAACACAGATAATGCAATGGAGAGATAAAGATGTGAGAGAGAAAAAAAATTGTATGAGAGATTTGATATAGCGTAACACACTCATGACTTAGGTTAATAGCAATGACTTAATGACTCTTAGAAACTATCACGATTAACGATGACCTTTAACAATCGTTTTTAATGCAATAGTGCAGTCGCTAAAATCACAATATGATGTAGTGAGCCTGCAGTACAGCTTTCTTTTATTCCTCACTTGTCATTGATGACCTCTTTAACGAAGAACCAAAATGGCGAGTATATAAATTCACAAAACCAGAAATTATCCTCGGGCTAATAATAGATAATCAATTCAAATATACTGTCAGTGAGTAGTCGTTGGAAACTAATGTAAAGAAGAGTAAATGATCTACTCACACGGTTATATTCTGTACTTTGGACACTAAAAGTTCTAATCGGTTCATTCCATCATCAAAGGCCTCCTCAACTGAAGAGTATCGATCTAATTGCACCCAATAAGTCACAAATGCTTTTTGAGGAAAAAAAAAGAATACCTAACGATCAAAGCTATAACTATTAAATTCCATTAAATTCAGTAATGGAATTTTCCAGCAATAGGAATCTCAACATAAAATTTTCGATTTTACGCAAATGAAAATTCAAGAAAACTATAAAACGAAGCCATTATTGGTGTACAAATTTGATTGATATATCAAAATTTGAAATATTTCGATAAATTGTTCAGAGATAAACCAAAATTTAATACCATGAGCAAATGCATTGCACCCCCTAAATACATTACAAATTTGGGTCTTATGATGTATTTTAGATCATAGGATCCAATCACAATATGATTGATATATGAATCATAAGATTTACACCTAAATAGTAAATATGATTCATGTTAGGGATTCAATTAGTTTTTGGTAGGGTTCATGGCCTAAATACTATGATTTTAACAAAACTTCGAGACATCATATATTTAGTACTTATTCACAAGTAGCAGCACAGAGTTGTAGATCATGCAAGCAAATCATGTCAAAATAAATGAGAATTTAAAAAATAAAAAATAAAAACTCCACAGACCTTAAATCTATAGAACTAGGGCAAAAAATTAACTATGAGTTGAACTTCTACAACTCTTGTAGAGATGGAAACCCTAACATAAATGAAAATGAGAATGGGAGAAGGAGAGAGAATAAGACACAGTGAGAGTATGTAAGAGGGAGAGGATATGAGTATGAAATAGAGGAAGAGAAGTTGATTGATAAAATTTGGGCTTCCTACAAAACAATTGTGCCGAAAAAGAAGAATGCAAAACATTGGCACCAAAATGGATTGAGATTCGTCGGGGTTTTCTCAAGAACTGCCTCTATTAGTCATCTATTGAGGGCATTTACACAAGTACCGCCTATGTTCATCGTTTCTTTGATGGCGTTTTGATAAAACCACCTTTATTTGGGTCTTTTGCTGACACTACACGAAATCACTGATTATTTTCGTCCTGAAATATGCATGGATTTTGTAGTGAGAGGCGTTTTCTATGAATCGTCGCTAATGTTGTGTCTTGGGAGGCCTTTTCGCTAAAATCGCCCTTATTTTTGCTCAGTTGGTGGCGCTTTACAAAACCACCTAGAAAAAACTCCTCTAAAAGCCAATGTTTTTGTAGTGTTTAACATCTCTCTCTCTACGATTGTAGTCTTCTAAATAATATTTTAACATTAATATTTGCAACTATCATACACTATGGTATTAGATCTTAATATGAGTAATGATTTCAATATCCAAAACAAGCAAATATGGCCTCAAAGCCGATCAATAATGTTGATTTATTATAACTCGAAAAACATTCATCACCTCTCCACTTGGTCTTAAACTAGAGACAACCACTATATATATATATATATATATATATATACATATTCTCAATGGGTTGGGATATGTTGACTCTAAAGAATGACTCATGGAAAAACCTATGATCCCAGTCCTTTAAACACAAAATACAGTGGTTGAGATTTAATAGTATCTTGATAACACAAATCTCGAAAATACTTATCCCAAGGATAAATCTCAGTCATTGGGTTTTGCAGTTAAAGGGTTGGGATTTGGATTATGATTAGAATTGGATAGGGATTAATTTAAATTTAATTAGGATTAAGATTAGTTGATTTTATCTATAAATATTTCATGTATTTTAGTTTCACATATCAATGAGAAAAGTAATCAAAATCCTTTTGGATTTAGGAGATAGGAGATTGACCATCTCAAATGGGTCGAGGTTCGATTTGCCTCTAATCAGATCAATCTCTAACCTCATTTACATTTTATTCTTTAGTTTGTGGTTTGATCATCACAAATCGATCTAGGATCGTATCAATTGGTATCAGAACAGTGTTCCTCAGATTTTGTAGAGCCCCGCCAAATACTAACACAAATCCCCATGTCAGATCTTGAGGTACTAGGTGGCACCCCGAAATTTCGGCATGGTCTCCTCAGTTTATGTTAGTATTCCAAGGAGTTCAACCTACACCTGATAAACGACATACAATCCTGCATATAAACAAATAAAATATAATACTAGCGGAAGCCTATATACATCTAATAACGTACGATAAATCAAAGTGCGGAAGAATAAATTTATACATAGGATTATACAAAAATTTCTCATTCTAACAAAAATCCTAACGCTCAGAACAAAATCTATAATACTTTTGGACAAATCGATACCACTAGGGGGTATAACCCAAAAACTCACCAAGTGACGGACTATGGTTGTCTATCTGACCCACCAAATTATTCACACTCATGTTCTACACCTGCCTCGCTAAGCTTCGGATCTGAAACTAAAAAAATGGAAAAGGAAATGGTGAGTAACAATGGTTACCCAGTAAGGAAGAACACAATTTCTACCAATAACCTCTTCTAACATGAACGAATAAGCATACTAAATCATTTTAAAATCTATAAAATTTTACAAAAGAAACTACGATTAACTGGTACATATAGTCAGGGATGAGCAACTAAACATTTTAAAACTAACATTATATCAATCAACAGTACTCACTATAGCATTTTCTTTATATACAAATCTAATTGACCAAATAGAAATATTAAACATGCATTTGATTTTATATATCAAAGTAAAGCAACAGATACATAATACACTATGGTGGAGTATTGGAATTAGAGAATTGAGATTCACGACTAGATCGCTCCCAGTCGGGACATGATGTTACAATTCTTCTCTGGCTTTTAGTTCCTGATTTTGTGGCTAGTCGTTGTTTACCACGCTTGGTTGACAATTTATCCGACTCAGGCTTGCCGTTTAACGTGACCGTAAGCAATGGGTCTCTTTTCGATTTGTCAAAACGTTCGACTAGTATAGATTATTAGCGATCACTGACTAATCCTCTTTGTCTATGTCTATCAAGCGTGCATGTGATTCCCAAATATACAAACCATTCGTATACGACCTACCTTTACATTACAAGTTCACTAGTAAAGATAGAGAGAAATATCCTGGATTCCAGTTGTGACTCCACTTTCATACGCGTCCCATACCACGTATGAGCTTGATGGTCCCTACCGTACATCCCAGGATAGTACACCACTCCGGATGATATGACGTACTATCCCTTCAGGCATTCACAAACTCTTTAACAGCTCACAAAATAGCTACATATATATATATATATATATATATATATATATATATATTATTTTCATTTGAAAACAAAAGAGAAAGTAACAATACAAGGTTGAGAATATATATCCAATTTCCTATCATGCAACTGTGGTCAAACGGCCTAAAATAAATAACAGAACGGAAAAGTAAACAGCGCATCGCGCTAACAAAAAGTAAATAAACATGCAACCAGTAACATTATCCCTGGATATCCGTTCACCAACCTATACACAACACAACAAATGTAAATTACAGACATCACCCCTAGGGTGTGACTCTGACATTTTACCATTTCATACCCTTTTTTCTCTTTTTCCAATTTTTTTACCGTTTTCAATCTTTCAAACAAAATATCCACTTTCTGATATTCATCAACTCAATTTGAATTCATGGAGTATTAAATCATTTTTTTCCAATTGTGAAATTCATTTTCATCAATAATATTGAAAAAGTACAACACTTAGATCAAAATGGGGTCCGAGCGGTGCACAAGACATAACTGACAGAAATAGCTCGTTGAAATATCCTACCCACGTATAATTTGTTAAAAAATACAATTAAACATATCAAATATGCAGATTCTAGCATGAATTTGAAATAACCGATTGAATTCTGTATTTTTTGAAACTTACCACAAATATTTAATAAAATCCTAAATGTAATTTTCATAATCTACTATTACTAATAGAAATTGAGAGTTCCTTATAATCTCTATGCGAGATAATCGAAGCACGTGCGTGGAAATCAAGGTAAATGACACAAAAATCAAGAGGGACCAAACTTCGAGACAACTGATTTTTAAATCTGGCCTGGTGGTTTTGAATATCTCGACGCCGTCGTCCTTTCTCCCTTCTGCAACGGAGGACGGTTTGAACCGAAACCGATGAAATTCGAGGTCAAACTTTCGAAATCCCCGTATATAAATACGGTTGATTTTGGTGAAAAAAAAGTGAAACGAAAAAATGTTGGGTGGGTTTTGTAGAGCACGAGGCTGCAGACGTTTCTCCCTTCTGCGTCAATCGTCGACGGCGAACCGTTTGCGAGGGATCTGAGGTAGAAGTTTAAAAATAAAAGTAAATTTTTTTATAAAAAAAATGTTGGCTGCTAGACGGGTTGGAGAAGACGAAGTAATAAAAAATATTAAAATTTTATTTATATAAAATTTGGGACAAAATCGGTATTTCACCTATTATTTTGATTGACGATAACTTAACCATCCAGACTCCAAAACTGATAAATGAATACTCTATTTCATCTAATTTTTTATTCTGGATCTAATGGTGTAGTCAATTTCTATAAATTCTATCTATAACAAAAATTTACATTTTTGGCCTGAGGTGACTCCTAAACTTGATTTCGTTTTCGTTTTTGAAGATAATTCGACTTCCTGATCTCCAAAAATGATAAATAAATAGTCCATGTTTAATAATTTTTCGTTACAAATCTAATGGTATAATCAAATCTTAATAATTCTTTCTCTAACAAAAAGTCACTATTTTAGTCTGGTCCGACTCGATAATCGAAGATTTTACAATTTTTATGTTCGGATTCGCATTTGAACGTGCTTACAGACTAAAATATATTTTTTGATCATTTTAAATCTAATGGTGAGGTCAGATTTCCTTAAAAATGATTAGAAATCTCTTAAAGTTTTACCCCTAAGTCCCACTTTCAAGATTTTCTCAAAATTCCAGTATTTATTTTTCCTCGAGATATGAATTGAAAACTTGGGATTTTACATTCTCCCTCCCTTAATAAAAAATTTTTCCTTGAAATTAAAATCATATCTTATCAATCTTTGTCGCGATTCCACTAATACGACATGTATAATAAACAACACTTATTTTCGATTACCATCTATTCTTAGTCCCAAATCAATCTGATTTATAACTCATAGACTTATGTCTTCCATACTCCGTCAACCCAACACATTCATTAATTAATCACTCTATTTCAAACTCATATTCCAACTAATCTATTATTTGTATAACCCTAAGATAACAATCAATTCACTATGTATCACTTCCCTACCAATGTCTATCAACAACAATCCTTTCACATCTTCTCTATTCTTTATATTTAATTCTCTCACCCATTACATCGTCTATTATGTTTTACCCCTACTTGCATGAATTTTACTTCTCAATGCATAGTTTTACCATATAACCAAGGGCATTTTGTGACTTGCCTATGAAAAATCAATATTTAACCGGACCACGCGTATGTGTGTATGTGTTTTGTTTTCCTTCTCGTCTAAAAATTGCTCGTATAAACAATAGACCTTACCTTATAAGAAGGGTATGTCTTGATTGTAGACCTTCTCTCTTTAGGATGGATGTGGACACAGGCAGGTGCTAGCCGCTGTTTCTACGGAGTCATAATCTTTACTTATACCACTTTCATTTCGAGAAGTGAAAAGGAGTCACGATCAAAGTCTCGAAGTGAGCGCTTGTCTATAGAAGGCATTGATCACATAACGAGAACGAGAATAATAAATTCTTTTACTGGAAGGCGATCGTGAAAGGATAAGTCAAAAAAAGAGTTAGAGCCGACACCGAGGATAAAAAGATGAAAGGAAAAGGATAATCTATCTTTTTAAAGGAGGAGAATCGATTCAAGAGGTCGTAAAGCAAGGGCTGCTTCAGCTAATAGTTCAGTCGTTAGGCTTCCCAAAGTTAAGCCATCTTCAATCGAAAGGAAAGATACGCAACTCCTTGTCCTGATATTCGATGAAGTAGCTCTCGATATGAAGGAAATACAAGAAACACATGTTTATCTACTAGTATAATATACGGAGTAATTGACTAGACTATTGATATAAAGACTAGCGTACCAATTGAATAGCACCTGACGGAACTACAACTAGAAATCAGTCGGAGTTACTTAGTTGAGACGGAACTGACAAAACAGAATGACACTACACTTGACATGGGCCGCTTTGAATCGTTTTATCGCTCTTTATCTAAGCTAATAGCTAACATAGGGCTTGACATTTCTTACTTTTATCTACTACTGTCACTACGACTTTCCTTTACGTTGCCTACTGATACTATGTACTAACTAAGCTAATGAGCCTGAGTTATGAGTTCTCGTCTCTTAGGAAACAATAGTTCTTGTTCTATTCTAGTAGCTATATGAGCTGTTTACTTGTTCTTTATCTTATCTGTACTTTAGCCTCCTAACTATTAGTTGTAGTTAACCTTTTATAATTGTTGGAATAAATAATATGTGTCCCACCTGCCCACATGCATAACATGCTGACGATCCTGTCTTCGTAGATCTCTATGAAGCGAGTAGTTGGTAGATTGGAGTATTTAGGCTCTGAGCCTGCCTTGTTGGTTCCTTTGACCCTGTTGGCATCATTAGAGCTCTAATTGCTCCATAACTTGGCGATTAGGGAACTTTACAACTTGATAGTAGAGGAGTTCTGTATTATGGGTACATGGATCCGGGGGAGATTGGCCTCGAATACATCGGCCTCTTGTCCGAATCTGATCTGGGAAGAAAAAAAATCTAAGGTCAACTAATTTTCCCCCTAGAGGTCTGTAACTCTATCTCCTCTCGTTCTATCCTTTAAGCTCGATTTACCGTATCTCTATAATTGGTAATCTCAATCATCGATCTCCTAGCCCTTAGGTAGGATCATAGTCCTCTAAAAAATCTACAGGCCTTCTATAGATTTGTCAAGATAAGCTCGGACGCACATCGTGACAACCTAGTGAATATCATATCATAGTCGGTAATCAATAGATTACCCCGCACTAATCTCAAAAACTCTTAGTGCTTGATTTCTTGAGCAGTCTTGGATATAAATCTATCAACAAATAGCTAGTCGAAGTCTACCCACTCAAACGATCTATCTTCCAATACATTCCACTCCAAATGTTACTGATAACTAGCATTCCCGTCTAACTGAAATTTAGTCACCATCACCCACTGATCTCTCGGACACTACATGACACTCAAAATCTTTCAGATCTTCAAAACCCACTCATTGACCTCACTCGGATCGGAAAAACCCCCAAATCTTGGTGAACGTAATCATTGAAAATTCTACAAGCACATCCCTGGATTTACCTGTATTTTGGGTTGGGGAATTCTCTCATTCTTCAAACGCACAACCTGTGGTAGTGATCCCTAAGGTGGAATAGTATTTGCTTATTACAAAGAAGTCCAGCGTTCCCTCATTTATTAAATTTAATGGTGCACCTTACAATTGTGGTAAGTCTTGTACTATTTCTCGATTCCAATCACTAGTCTTGTCTGTTCGAGATGGCACAAGTACGTTATCAACTTTTTTAAAATCTGTTGACCTTATTATTTTATGAATTGGCATGTCTAGCATCTTTTTGAGCCACACATCCTCAATCAGTTGACATCGACCCGAACATTACTTTCTTTTATGTCTTGATTTACCATATTCATAACATACCACAACTCTTTCTTTCAACTGATTTAGTAGTATATGTTGTTGTTTCTTATAAAATTCTTTCATTCATTGAGTTGGTATGTCTATAATATCACTCCTCACGTATTATTATTTTTCCTATGAATTTGCTAATTTTGTCATTGTTTGTCTCTTACTAGATACGAATTGCCTTTCTTCCATTTGGCTTCGAGGTGGTGGTGGTTGTATTATTCATATTTCCTCTTTAGACTTGACGTGAGACTCAACCATTTGTCCCATGAATGATATTAACTGTGCTATCAAGTTAGTGGTCTAATCCAAAATCCGTTGCGTTTTGACCTATGTCTCATCAACTCCTCTCACTTATGTTTATTTGTAATAAGGCACTTATCAGAATAAGGCCAAAATTACTCTTACGTAACTATGAATTCTACCGCAACTTGGAACTTAGTAATGAACTCTATTTCCATTACTAATAGAACAAACCTAGAATCTTATCCTAGGCTTACTAGGCTCTATAAACTTCTAGACACGGAAGAACTCGTACTTCCAATACGGAACTACTTATGAGTTCGAATACTAAATTCCTAATGACACTCTATGATTATCATTCTAATATCTGTGGTGCCAACCAATTTTTTAAAACATAGTTGATCAATATCCCATACGAATCTAATATTATGCTTTGATACCATCTGTGGCGCCCCGCCAAATACTAACACAAATCCCCATGTTAGATCTCGAAGTACTAGGTGGCACACCGAAATTTCGGCATGGTCTCCTTTTTTTATGTTAGTATTCCAAGGCTTTCAACCTGCACCTGATAAACAACATACAATCCTGCATATAAACAAATAAAATATAATACTAGCAAAAGCCTGTATACATCTAATAATGTATGATAGATCAGAGTGCGAAAGAAGAAATTTATACACGGGATTATACACAAATTTCTCACTCTAACAACAGTCCTAACGCTCAGAACAAAATCTATAATACTTTTAGACAAATAGATACCATTAGGAGGTATAACCCAAAAACTCACCAAGTGACGGACTCTGGTTGTCTATCTAACCCACTAGATGATTCTCACTCATATTCTACACCTACCTTGCTAAGCTTCGGATCTAAAACTAAAAAAATGGAGAAGAAAAGGGTGAGTAACAATGGTTACCCAGTAAGGAAGAACACAATTTCTGCTAATAACCTCTTCTAACATGAACGAATAAGCATACTAAATCATTTTAAAATCTGTAAAATTTTACAAAAGAAACTACGATTAAATGGTACACATAGCAAGGGATGAGCAACTAAACATTTTAAAACTAACATTACATAAATCAATAATACTCACTATAACATTTTCTTTATATACAAATCTAATTGACCAAATAGAAACATTAAACATGCATTTGATTTTATATATCAAAGTAAAGCAACAGATACATAATACACTATGGTGGAGTATTAGAATTAGAGAGTGGGGATTCACGACTTGATCGCTCCCAGTCGGGACAAGATTTTACAATTCTTCTCTGGCTCTTAGTTTTTAATTTTGTGGCTAGTTGCTGTTTACCATACTTGGTTGACTATTTATCCAGTTCAGGCTGGCCGTTTGACGTGATCGTAAGCAATGGGTCTCTTTTCGATGTGTCAGAACGTTCGATTACTATAGATTGTTAGTAATCACTAACTAGTCATCTTCGTCTGTGCCTATCAGGCGTACATGTGATTCCCAAATATACAAACCATTCGTATTGGACCACCTTTACATTACAAGTTCACTAGTACAGATAGAGAGGAATATCTCGGATTCCAGTTGTAACTCCACTCTTATACGCATCCCATACCACGTATGAGCTTGGTAGTCGTTACCGTACATCCCAGGATAGTAGACCACTCCGGATGATATGACGCACTATCCCTTCAGGCATTCACAAACTCTTTAACAGCTCACAAAATAGCTATATATATTTTTTCATTTGAAAATAAAAGAGAAATTAACTATACAAGATTGAGAATGGATATCCAGTTTTCTACCATGCAACTGTGGCTAGATGGCCTAAAATAAATAACAGAACGGAAAAGTAAACAGCGCCTCGCGCTAACAGAAAGTAAATAAACATGCAACCAGTAACATTATCCCTAAATATCCGTTTACCAACCTACACACAACACAACAAATGTAAAATGCAGACATCACCCCTCGGGTGTGACTCTGACATTTTACCGTTTCATACCATTTTTCTCTTTTTTCAAATTTTTTATCGTTTTCAATCTTTCAATTAAAATCTCCACTTTCTAATATTCATCAACTCAATTTGAGTTCATTGAATATTAAATCATTTTTTTTTTTAATTATGAAATTCATTTTCATCAATAATATTGAAAAGGTACAACACTTAGATCAAAATGGGGTCCAAGCGGTGCACATGATCCAACTGATAGAAATAGCCCGTTGAAATATCCTACCTATGTATAATTTGTTAAAAAAATATAATTAAACATATCAAATATGCAGGTTCTAGCGTGAATTTGAAATAACCGATTGAATTCTATATTTTTGAAAACTCACCACAAATTTTTAATAAAATCCTAAATGCAATTTTCACAATCTGCTATTATTAATAGAAATTGAGAGTTCCTTACATTATCTATGAGAGATGATCGAAGCACGTGCGTGGAAATCGAGGCAAATGACACGAAAATTAAGATGGATCAAACTTTGAGACGGCTGATTTTTGAATCTGGCTTGGTGATTTTGAAGATCTCGACGTCGTCGTCCTTTCTCCCTTCTGCTACGGAGGACGGTTTGACCCCGAAACAGATGAAATTCGAGTTTGAAGTTTCAAAATTCCCGTATATAAATACGATTGATTTTTGACGATAATGGGTGAAAAAGAAAGTGAAACGAAAAAAGGTTGGGTGGGTTTTTTAGAGCACGAGGCTGCAGACGTTTCTCCCTTCTGCGTCGGTCGTCGACGGTGAACCGTTTGCGAGGGATCTGAGGTGGAAGTTTAAAAATAAAAACAAATTTTTTTATAATAAAAAAAAAACGTTGGCTGTTGGACGGGTTGGAGAAGACGAAGTAATAAAAAAAATTAAAATTTTATTTATATAAAATTTGAGACAAAATCGATATTTCGCCAATTGTTTTGATTGACAATAACTTGACCATCCGGACTTCACAAAACTGACAAATGAATACGCTATTTCATCTAATTTTTTATTCCAGATCTAATGGTGTAGTCAATTTCTATTAATTTTTATCTCTAACAAAAATTTACATTTTTGGCTAGAGGTGACCCCTAAACTTGATGTCGTTTTCGTTTTTTACGATAATTCGACTTCCTAATCTCCAAAAATGATAAATAAATAGTTCATGTTTAATAATTTTTTGTTATGAATCCAATGGTGTAATCAAAATTTAATAATTCTTTCTCTAGCAAAAAGTCACTATTTTAACCTGGTCCAACTCGGTAATCGAGGATTTTGCAATTTTTATGTTCAGACTCACATTTGAGCGTGCTTATAGGCTAAATTATGTATTTTGATCATTTTAAATCCAATAGTGATGTCAGATTTCCTTAAAAATGATCAGAAATCTCTTAAAATTTTAGCTCTAAGTTCCACTTTCAAGATTTTCTCAAAATTCCACTATTTATTTTTCCTCGAGATATGAATTGAAAACTTGGGATTTTACAGATTTTGTGAGAAGAAGCTTGCATACAACTACCTTTACATCAAATCTGAATCTTATTGTCCAACATGATAGATTGCATCATCACCATCTCTAAGCTTCATCACCAAACATCACTGCCACTATCAACATAAGAGTTTGTACATCACTACAATTTTAGGTCCTAGCACAAGGTTAGGGTTTTTCTTTTTCATACACCTTGTGTTTCTATTCTACAAAAAGGGTGAAGATCGGGAGTCACGGACTCAAAAGCTCCCTTATTTTTAATTAAAACCCCCAAATTACCCTTCTAACATTTCAAAAAAAAAAAATTAGGCCCATTCTTAGGCAGCCCTTCACTTATTAAGGTCGAAAGACTTTTTTCTTGAACCTACGCCTAAATAACCCTAAACTGACCCACAAGCAGTAGCAATCTATTTCTCATTCGTTTTTAACATCCAACCCTACCCACTCCTAAACAAGTCCCGTATAAGCACTATACCAATATTATAACCCCCACCTACAATTGATTTACCCCTTAACCTAAGCCCCTAAAAAACCAATATACCTATTTGGATCCACCCAAAAACTCATTGAGGACATTACCAGAAAAAAAAAATTAAAAAATTCAGATTTCCATTAACCCTATCTAATTAACATCGAAACCCTAGTTGACCCAATCAACCACATTGACTTCGAAGTTGTTGACCAAGTTTATCTTTGGAGAGAACTTAAAGTTTGATAACGGAATCAAATGAGATGAGCACAAAAATATTAGAGTCAATGCATGATGACTTAGAAGAAAAAAGCCATCTAATCGAAGAAATGATCACAAGAAATCAAATCGTGTGTCTTACAATGGATAATAGCATAGATTTATATTCAGATGCAATAGAAGATGATCACATAATGAAGGAATTTGAATCAAATATTGAAGGATTGATCTCAAATCATTCCTTACAATCATCGTCTTAGGAGCAAAAAAATAATGCCAACATCACATAACATATTGAAGATAAAAGATATGACAGATCTGATATGAATAGAGGCAACATTGATGCAATTGATATTTTTGAAGACAGAGAAGCAATCAATTTTGTGTTTCCTTCCGTATTTGAGGTTTATGTGTAAAACCCCGAGTTTTCAATTCATATCTCGAGGAAAAATAAATATTTGAATTTTAAGAAAATCTTGAAAATGGACTTAGAGGTAAAATTTTAAGAAATTTATAATCATTTTAATGAAATCTGACCTCACCATTGGATTCAAAATGATCGAAAAACATACTTTAGCCTGTAAGCACGCTCAAATGTGAGTTTGAATATAAAACTTGTAAAATCCTCGATTACCGAGTCGGATCAAGTTAAAATAGTGACTTTCAGTTAGAAAAAGAATTATTAAGATTTGATTACACCATTGAGTTCGTAATGAAAAATTATTGAACATGAACTATTTATTTGTCATTTTTGGAGATTAGGAAGTAGAATTATCGTCAAAAATGAAAATGACGTCAAGTTTAGGGGTCACCTCAAGCAAAAAATGTAAATTTTTGTTAGAAAATAAAATCTATAAAAATGAACCATACCATTAGATCCAGAACGAAAAATTAGGCAAGATAGAGTATTCATTTGTCAGTTTTGGAATTCGGATGATCAAGTTATCGTCGATCGAAACAATAGGCGAAATACTGATTTCGTCTCAAATTTTATATAAATAAATTTTTTTTTCACTTCGTCCTCTCCAACCCGTCAAACAACAACCCAATTTAAAAAAAAAATTATTTTTTTATTTGAATTTTAACCTCAGATCTCTCACAAACGGCTCGCCGTTGACTTCTAACGCCGAAGGGAGAAACGTCCGCAACCTCGACATCTGCAAAACAACCCAAATTCCATTCGTTTTCTTTTCTTTTTCACCCCGTATCATTAAAAAAATAGTCGTATTTATATACGGGGGCTTCGTAAATTCGACCTTGGATTTCATTCGTTTCGAGGTCAAACCGTCCTCCACCGTAGAAGGGAGAAAGGACAACAACATTGAGATCTTTGAAACCACCGGGTCAATTTCGAAAATCAGTCGTCTCAAAGTACAAGTTACCTCGATTTCCATGTCAATCGCCTCGATTTCAGCTCACGTGCTTCGATCCTTTCGCCTAGAGATTGTAAGGAACTCTCAATTTCTATTAGTAATCGTAAATTGTGAAAATTGCATTTAGGATTTTATCAAAAAATTTTGATGTTTTTCCAAAATATAGAATTATTTTGTTATTTCAAAATTTACGCCAGAAATTGCATGTTTGATATGTTTAATTTTTTTTAACAAATTATACGTGGATAGGGTATTTTAACGGGCTATTCCCATCAGTTGGGTCTTGTGCATTACTCGGACCCCATTTTGATATAAAATTTGTATTCTTTTTCAATATTATTGATAAAAATAATTCTATAGTTGGAAAAATATGATTTAATATTCAATGAACTCATATTAAGTTGATAATATCAGAAAATGGATATTTTATTGAAGAGATTGAAAACTGTAAAAATCGAAAAAAGGGAAAAAGGGTATGAAATAATAAAATGTTAGAATCACACCCGAGGGGTGATGTCTGCATTTTACATTATTGTGTGGTGTGCAAGTTGGTGAACGAATATCCAGGGATAATGTTACTGGTTGCATGTTATTCACTTTCTGTTAGCGCGAGACGCTGTTTACTTTTCCGTTCTGTTATTTATTTTGGGCCGATTGGCCACACTTGCATGGTAGGAAACTGGACATTCATTCTCAACCTTGTATTGTTAATTTCTCTTTTGTTTTGAATGAAAATAATATATATAGATATATATATATATGGTAACTATTTTGTGAGCTGTTAAAGAGTCTGTGAATGCTTGAAGAGATAGTGCGCCATATCATCCAGAGTGATGTACTATCCTGGGATGTACGGTAGGGACCACCAAGCTCATACGTGGTATGGGACGCGTATGAGAGTGGAATCACATTGGAATCCGAATTTATTCCTCTCTATCTTTACCAGTGAACTTGTAATGTAAAGGTGGTCGTATACGAATGGTTTGTATATTTGGGAATCACATGCACGCCTGATAGGCATAGACGAAGATGATTAGTCAGTGATTACTAACAATCTATAGTAGTCGAACGTTCTGACACATCGAAAAGAGACTCATTACTTATGGTCACGTCAAACGGCTAGCTTAAACCGGATAAATGGTCAACCAAGCGTGTAAGTGCAGCGACCGGCCACAAAATCAGGAACTAAAAGTTAGAGAAGAATTGTAACATCATATCCCGACTGGGAGCGATCAAGTCGTGAATCCCAACTCTCTAATTCTAATACTCCACCATTATGTATTATGTATATATTGTCTTATTTTGATATATAAAATGAAATGCATGTTTAATGTTTCCATTTGATCAATTAGATTTGTATAAAAAGATAATGTTATAGTGAGTATTGCTGATCGATGTAATGTGAGTTTTAAAATGTTTAGTTGCTCATCCCTGATTATATGTACCAGTTAATCGTAGTTTAATCTGTAAAACTTTGCATATGTTAAAATGATTCAGTATGCTTATTCGTTCATGCTATAAGAGGTTATTGGCAGAAATTGTTTGTTTCTTTACTAGGTAACCATTGTTACTCACTCGTTCCTTCCTATTTTTTTAGCTTCAAAGCTTGCAGTTGGCGAGTCGAGCATAGAACCAGCAAGTGAGGACCATTTGGTGGGTCAAATAGACGACCAGAGTTCATTACCTAGTGAGTATTGGGGTTATTACCCCTAGTGGTGTCGATTTTTCTGAGAGTAATATAGATTTTGATTTTAAGCATTAGGAATTTTCTTAGAGTGAGGAACTCCTGTATAATCATGTATATAAACTTCTTCTTCCGCACTCTGATTTTTGTACGTTATTATATGTATATAGGTTTTCGCTAGTATTATATTTTGAATGTATATATGCAGGAATGTATGTCGTTTATCATGTGTAGGTTGAACGCATTGGAATGCTAACATAAACAAAGGAGACCATGCCGAAATTTCGAGGTGCCACCTAGTACCTCGAGTTTTGACATGGGGTTTTGTGTTAGTGTTTGGTAGGGTGTCACAGATGGTATCAGAGCATAGTATTAGATCCGTATGGGATACAAATCTACTATGTTTTGAAGAGTGGACTGATACCACGGATATTAGAGTAATATTAAGAATTCAAAATTCGAGATCATTAGTAGTTTCGTATTAGGATTACGAGCTCTTCCGTGTCTAGAGTCCATAGAACCTAGTATGATTAAGATAGGATTCTAGGTTCGTTCTATTAGTAATGAAAAATGGTGTTCATTACTACATCCCTTGTTAAAGTAGTACATGATGCTTTCATAATAACGACTTTAGTCATATGATGATAAATGCCTTCTTGCTGATGAATAGAGATGAGATGAGTGGACGAGGCAGAGGTAGAGGCCGAGGAAGAGGCCAGAACGTCGTAGAGGCGGGACAGGCGCCAGATCAGACCCCCGATCCGATAGCGCAGATAATGTCGTTTATGGGGTAGATAACTGAGTCCCAAATAAGTTTAGAGAGGAGATGCTTGAGTCACAGGCTAGACTAGCCGAGGAGGTGGCAGAGTTGAGGGAGTGTCAGGCTTCTTCACAGGGGATCGATCACATTCCACTTCGGATCCACCACAGAGACCACAACCACAGGTTGTACCATCAAGGGTCGCAAGGACTCCCCCGCCCCAAACACAGACAGATCCGGGGATGTGGCTACAAAATTTCCAACGACTAGTCCACCCCGATTTGGAGGTTCTTCCGACCTGGCTAAGGTCGAGGAATGGGTTTTAAAAACCCAGGAGATTTTGAGTGTTATGCAGTGCCCGAAAGACCAGTGGGTAACGGTGGCTACATTTCAGTTCGACGGGGATGCCAGCCATTGGTAGCAATCCGAGAGGAATGTTTTGAGGGATGGACCTTTCGAGTGGGCCGACTTTGAGAGGATGTTCTTAGACAGATTCATATCTGAAACGACTTGAGAGATTAAGCATCAAGAATTTTTGGGTTGGTGCAAGGCAATCTATCTGTTACAGATTACGAGTTGAAATTTACCAGACTGTTACGATATGCACCCGAGCTCATTCCGACTGATCTGCAGAAAGCCCGTAGATTTTTCAGAGGACTGCAACCCTACTTGAGGGCCAGAATGTCAGTGATTGAGACCACCAGCTACATAGATACGGTGAGTCGAGCTCAAAGGGTTGAGCGAGAGGAAAGGGAGTTACAGACTTCGAGGGGACAGACCAGTCGACCCCAGGCTTCTTTTCCACCTAGATCTGATCCGACCAAGACGTCGATGTATTCGAGACCGAGTGCCTCTGGATCAACATATCCACAATACCGAACTCCTACTCCACCGAGTTATGGATCATTTGGGGCTCCAGTGAGGCTAGCAGGGCCAAGGGGACCAATCAGGAAAATTTCGAGACCACCGACTCCAGCCTCCCGACCAACCGCCCTGCAGAGACCTATACAGGCGGGACCACTGGCATATTTTTCTTGTGGCCAGATGGGACATATCAGGAGAGACTGCCCTCTATCACAGCCACAGGCAGGGATGACTCCCAGACCCCAGACAGGATTTATCATTTGACCCAAGAAGAGATACCCGTTTCGGACGAGGTGTTAGAAGGTACAATCTTAATTTCTAATATAAAGATTCGAGTCTTATTCGATACCGGTTCCTCTAGATCCTATATTTCCACTGAGATTGCACGGTTGCTAGATTTAGAAATTTTTGACACGGGCCGGGTTATGAAATTATCTATCCCATTGGGAGATCGATAGATAGCCCAGAAATTTTGTCGAAACTGTGTAATTAGGATAGAGGACTAAGAGATGATTACCAACCTCATGACATTAGATTGTTGCGATTTTGATGTCATCTTGGGGATGGATTGACTAGTACAGAACCATGCCCAGGTCGATTGTTTTGCCAGATCAGTAGTCTTTAGAAGACTGGGATATCCGAAAGTCAAGGTTCAAGGATCTAGGTATAGAAAAGATGGTCCTTTATACAGCCAACTGGGAACTTTGAAAGCATCAGAGATAAAAACGTCAACAATATGGTAGAGGTAGTCAAGGAGTTTGGAGATGTGTTTCCAGAAGAATTACTGAGTTTGCCGCCATGTCGAGAGATAGAATTCTCGATTGACTTGATGTCAGGCACATGGCCTATTTCTATTTCTCCATACCGAATGGCTCCGGTAGAAATCTGAGAGTTGAAAATGCAGATTGATGAACTTATGAGCTTGGGGTTTATTCAACCGAGTTCCTCACCCTAGGGAGCATCGGTTTTGTTTGTCAAGAAGAAAGATGGGTCGCTTCGATTATGCATCGACTATCGTAAGCTAAATCAAGTGACCATTAAGAATAAATACCCTCTTCCGCGTATCGATGATCTGTTTGATCAACTACAGGGTGCCCAGTACTTCTCTAATATTGATTTGCTATCCGGGTACCACCAGTTGAGAATCCGGGAGGCGGACATTCCGAAGACTGCTTTTCAGACCAGGCTAGGATATTTTGAGTATCTAGTGATGCCTTTTGGTCTAACGAATGCACCGGCAACATTTATGGATCTCATGCACTGGGTATTTTGGGAACATCTCGATCGATTTGTCATTGTATTCATAGATGACATCTTGATCTATTCCAAGTCAAGGGAGGACCATGAAAGCCACCTCAGAATCATAGTACAGTTGTTACGGGAGCATAAGATATACGCCAAGCTTAGCAAGTGTGAATTCTAGCTTTATAAAGTGAAATTTTTAGGACACGTAGTGTCAAGTAAAGGGATAGCAGTAGACCCTTCCAAAGTTGAAGCCGTACTATCGTGGAAACAACCAAAGATAGTGACAGATATCAGAAGTTTCCTCGATATGGCAGGATATTATAGAAGATTTATTAAGGGATTATCTACTCTTGCAGCACCGTTGACGAAACTAACTCAGAAAAATGTTCGGTTTGAGTGGGATGACAATTGCGAAACTGCATTTCAGGAGTTGAAGACAAGATTGACGATTGCTCCAATTCTAGTATCTCTGATTCCAGGTGAGGGCTTAACGATCTTTACCGATGCATCCAGGATTGGTTTGGGAGCTGTACTAATGCAATTTGGAAAGGTTGTGGCATACGCGTCTAGAAAATTGAAAAATCATGAGAAGAACTATCATGTTCATGATCTTGAGTTGGTTGCGATAGTGTTCGCACTACGCATTTGGAGACATTATTTATATGGAGAAAAGTTTGAAGTATTCTCCGATCATAAGAGTCTCAAGTACATATTTTCACAGTGAGAATTAAATATGAGACAACGACGTTGGATGGAATACCTCAAGGATTACAACTTTACCATTGGGTATCACCCGGGAAAGGCCAATGTAGTTGCCGACGCGTTAAGCCGAAACACTGTAGCTTATATGATGATAAAAGAATGGCAGTTGCTTGAAAAAGTCACATAAACCGTGTTTGAGACTCCGAGAGAAAGGTATAGACTGCACATATATCTGAGTACATTGAGGATTGAAAATGAGCTGATAGCAGGAGTTAGGGAAGTCCAGAAAGTAGATGAAGATGTGGAAGAATATGAGCTGAGAGCTAGGGACCTAATTGACCTAGATTGGTCGAAAGGATCAGATGAGGTTCTCAGATTCAGAGGCAGGATGTGGATACCTCAGGACTCACAGTTGAGATTTGATATATTGGGTGAGGCACACCATTCTCGATATTCTATTCACCCAGGAGGTACGAAGATGTATAGAGATCTACGAAGAAATTTCTGATTTCCGGGTATGAAGAAGGTAATCGCAGAATATGTAAGTAGATGCCTGACATGTCAACAGGTCAAAGCCGAACATCGAAATCCCGCAGGGTTACTCCAACCATTACCCATAACAGAATGGAAATGGGAACATGTGACTATGGATTTTGTAGTAGGGCTACCGAGAGCCATTGATGGGTCAGACGCCATATGGGTGATTGTTGACTGATTGACGAAATCGGCACACTTCATTCTAATTCGAGTCTCATTTGGCGTTGATAGACTGAGCCAGATATACATAATTGAGATAGTTCGACTGCATGGAGTGCCAGTTTCTATTGTGTCAAACAAGGATCCTAGATTTACTTCTCGATTCTGGGAGAGTCTACACAAAGCCATGGGTATTCAGTTGAACTTCAGTACGGCTTTTCATCCACAGTTTGATGGACAGTCTGAGCGAGTTATTCAACTTTTAGAAGACATGCTGCGGGCATGTGTTTTAGATTTTGGAGGAGGTTGGAAGCGTCATTTACCTTTGGTAGAATTCTCATACAATAATAGTTTTCAAGTTAGTATCGGCATGGCACCATTTGAAGCTTTATACGATAGGCCGTGTCGATCACCAATATGTTGGGCAGAGATAGGAGATGCCACAGTGTTGGGACCCGAGATTGTTGAGGAAACTACTGAGGCAGTACGCATCATACGAGACAGATTAAAAATCGCTCAGAGTAGATAGAAAAACTATGCAGACAAGCAGCGCAGATCTTTGGAATTCCAAGTTGGGGATAAAGTATTTTTGAAAGTATCGCCTGTAGACACCCTATTTTTGCACTCGCCTGATTAATCAACTCGTCAACCCGATCGCAATGATTCCCAATGATGGATGTGTATTCCATTGCTTTATTTTGTTACCAGATGTGTTTCAGAAATCCAGATGAGGTATCTCGAACTGACAAAATCTTAGAAACCACGCTACGCTAGGAAAATACACTTGCAGACCCAAAAAGAAGTTTCACGATAAAAATACTAAAAAATTACCAATTACCAAAATACCCCTAACTTCAAAATAACCCTAGAGCCTACGTTACGATTAGAAAAACCCATTCAAACATATAAAATAACAAATTGAAACCAAATAAATCATTTCGTCAATTTTCACAAAATTTGACAAAATTACGAAAATACCCCTCATAAAGTTCATGACCATTTCACACAAAAATTTTCATAAATGACACAAACTAATATTTCCATTGAATTCCTTACGAAAAATCGATTCTAAAACATCCTAGAACATTAAAAACCGACTTAAAACGTGAAAAGTCCTCTCTAGGGGCAAAATGGTAATTTCACAATTTTCATAATTAAAAATTTCGAAATTAATAAATAAAATATTAAATAATTAAAGTGAAACATTAATGAAATTAATTTAAAATTTTGAACTAAAAAAATCGATCAATCGGACTCTCATGAAAAATTGTTGAGGGTTCGTAAGATATTTCTTTAAGGACCCCTCCATTTGGGGGTCCAAAAAATTAAAGATATAATAGAGGGGGGTTCTCCAAAAATTTAAAGTCAATTAAGCAAGACTAAGGTCAAGGTATTAAAGTCAATTAAGCAAGACTAAAGTCAAGATATTAAAAGTCAATCAATTAAGACTAAAGTCAAAATATTAAAAGTCAATAAAATAAGACCAAAAGTCATAATAGAGTTCTAATTAAATAATAACTCAATCTAATAGAGTTCTAACTAAAACACAACTCCACCAAAAACAATTCTAATTAAAACACAACTCTACCTAAAACAAGTCTAACTAAAACACAATTCTAATTAAAAGAACTCTAATTAAACACTAACTCCATCAAAATCAACCTCTAAAAAAATCTATAAATAGGGGTGCTCACACCCTATTTTCGTATCAAATCATAAACCCTAAGAGAAGTAGGTCTAAAAGCCCCCCTAGCCTCCCATAAACCCTAGTTTTGGAGCCCCAACTCCTTACCTAACATCCCTTCTTCGATTTTAGCCTAAGAAACATCTAAAAGCCCTTCAAGAACACCCCAAAATCCATTAACGAACTCGAAGAATTCAGATCCAAGAAAGAAGAGATACCTTGCCTAGGAGATCGGAAATCAAATCCGGAGACAGAACGAAGCAAGAAGTACGGTACAAGGAGCAATTTTTGTCGGATCTGAGGGAACAAAGTCTTTGCTATCGGAAAGGTATAACTTCTTATTTTTTATTTTATTATTATCTAGGTTTTTTTTAGCAATGTAACTTATTTGGAAAATTAGTAGAGACCAGCTTTGGCCGGGCAGGGTTGGTGCCTAACACCTTCCAACCCCGTAACATGATCCCCGAATTCCATTTTTTCTATTCTAGATTAGTCATTTATCCGTTTAGAGTCATTGATTGGTTCCTAGACCGTAATAACTAGGTGGCGACTCCCAAACCTCAAGGGTCAAAAGCTGATCCGCTCACCCCGCGGATCTAGGGCGCTTTCATCGTCCAGAAGAGGAATCTCCAGATTTGGTATGAAGGGTAAATTAAAGCCACGTTTTGTGGGACCATTTGAAATAGTTGAACGGATAGGACCAGTAGCTTATAGATTGATTCTACCACCAAAGCTTGAGCAGGTTCACAACGTGTTCGATGTGTCTATGCTGAAGAAGTATTTGCCAGATCCTTCACATGTGGTTGATTTGCGGGAGTTAGAGGTAGACGAAGATGTGTCTTACGAGGAAGGTGCGATACAAATACTTGATAGGAGAGTAAAGCAACTCAGATCTAAGTTTATCCCTCTAGTCAAAGTATTGTGGAGACACCACAATGTTAAAGAAGCCACTTGGGAGAAAGAGTCAAAAATGCAAACTAAATATCCAGAATTATTCCAAAACTAATCCGGACTCCAAAAGTGACGAATGAATACTCTATTTCGCCTAATTTTTCATTCCAAATCTAATGATACAGTCAATTTCTACAAATTATGTCTTTATCAAATGTTTATATTTTTGGCCTGAGGTGACCCCTAAAATTGACGTCATTTTCGTTTTTGACAATAATTTGACTTTTTGTGCTCCAAAAATGATAATTAAATAGTCCATGTTCTATAATTTTTCGTTACGAATCCAATGGTATAATCAAATCTTAATAATTTATACTCTAGCAAAAAGTCACTATTTTAGCCTAGTCCAACTCGATAATCAAGGATTTTGCAACTTTTATATTCAGACTCGCATTTGAGCGTGCTTACAAGCTAAAGTATGTTTTTCGATCATTTTGAATCCAATGGTGAGGTCAGATTTAATTAAAAATGATCAGAAACATCATAAAGTTTCATACCTAAGTCCCACTTTTAAGATTTTCTTAAAATTCTACTATTTATTTTCTTCATATGAATTGAAAATTTGGGGTTTAACAGATTCACTATGTGAAAATCGTAAAAATTGGAAACAAAAATAGTTGGACTTCGACCATCGAAATTTAAAAGCCCAAATTTGACGGCATGGGGCCACAAATTTTGAGTTCTCAACCTCACTCTCTTAGTCTCCATGTGATTTGTTTCCCCTCTCTCACTCTCTCGATCGATTGTGAGTCACACACTCTCTTTTTCTTTGTCTCTCTATCTCTCTCTCAATTGTGAGAAACTCTCCCGATTGTGATAAACTCCCCCCCTCTCTCTCTCTCTCGATTGTGATAAACTATAAGATCTCTATGTCTCCTTCGATCTCATATCTCTCTCTCTCTTTCTATATCCGATTCCTCTCTCTCTCTCTGTCTCTAATCTCTTGATCTCTCTAACACTGAAAATGATGGAGTGAAGAGAAAGTCATTATGGAGATAAAATCTAGGGTGAACTGGAGCCTTAAAGTGATTTCTTGGTTTCTCAGGTTGGTGGATCCATAATGCCGTTGAGGTTATTGAAGATGAGATCTAGGGTTTATGATTCCACGTGCTCTACGTTCTCTAAATTGGTTTTAACCCTTATTTACTTGGATACGATTTTAATTTTTTCTATGAATTTGAATAGTGAGGATCAAGGTTCAAGATCTCATAGCTAACTCAAAGCCAGATTTGTTAAGCCAGTTGAAGGATCTGAATATAGAATCACTCTGTTCTTTGTCTCTAAGGTCATTGGTGGAGCCCCCAACAAGCTATTTCTCTAACCTTCTTCTCCCGATTTTAGACCTGTAAATCTCTTTCTCACATGCTCACGCCCGAATCTCACACTCCATTTCCCAACTAA
Organism: Akebia trifoliata; assembly: GCF_017979445.1. Lineage (NCBI taxonomy): Eukaryota > Viridiplantae > Streptophyta > Magnoliopsida > Ranunculales > Lardizabalaceae > Akebia > Akebia trifoliata. The sequence continues at coordinate 24,055,264 of NC_141377.1, forward strand.
AAGGTTAATTTTCTATTTTTTTCCTACAATTTGTCTCCTCTGGGTTTAATACCAAAATCAAGCAAAGGTTAGGTTATCTCCTCTGGATTTTACTTAAGAATTTATCTCCTCAGTTCTTAAGATTAGGTTAATTTTTTTACTTTCATAATTGATGATATAATATTGTTTCCATGATTTTACTTATATGAATCAATTTTCTTCCAAAAACTTCTAAAATATGTTTAAAAAAATCTGATTAGATGAGACTGCAATAGGTAGGATGGTTATTAGTTTAGTGCTGATGGAACTAAAACAACATTAATTATATCTTATTGAAAGACCAAACTAATAATTCAAGAAACTATATATGATAGCTCTTTTTCAATATTGACTCTTAGATATACTTAGTTTAGTTTAGAGAAATACAAGCATTGAGCTTCTCCATTCAACCTCAGTCCAATAAGATTCCCTACTTTCAATGACCTTCACTCGATGAAGTTTACGTTCCAAGCATTACTACTCGTGTAGTACCTGTGGGTATCTTTAGTAAGTATTACATCATGAGAGATCTAGCCAACTATTACTAGAGTAAAGGCATTGTTTAATTTATGTGAAACCAAACACAAATTAAAACTGTGCTCTGGGTTTCTATTTTAAATGTGTAGCTTCTAGTTAGAGATCTTAAAGTTACAAATTAAGAGGAGAGTAGGAGAGGGTTAGATATTAATGTTCAGTTGATACCATGAGTTCTTTTTGAAGATCTTTTAAATGGGTGAAGCATTCATGTCAAATTTTAACACTTAAACTGACTTTTGTGCGTCCTTTCCGAATTTCTATTTTTCTTTCCTTGCAAGATAGTAACTAACTCAAGTCCCGGTAGCATCAAGTTACTGAACTCGTTAAAAACTGTCTTACACTACGAGAAAATGTCTAATTAGGAACATAATTTTAAAATGGCTTGTAACCCTTTCTAATCGAAAACGGGTTAAAGCCGTTTCTCCCACGATTACTCTGTTTGGAACAGCCGTGCGAAGGTAAAAATCCGTTGAACACATTCCGTTTTTTTCAACTCGAGTGTTTGGAACCGTTCACAACTCCTTTTGGTTGTCGATTGATTTTGAAAAATTAGTCGAATCCCTCGACAATCAACACTTCAACGAGCCTCTGCACGTTTCCGCAAAAATAGAGTATTGGCGCCATCTCTCTCTCTCTCATCTTACAATCAAGAAGCTCGCTTCCATTTTCATCTCTGCAACCAGGTAAGTATCTATCTTTTATTCCTCTTTTTTTTTTCTTTCCCCAACCCAAAGTGATATTAAATTTCAAATAAACCTAAAAGATGAGCGAAGACAAAACTTTGAATTCGAGTGGTCTGATGGGTTGGTTGGTGTTGGTGATGGTGATGGTGATGGTGGGGGTGAGAAGGGTTTTCTGGATGACCAGTTTACCCAACTTCAACAACTGCAAGATGAGAGCAACCCAGAATTTGTATTTGAAGTTGTGTTTCTCTTCTTTAAAGATTCTGAGAAACTTTTAAATGAGTTGACTAGAGCTCTGTAAGGATTCAAGCTCCCTTTTTTTTTTTCTTTTTTTTTTCTCTCTCTCTTTTGTTTATTCTCTTTTTCTTGGATTATTATGTTTGGGTTTTTTAATTTTATTTTAAAAAAATTGAAGATAAACTTGAAGAAAAGATACCCAACTGTTTTACTTCTCTTTATTTATTTTCTTGTATAGAGATCAACAAAGTGTAGATTTCAAAAAAGTGGATGCCCATGTTCACCAGTTGAAGGGTAGTAGCTCTAGGTAATTTTATTGAATTTTTTCTTATTTTTGTTGACTATATATAAGACCCTCAAAAAAAAATACCTGATCTAACACTCCAAGAATTCTAAAAATTGGACTAAAACTAATCTAGATTTGAGATGAAAACCCAAAAATATTAAGATAAAAAAGAAATAATTTTTTCTTTTTTGGTATTTCTATCATTAGTATTTGATTAGTAAAATGGGTTTGTGTTTGGGTATCAGCATAGGTGCACAAAGAGTTAAAAATGTCTGAATGGTTTAAAATAAGTAAAAGTTGGGGTGCCAATATAAATTCACTTTTTTTTTTTTTTTTTGGGTTAGATTTCTAATTTTTGGGTTTAGGATTTTAAGAGCCTAATCATATTTGTAAACAACAATTCAACAAGTGTTATAATGTTTTTTAATGTTGAGATTATAATTTGAGCTTAACCTTTGTAATGTTTGAAACGTGTATTAATCTTTAATTGGGGCGTGATAAATAATTTAAGAAAGTGGATGTAATAAGTTAGTGGTTCTCTAGTATAATCATAGTCATATTATTATCTACGACCCCTTTGATGGTTGTTTGGATCTTCTCGAATAAGATATTATAAAATTATAATTCAATAATTTGATAGGTTTTTCTCTGATTTCTTGATTCAGACTTTTTTGGATGGTCATTTTTTTTGTTGTAAATTTCCTCCTTTGTGTTTCTTTTTTCTTTTATAATTTTGATGATGTTTTGGATTTTCTTGACTAGGATGATTAAAAAATCTAATATAAGTTTAATGAATTCATTCTTTATTTTTTATTTTTTAATATTAAATCTTATGTTTATATTTATTATTAACATATTAGTACTTATATAAGATAAATAATTTATTTTTTATATTATTTTTAATTTCATCCAACAAATTCTAAACAACGGGTTATCAAATAATTTAACACCTTAATAGCACAATTAAATAATATGTTACCAAATAATATATTCAATTTAGCAAGTTATTTTAGCAACAACAACAATTTTCTCTCAACTTCAACAACTTAATTCAGCATCAACAATTTTACATACAACTTTTCCAAACAAAACAGATGACCATATGTGAATATCGATTTTAGGTAAAAAACCTCTCGAGAAACCTTTCAGGTCTCACATTCGACCAGGAACGAACAGTGCGACGGAAACCCAAACGAAGCTCCATCTCGATTTCCATCATGTTATTTGATTTCTCACAATGATCTTTGTCTCTCAGACCCTGTTGAAGCTCCATCTTCGATTTTCATCAAATGATCTTCGATTTCTCTGATTAGATCTCTATTTTTCAAACCCTAACGAAGCTCCCTCTTCGATTCCTCACATCTTCAATTTCCATCAAGTGTTCTTCGATCTCTGAAATCCTCAAACCCTACGAAGCTCCATCTTCATTCGGATTAGTCTCAGTGCATGAGTGTAGAGGAAACTTTTTCTAGGGTTTCGTTACAGAGCTTTTCTCGGATTGGTTTCGTTATGAGATTTCAAAGTTCTATTTGAGGATTTTTAACAATGTTCAAGGTACGGTTATCTAATTGTGAATATCTTTCATTTAGTTTTTTTTTTGTTGCATTTTTAATCTCCAAATTTTGATTACTTTTTTGGGTTCTTTCCTAAAGCCATGCCCATCCCTCCTTGAAGATTAAATAAAATTTGAAGGAATGAAAAGGTGTTATGGGCCTCTTCTTCTTCTTCTTCTTCTTGATCTTCTTCTTTTTCTTCTTCTTTTATTTAAATTACATGTAATTTTTGGGTAGTTTCTGTTCTTGAACTTTAATGAGAAGGGTTTGGACTAGAAGTTGATGTTTTCTTTGACAGAAGTAAAGTTTGATCTCCAACCCCATGTTTGATTGGTGACATTTTACACTTTCTTTAATTTTTTCTAAGAAAGAAATGATTTACTATTGACTTGAAAATATTACAATGATAAAGGGCATACCCCTGGATTTAAGAATTGGTGACATTTGACATTTTCATTTATGTTTTCTAATCCCTGCTACTATACTTTTATTTTCCATGATCTTTTGAAAATCCTTCTAAATCAGTACTCTCAGATATTGTCATATTGCTGACATGAATTCTTTTATTTCCATTTAATTTTTAAGAAACTCAATTCTAATGACTTAGGTGTGCTACTGTCCATAAATTTAAACATTTTGGCATTTTTTAATTATTCTCTCTTTTGCTTGTACTTAACTGTGAGTTACACTTGGGTGAAGGATTGGTGGCTTTGGTTGAAGGAAGGAAAGAGCATGATAAAGAAATTTCTTCTTTTACGGTTCCCAGGTGAGTAGAACTGATGTTATTGGCAGTGGAAGGAGGAGGCTTGTTCTCATCTTCTGCTACAGGATGTAGCAAAGACCTGACTATTCTTATCACAGGTATCCTATTCAAACTGTTGCTTAACTCGACTACAATTTGGTTTGAAAGACTCTTTAATAAGGATTTTTTATTATTTATAATTTTTTTTATTAACGGGAGCGGTCGTGGTGACCTAAAACCCCAAAGAAGAACAAAGTGAGCAAAAATAAAAAAGGAACCAAACAAACACCTCCAAATAGTTACGAACTACCGGACTATAACTTAAATTATCCCCACCTAACTGCATTGTATTGGATCAGAGCCATAACTTAACTTATGAGGAATTTGTTCTTTGTTGTTGATAATTGTGAAAGTCATGATGTGGCTTTTGTCTCTCTTTTTATTTTTTTTTGTTCTTTTAGCCTATTTCTCTCTCTAGAAGTTCAAAATTGAACTCTTGGTCTTTTGTTCTTGTATTGTAGTGATTTGGGAATTTTCAGACTGCGTGCCCTTTTGTTCGTTCTGATTTGAATAGTTCATTTCTTCAAGCCATTTTTATTACGATTGATGATGCGTCCTAGTTGCGCTTTAAGATACGTGTTTAAATGAATAAACTATTAAGGCAGTGTTTGTTTGCGCTATTTTTCAGTGCTTATTGCTGAAAAAAATTAAATTCAGCACTTTTTATCAAAATAGCGCGTTTGCTTACTCTATGTTTTCAGTGTTTATTTCTGAAAATAAGTGACAAAGATTCAGCATTATTATTATTATTTTTTTTGATAAATAGCATTTCATTAATAACAACACTAGGCCAGTCGAGGTGACCAACCTAGCAAAACCTTACAGATATGACGCTACTCACTAGAAATACATCGAATCCCATCCCAATTGAAGATAAAATCTTTAAAGAAGATCTCCCTAAACTCCTTATAGACTTTGGACCAATAAAAGATAAGACTCAAGAAGGACATAATTGTTGCCGTACAATCTTCTTGTTTTCCCTAAAAAATACGCCTATTTCTCTCAATCCACACCCCCCAACAAATTGCGAATGATGTAATGCTCCATAACAACCTCATCGCTCCACCAAACGAGAAATCAATTGATGACCAACACGTGAAGAGGTCCTTTACTTTTTTCGGTAAACAAGTTATTACTCCAAATAACTTAAAGAAGTGAGTCCAAACACCATGCGCAAATTTACAATGTAGAAGTAGGTGGTTCGATGATTCTCCATTATCCATACAAAGCACACAACAACTTGCCCCACACATCCCACGCCGCATCAAAAAGTCCATTGTTTGAATCCTTCCTAAAGATGCCGTCCATGTGAAAAAAGCAACTTTACTTGGCACTTTTGGCCCCCAAATTGATGTGTGGAAAGGAAACATCTCCATTATAGCACAAAGAATGATAAAATGAGCAAATCGAGAATCTTCCATCCTGCTACCCATCCATACTCTCACATCTTCTCTACCCGTATGTAAAATGATACGTGAAGTGCCATCAACTAATCTACCAACTTCTTCAAATTCCAATTCATCGAGTCCTCTCCTAAACCCAAAATCCCATGCCCATTCTCCACCCTTGAGACGTCGAATTGATGTGATTGGACACCCTTTTTTTGAGGATATAGAATACAAATGTGGAAATACCTCCATAAGGGGCCGGTTGCCACACCAAATATCTTCCCAAAATCTTACTCGGTTGCCTTGGCCCACTTTGAATTTTATTCTCATTTTGAATAAGGGGAAGACCTTTATGATGCCTTTCCACATCCCGCAACCATGGGGCTGCCTAGTTGGTCCGCTTTCCCAACCTGTCTGACTCGATTCGTATTTGCTTTCTACAACTTGTCTTCACAAATTATTCCCATCGGTCCCAAACTTCCAAAGCCATTTCCCTTTCAAAGCCATGCTCATCTCCCTGAGTCTCCTAATACCTAGGCCGCCTTGCTTTTTGGATGAACACACCTGTTTCCAATTCACTAAATGGTGCTTCCTACTCCCCTTTCTGTCATGCCATAAAAAATTACGAAACAACTTATCTATCCTTGTTTCCACACTTCGGGGCAAAGAGAGTAAAGAGAGAAAATAGACTGGAATACTAGACAATACACTTATAATCAAAGTTAGTTTACCCCCCTTGGAGAGATAGTTAGCTTGCTACGCCGCTAGTTTCCTTTCTATTTTTTCTACTATCGGGTCCCATATCGCCACCTTCCTATATGGAGCCCCCAACGGAATCCCTAGATAAGAGGAAGGTAGACTACCCACTTTCCATCCCAACGACGCCACAAGAAGAGTGACGCATCTAACCACGCCTAACGGGAATATCTTGCTTTTTCTCGTGTTTACCGGGATGCTTGACACTGCTTCAAAGCAACATAATAAACCTCCTAATCTCCTTGTTTGATCAATAGAGTCATCTAAGAAGACTAGTGTATCATCTGCAAATTGAAGGTATGAAATAGAAATAGTGTCTTGTCCTACCTTAAATCCCGACAGATAGCCATTTGCCACCCCTATCTATCATCTTTCCAAGCGCTTCTTGCCATAATAATAAACAAGAAGGGGGATAGAGGATCCCCTTGCCTGAGGCCTCTAGTACTCCTAAAGAAACCATGGGGCGTTCCATTCACCAAGATCGAGAAGGACGGTGAAGAGACGCACGCCATAACCCAGGAGATCCATCTCTTTCCAAAGCCCATTCTAACAAGCATGTATTCCAAGAACTACTAGTTGATGTGATCATAAGCCTTTGCAAGGTCCACCTTACAAACCACCCCCGCTTTGCCAGATCTCATTTTAGAGTCAATACACTCATTTGCTATTAGAACCCCATTCAAAATCTGTCTCCCTTTGATGAACGCACTTTGATTTCACCCTATAAGTCCTTGGATGACGCCTTTGAATCTTTTAGCAAGGATACTTGTGATAATTTTGTAACTAGTGTTCACCAAACTGATAGGTCTCAAATCTTTGACATATTCTGTTCCCCCCACTTTAGGAATTAAAGCAATGAAGGTGCAATTAGAATCGAGATCAAGCACTCCATCTCTAAAGAATTCCTCAATTACTGCAGTAAAATCACACTTAATGATCTCTTAGCAAGTTTTATAAAACTCCACGGGAAAACCATCCGGCCTAGGGGCTTTATCATTCTTCATGCTTGAGATAGTCTCCTAGATCTCATCTTCTTCCACGGGTCTTTCCAACCAATCACGTTGTGGCTCAGAAACTCTATTAAATTGAAGCAGCTCTGGTTTTGGTCTGATACACATATCATCAGTATACAATTTCGCATAGAACTCTACAATCCCCTTGGCAATCTCCTCTTCCCTTTCCAACCTCTCCCCGTTCACATTTATTCTTGTGATGCGATTGTTCCTATTACGGGCATTAGCCATGCAATGGAAAATTTTAGTGTTATCATCTCCTTCTTTAAGCCACCTAATTCTGGCTTTCTGTTTCCAACTAATCTCCTCCATAAGAGCCATCCGCTGGTATTTTTCCCGAAGGCTAATTCTCATTAACCTGTCGCTTGTCGAGATCTGATTCAGCTCCTCAATTCTATCCAACTCTTCAATTCTTACTAGGCCTCTTTTTTCTACATATCCACCCTTCCAAAAGATTTTTTGTTCCATTTTTTTAGCACTTCCTTTAGAGCCTTCAACTTCTTTCTAAACACCTCCCCTGCTGTACCTGTAAAAACAAACTCCTCCACCATTCTGTTACTAGCTCCTTGAAATTTTGGTGCTTCAACCACATAACTTCAAAACGAAATGGGATAGGGCCTCTGCGAAATGACCCTACTTCCAACTGTATAGGATAATGATCAGAGACCGGGTTTGGAATGGCCGTCTAAGAAATTTGACCGAACAACAATGCCTAGTCATCTGAGACGAGGAACCTGTCTAATCTGTTAAGGGTGGGCACATCATGATGGTTGGACCAGGTGAAGCTTCTACCCTGAAGAGGAATATCCACCAAGTTGTTCCTGTTTACAAATTCCCCAAATCTTCTCATCTTTGTTGTTAACCGCGAACCTCCTTGTTTCTCACAAGCAAACCTGATAACATTAAAATTCCCACCCAAACACCATGGACGATTCCAATAAGCACTCACATCATCTATCTCCTCCCAGAATTGTTTACGCTCCCACTCTTTGGTAGGCCCATACACGCCCGAGAATACCCAACTGTCTTCCTTCCCTACACACCTGCATAGGACTGACACAGAGAATGCTCCCACTAAATAATCATCAACCTTGATCACCTTCTTGTCCCAAAGAACCCAGATTCCCCCTACTGTCCTATTAGCCGCTAGATATTTCCACCCCATGTTTTGATTGCCCCAGACGTAAGACAACTTTATTCACCTGACTCATTTTCGTTTCCTGTAAATTCACGATGTGTGGTTTGTACATTTGAAGCATTGACTTAACTGAAGTCCTTTTGGTTCTATCATTAATGCCACGCCCTTTGTTTTTTTTAGCATGGACAAATATGCCCTTATTCTTAAAAGGATATTATCTCTTATATCCCATGGATAAATCATTAATGTGGGTATGAATTCAGCATTATTTTGATGTTGAAAAAAGTGCTGAAGTGGTAAGCACTTCGCTTTTTTCGACACAGACAAGTATGCCCTTTGTTTTTTTAGCATGGACAAGTATGCCCTTATTCTTAAAATGATATTATCTCTTATATCCCATGGATAAGTATATAAACACCCCACAAATTAATAAACCCACACCATGGCTAAATTATTTTGTCTTATATGGGTTAAAAGTTTTGGAATGAATTGATTTTTTGTGAGAATGATCTTGTCATAAGTATATAAGCACCCCACAAATTAATATACTCACACCATGGCTAAATTATTTTGTCTTATATGGGTTAAAGTTTTGAAATAAGTTGATTTTTGATGAGGATGATCTCTACGATAAGGAGATTATCCTCACCTAAAATCAGCACATCCTGAAACTTCTAACCCTATCAACACAAGTTCAAGAATCGTAAATCGTCCTTTTAAAAAAAAAAACTATTTTTGACGAGTTAGAAGTTTCAAAATAGATTGATTTTTAGTGAGGATGATCTGTAGACCATATAGACCATCCTCACTAAAAATTTGCTCATTCCAAAAACTTTAACCCATATAAAACAAAAAAAATTGGCTATGGTGTGGGTTGCCCTTATTAATTCATAGAGTGCTTTTATAATTACACATCCTTCATTTCCATCGAAAATTATTCATTTAAAATTAAGTTCTTTTAATGTTGATTTCAAATTTGGTGACTTGTATGACATTATTATTTTTAATTTGAAAATTTTGAACTTTTATAAATATAAATTATTATTTATAAATTGAAGATTTGAGTATTATTTATTATTTAAAAATGAATTGTATTTTAATTTTATAAGAAATAATATATTTTATTGTGTTTAATAATAAATAAGCATTTAAAACATGCAAACAATGTATAATATGATTGTAAGGGTAACAAAGACAATTTACCAGCTTTAGCAATGTGTAACGAACATGATTCAACATCTAAACAAACAACTTTTTCAGCACTTAAATTCAGCGCTTATAAGTTTCAGCGCTTAATGCTATTCAGCACTTAAATTCAGCGCTTATAAGTTTCAGCGCTTAATGCTATTCAGCACTTATTTTTTTCAGTTTAACAAACAGCACCTAAGTCATACATATACACTGATATGTGAGTGCTTCTATGTATGAGTTCATATGCTTACAATACATGGATAAATCTAGGAATTGAGAGTAGCACATTTGGAAGCAATATATTATCCTTGAAAGACTAGTATATTTTTCTGAAATTCTCAGTTTGTTGACTTTTAGTTCAAAGTTTGTGAACTATGCGTTTGTATTCAATTTTTTTTTACTTCACAAGACAGAACATGGGCTGGAAACATGGTATTAAATATCGATACATATCAGAATGTATCGAAGAGGCAGTATAGTTAATTGTGGGAACAAAAGTCATCTACATGTTAGAATATATTTGTCATGATTTATCTCAATGTGTTGTATTATGTGTTAAAATAACTAAAATACCCTAGAAGCTATTATTGTTTACACATTTTGGTTTAACAAACCTCCTTTCATATGATAACAAAATCCATTGGTTTTATATAGATTTCAGTTTGTAAAAGTCAAATTTAAGCCTCGGTTAGATGATTGAATGTTGTAGATTCTGTTTTCTTCAAAAGCACTCAAATTAGAAGCAAATCTCACGTCTCCTTTTGTCTTTCTCATCATTTCAAGAGACTTGAATCATCAAGAACCACCCCCAACTGCAAACACAAAGAAGAATGATGAAGAGAAACAAAGTGTTTAAATGGGTTGAGATTTGTTTGTGGTAAGAAGCTTTTTTTTATCTCAACACTTGGGGTATTGGAGGCCCATGTAATTACTTTTCCAAGTTTCCAATCAGATCCAATTAGTTTCTGGTATCAGGTAATGTCAATCTCCTTAATTTTAGGTGAATGGCTCAATGGATTGGTAAGATTTCCTAATTTTGAGTGATGAGTAGTTCATCTTTTATTCTCTCATTTTGGTGCCAAACAACTATAAGATTAATCCTTGTCACTACTTTATCCAACTTTCCAATCAGACCCAATTGGTTTCCGTTACAGGTGATGTCAATTTCCCTAATTTAATGTGAATGGCTCAATGGATTGATTAGATACTTTTATTTTAAGTAATGGGTAGTTCATCTTTTGTTCTCTTTTTGAGCCAAACGACAATTAAATTAGCCCATGTAACTACTTGATTGATGTTTCCAATCATACCCAATTGGTTTTGGGATGTCAATTTCTTTAATTTAATGAGAATGACTTAATGGATTTATAAGATTTATGATTTTGAGCCATGGGTAGTTCAAAATATTTTTGTTTCCTCAATTTTGAGTTCCATATAATCATTTATGCGTGTTTGTGAGATTTTGAAGTCATTTAATGTGTCATGTACAGTACTTAAGAAGCTTGCATTGATCTAACTTTTCTTTGGGTTCAAATTTTTATTGTTAATAATGATTTATAATAAGTGATACTATTCTTACTGATGTTATGTTCTATATTGAATTTATCAAAGGGCATGGTGCTTTATTGGTTTATTTTATTTTTTCCTAAAAATCTTTCACCAATAGGGACTTTTAATATTATGTTTTTTTTTTTTTTGTAACAATGTTACAGGCAACTCCTTTTTGTAATGATCTGCAACTGGCATGAAATAAATTGTAGGAGCATCAACTCTTGACTATTGATTGACTTTCTCCTATTGTATTTCCGTTGAAGTTTGTAATGCACTCTTCTTCCCGCATTTTTTACCTTTTATTTTTCTTTTTGCAGGCAATTCCTTCCTTCAAGCAGTACAAACTTTTTATAAGATAACTTATCTGATTTCCATGGTATCCAACCTACATGTCTGCATCCAAATGAAAATAGATTTCACTTAACAAGGTAGCTCGCAAATTTGCAATCTGATTTGTAGGTCCCCAAGTCTAGAGCTGGAGTTCTTGGCCTACCAGAAAATAAATTACATTTTTATATTATAAATTTTTCTTGAATATTATGTTTAGTCTATAAAGTATACTGAACATAATATTCAAAAGTTTGGAGTTTTGAAGTGAGTGTTAGTGTCAAGAGGAAGTTCAAGTTGCAACGGTTCAATAAGTTTGGAGTTTTCTACTGAAGAGTGGGAGTAAGGATGTTTTCTATCCAAATTGGCGGGAGTAGGGTTTAAAACCATAGCTTGGTTTGACAGGACTTAGTTGACTAATTGCTACATATTAAATGTGTTGAAGCTTTCTCATCTACGAAACCGGTCCAAACACTCTTTCATGAGTAGGTATGTCAATGGGTTGGGATATCATTGGGCTTTTAAGCTCATAATTGATATGTGAAGGGGTTGGGAGGTTAGATGGGCTTTTAGACCCAGTTTGCTATGTTTTCAGTTGCATACCATAATTTTCTATGCAAATTTTTATTCTGGTTCCTACATATAATAAATATCATGATGAACCCTTACTTTCATCAAGCAGCTTGAATGGAGTTTTGGGCTAGGAAAAGTGAAGAAAATAGATTGCTTATTTTAGTCACACATTCTAACATGAAGAAACAATGGACTCATTGGGATACAAAATGATTTTTGCAATTGAGGTTAAGTGCTTTAGAACTTTTCTTAGAGTTTTGGGATGGGAAAAGTGAAGAAAATAAATTACTTATTTTAGTCTCACATTCTAAACATTGATTCCTGCAGATTTGCAAGATTGAGGACCCATCTGGCGTTCGCAAAGTTAGTAAACAACTGTATTATGAGGTAGATGTACAATCTCCCCTTGGCTTAGCAATGATTTCCAAGCACCCTCCTATCTGGATTATAAGGTATACAATCTCATTGTTAAAATCTTTACTTGGGGAATAATATGCTCCCTTCTGTACATGCCTGAAAGCTTTCAACAGGACATTGAAAGTTCTTATGGCCATCTTGAATGGGAGATGGGTTTTGACAATTGACTGTAAGCTCTTTTTTTTTTTTTTTCTTAAATAGTTTTTCAAAGTTAGACGATGGAGCGAACGAATAAATAATAAACTATTATCAAATAGAATGATTATTATAATAGAATAATATAGCCAAAGATTATCCTGTTGCTATTCCTGTTTCTCACTAAGTAGCAAGTATTGGCCTTGACATCATCGAATTTCAGCCAACCTAATCGGCAATCTTCCATGTCAAAATTGCAGGGGAGATGTTTTCACTGAAGTTGAACAACCCATAGAAACATTCACTAACATTCTTTTCTCGCTTGGAACTATGGGTAATTTACAACAAATTACCATCAACTTCTCAAAGCTTGAGTTTTATGTTTTATACTTTATATAAGTTGTTTTTTTGATAATAATTTAGGAAATTAGGCCAAAGTTATTGATTTATTTATTTTGATAATGTTTGTTTGTCAAAACTCAGAAGTTGCATATGCATGTTCAGAATTTTCTGCTGGTTTGGAGTTTTTCGGTGGCACACACTACAAAAAAATGGCTATTTTGGAACAGGAGGATGAAACGGATTTTGGCCGTTTCTAATAAGAAATGATTTTAAACCGTTTTTCTGTGTGAGGAGCCGTTTCGAAATCTCGACCCGTTGGTTTTAACCCGAACCAGACTGAAGAAATCCTGAAATCGTCCTCATTCTCTCATTCTAACGAGAATGAAAGACGGAAGACAGAAATAGTTGATCGAGGGAGCAAGATCGAGAGGAAAGGGAAGGTGATCTGCGAAAATCCATTCGTCCCTCAATGTCGATCGGTTCTTCATCTAAGATCTACGAAACCTAAGGTTCAGATCGTCAAAATCTCCTCGTCTCTCAGGTGAGATCTTGCTTTCTTTTAATTTTCTTTTCGATCTATCATTTTTATGATTTTGGACCCTATTATCGATTCTTAGTTAGATCTGATTTGATTTGCTAGTTTTCGGTTGAGATCGTTGCATTTCTTAGGTGGAATTCCGATCGATGTAGGGTTTAATGTCTTGTTTGATCTTTTAAGAATATTTTTTTGTTTCTTACTTAGGGTTTTTGCTAATCTCTTGCTTGCTTGGCAACTCAGAAAACCAACCCTATCAATTGGTTTTCCAACACAGAATTCCAGCTCAATAGATCTGGGTGGCATGCCATAGTAGGCCTAGAGGGCATGCAGTCCTCTTGGATTTGGGGATTTATAACTCTTGGAACCCCACGTGAATCATTGCAAGCTAAATACTCTCTGCCAAATGATCTTTGCAAGCTAAATACATTAGGATACATTGAAGAATCTAAGTTTTTCAAGGTAGAAATGTCATATACCCTTTAATTCTCTCTTTATCTCTTCTTCTATGTTTGTTTTGTTATTTTTTTTTTTTCTTCATTATATTATTATTTAAGAAAAAAAAGAAACTTTTTAGCCTTTTTAAGTCTCTGATTCTACTTTAGCAATTTTTCTTGACCTTCCCTTTGTAGGGTTAGTTCATATTATCAGTTTTATGTAAGATTCTATGAAATGTCCCATCATTTTAGTTGGACTTTTCAGATCATCCCACAGTAGAGAGGCCTTCCATCAAAACAGATTTCCTAGGGATCTGTACTAATCATCTAGATATTAGTAAACCTTTTTTTATTTTTTTCTAGAGATATGTTTTCTAGGGAATCCTTGGAGAGCTTCATATTTTAATACTTTTTGTTCATTAAGACGTGAAATATCTTCCACTGTTATGAGATGGTCCTTCAATCTAAATGTGGATCATCTGATATTGGAGTAAATTCAGTGTCCATTGTGTGTACCCAAGCCGTGTCAAAGGTCTTGAACTCTTTGATTGATGGACACATGAGCCACGTTGTGGCAATACAATTTATAATGATTCACGTGTCTTAGTGTCTTTCACTATCTCAATTCATTTTTTATTTTTATTTTCTCTTTCTCTTACTCAGCCCTCAATTGGGCAAGTGGGTATGGGCATGGCACAGTAGACCTAGAGGCACACGCCGAGAGTGCGCTTAAAAGCAGAACTTGAATGGAAGCAAGGAATTTGATCTCACTATATTTGCTGCAGGTTGTCGGACTGCACCATCTGGTACTGCTTCCATTTATTAAAGAAGTAGCTTAGATACTCTGAGCAATGTGACAATGTGCAATCTGCTCATCCTACACATTATTCTGAACGAATTGCTTACTCAAGAAAATTTTTATATCATGGCTCTTCTTTTCGTGTATATATATATATATGTTTTCATGTTTTCTTTGCTAATCTCATGTACAAGTCGAAATTTCTTAACATCATCACCTTCTTCTATAGGTGATAAGCAAGGAGATTAAAGGCTACTTTGAGGCATGTGCTTTCTCTTGGAGGATCCTATTTGGAAGATGGCTGATCTAGTGACAAATCACCAGTGACAGTCTACTATAAAATTGAAATCAGGTATAAGATCTTATACTTTTATAATCTTGCAAAGCCATCTAAAAGGTCTGTTTTTTATACATGTTGAAGTAGAGCTAAAGTAGAGCCCATCATATTAAGGGTTGAATCATGTTGCTGACTCATAGACATCAAGTGTTGTTTTGGAAGTGTCACTTGCAAAAAAATATGGGTAGATCATATTTTAGATGATGTTTGAGCTTTGTTTCTTGTTACCAATTGAGCTTTATATATATTTTTTTCCTCACCGATGTATGTTACCCATGTCTCTGATTACTGATTCGTCAATTGGTTGGTTGGTTAGCTATTCAGTTGGTATCATTCATTGTGATTGGATAGTTTCTGTACTTTATGATTGCAACCAGTTGGGGCTAACATTCTTGAAACTTCATAGAAGTTTCGTTTGATTACTAGGAATAGAAAAACAATAGTATGATTCCCACTCAAACATGTACCACTAAGAGAAAAAACTTTGATTTTTATCTGGAATGTTGTAGATTTTGTATAGAAGTATCTAGGATGGACTACCGGAAATGTAGAGTTCGCATTACAGGAAAATTGAATCATCCTGTTTTGTTTGTTTTGATTGATAGAGGTGTTGGTAATGGCTTTTGAGTTTCATTCTGTTTTGGCCAAATTGTGGATGGTTTCGACCTCAAAATATGGTGATGTGGTTTCATTCAACCTGTTTGTGGTACTTCTTTGTGCTTGAAAGAGGGTTGGCACTATCCATCTTCCATATGGTAATTTATTGAGTTATTATACAGAGCAATGACTTTTTATTAGAAATATACTTTTACTAAGTTAGGGTGTTTACTTTTCATATGTTTCTTCCTTATCTTATTTAAAAAATTATTGTATCATTTTTTTATAGGTTAAAATATCATATTATTATGCATGTGTATGAAAAGTATTGGCATTTTGGGCTTCTCAAACACGGCTTGAAAGAGCCTCTTCTTCTCTCTACTTTGCACATAACTATAAATCTTCTCAAACACAAACTGCAGAATTTATTTGGTCTACAGTATTTCCACTTCACAATATAGAGTTTCGTCTTTTCTTTACTTTTTCATATCTTCAACTTATATTCCCTCAATGTCTGTTGGTGGATACAGGATTTGGTTCCCTGGGCTTAATGAAATCAGTATTGGTTCGTATCATCTTGACATCACCTTTTTTTTTCTTTGTGATTTATATTAACTTCCTTGTGTTAATATGAATAATTACATTTGTTTTATGGTTATTATTGTTGTTATTGTATCTTTCATATAATAAATTATTTTCCCCTTTCTAGCATCATATAGGTTTGGTGAAGAATGTGGAATATTATGAGACGTGTTAGATCTCGCACTTCTCAACAGACCCAACAGCCTTCCGTTCAACAATTGACACCATTTGCCAGACATCAACAGTCTCAATAATCTTTGCACCAACAACAAACACCAATACTGCAGCAACAGTCGCTATTGAGACAAAATAGTGTCCAAGATATAAGACAACAACTTAATTTGCGAAATAGTATTCCAGATTTCCATCAACAGAAGTTGGGCTCACAAAGTAGCAGCATTTCTGAATTACAGCAGCAACCACATCATCATCAGGCATCAGGTTCCTCATCCAGTAGGTCATTTTCTTTATGTTCTCATTTTTGTTTTTGTTGGTGGGAAATATGTGCCATCATAATGGCAATATATATATATTTTTTTGATAATGGCAATATATTAAGGAAATATTGGTAGCATTTGGAATAACATTAAACATCTAAAAGCATTTTATTATTTATGGTCATGCATGTTACGTAACAGAGACTTTAGTTCATCTCTTATGCATTATTTTACAGGGTTCCAGAAAAAATGTAAACGAGGACATACACACCTCGAGTCTTTGTGGAACATAGATCGACAGACCCTAAAGATAAGAGTTGATGTAAGCTTATTGGCGACGTGGCCCGTGAGTTAGGCCAATTCTTGGGCACTGTGGTACGTAAACCATGGTTCTTTAGCTTGATGTGTGAGATTGTCTGGGTAGCATAAACATAACTTGCTTGAAGTATTATAATTATTAAGGTTAATTCTTTATATTAGAATCTTCATTCCTATTCTTTATAAATGTGATGTAGGATGTATTTGAAGTGGACATCACCTTGAAGGATTGGATACTTGAATGCTTCAACGTAAAATGGAAGGACTACAAGTCTAAGTTGAAGAGGAAGCATTATATTCCCTTTAAAGATAACCTGAATGTGGCTAAGAGAAACTATCCATTGGATGTCGAGCAGATGGAGTGAGAGTGGCTTATCCGATTTTGGGAAAGCGATGTCGGCAAGCCACTAATCTACTCTGATATTTTTTCAGCAATGCCAACCTATGCATAATCAATATTTCTGAATTTTAAATTTGTTTCACTAAATGGTACCCTTTCTCACCGGTTAGTTGCCAACCCACTAACCACTCTTCTTGTATGTACATGATTTCTTATAGTTCAAGATCATCAGTCCATATTTTTGATGTCTGCAATGTGATAGAGTTGCATTAGTATAAAAATCTATAATAGTTCATGACTTTTTTTTTTGAAATTCTGTTACTCATTTTAGAAATCACAAGTGTAGAATTCAAATGAAATTTGGTATTTGTTCAGGTAAGTCTCCATGGAAGGCAGTTAATGTACCGGTTGTTACACAGAGATCCTAAAAACAGATTGGGCTCACGTGAAGGAGCAAATGAAGTTAAGCAGCACCCATTCTTCCGTGGTATCAATTGGGCTCTAGTCCGTTGCGTGGTTAGAATCATAAACCTTATCACATTGAGTTGAAGCAACTGTCAAAATAATCATATTAATTTGCATTATTGATTTTTTTTATGAACCAATATGATTTTAAACAAATCACAAGAAGGGCTACTTGTGTTAGAGCTCATCATCATCATCATCATCATCATCAAAGACCTACCAAAAAAGGGTCAGCAGGCCATGTCTTTTGTTCATTCGAATATAATCTGCTTTCGGTCTTTGTTACACGTAACCAGACCATCTCAAACGACTTTCCATTGGTGTATCACCTATTGGAGTAATATTTTTGCAAATGTGTTCATTTCTATTATGTCAAACTGTTCTTTTGTACTAAAATATCGAATGCTATATATTTCAAAAATGAAATTTTAGATACCATGATCGATTACTAAACTTTTTACTCTTTTTTTTTTGGGCTTAAAGAAAACAATATCAAAAGGGATTCAAGAGAAGTCCTTTTTTTCATGTTGATGCATGCTGCATTATTCTCCTCTTGCTTTTGTTTTTTTGTGTGTATTATCGTATCAGATTTTAGGTGTTGATATTTGCATATTTATCCAGAACCCTACTCAACTTGAGGTTCCTATCTTTGCTGATGCTAAAAATGAAGTTAAAGTTGTAGATCCTGAACTTTTGGATCTACAAACAAATGTGTTCTAAGAGGTCTCTCTCTCTCTCTCTCTCTCTCTCGCTCTCTCTCTATATATATAAATATAGATATATATAGATAATATATATATAGAATAATATGAATGCATGCGTTCTTGGTAAGCGGCTGACGTGGCAAGGGCATAGAACTGCACATTTTTTCATGTGTATCCCAATGAAAATGATCTATGGTTCTGTGCGCTTGCCACGTCAACCGTGTACCTAATTGTGTAGATTTTCCTTGGGATACACAATTGTACATCCCCATAAGTACTTACATTTGTGTATCCCGAGTTTATTTAAAAATTGTACAAACTAAAAATTGTAAAAGTAGTTTATTTAAAAATTATATATAGAATAATGATGAATTGCTTGTACAAACTAAAAATTGTACTTGTGGTAATAATCGAGTGAGTGGTGTAGAAGTATCACAGTTGTGCTCTGCAATGCTAAACCATGAACAATTCTTGTAGTTGATGACTTGTAAAACAATCTATATTCTAGAATACCCACGCACACACATATGCAACATCATTATACGTTGCAGTCATTTTTGAAGTGCAATTTTTTGAACTAGAAGATTTCTTAGGTTTGGCATATCAAATGATTGTTTGCTCCTGCAAGAATGTGTCCTCACTTGGTAATGTTGAAAAAATGATCACATCAATTAAAATTTGATTTTTTGTTGGTCAACACAGACTTTGGGTCCTTTATCTTAGGTATTTTTATTTGTATTCAATTTATTTATGCTTCTAATTGGACTGCCTTTGGAGCTAAACAATGAACATGAAGATTTCTCACTTTATAGTCCTTGGTTCTTTGGTTGATCATGACACTTGCTTCAAACACTCTTTTGAAGTTGTAGAAGTTCATCGTAAGAGTATGCAATGTGGTGACACGAAAGAATTCTTTTATTGGTAGCTGCGGGCATTATGGAGATTTTAAAGAAGATAGGGAGGGATGGGAGTGATGGCATTGCTTCCTTGTAAGCACTTGTGTTTGTGTAACGATTGTGAATGGTTTATCGATGCATTGTAATTTTGAATTTGTAAATTATGACTCATTGCAACTCTTTTTGTGTATAAATTAATGTGATAGAGAACCTCGATGTTCTCTATTTGAGTCTATTTTGACTGTGGGTAATAGGCAAGTAGAAAAAAAAAGAAATTTTAGATATCAATTTATGACAATTTTACATATCGGTTTGTAACCGATGTCTAAAGTATCAGACGTAGGATATCAGTTCTATAAATTCCGACGTCTCAAATCTTTTTGAGTTATTGTGTTAAAATATGAAAACGCGATTTGGAACGGTTTTAAGCAGTTCCAAATTCGGATATCTGGAGTGGTTTTAACCGTTCCAAATCCTGAAATATAGAACGGCTTCCAGCCGTTTAAACTCATTAACGACGCCTCGATTAAAAATGGTCTGGAAACCGTTTCAGACTGTCTTAGGAACGGTTATAAACTGTTTCTAATTTCCATATTTGTTGTAGTGACATTCCTGTTTTAACTAAAAATGGAATTAAACATTGACCCGAAAGATTGAATAGAATGTTTTGGGTGATACCATTATGGAAGTTGTTCTCCTCCATTCTTGTGATGCTTAGTGATGTATGTGGCAAGGACCCCCCTTCCACACAATCCCCCAGTAGGGAACCTCCCACTAGAATTTCGACATTCAAAAGTTCTGTTTGAGGTTCTATAGGAGGAACATTGGAGGGGATATGTTTCATTGTACATCAACTCCTCATATGTGATCCAGTCCAGTTCACTCACAATCAATACAATAAATTTAGCAAAATTTGGTTTCAGATACTGGTTGACTCAGTATTTGATCTAGTTCAGCCAAATGTTTGGTTCAACTTAGTTTGTTATTATTGTCATCTATGTGAATCATTTATCATTCCATTAAATTCTTATATTATTTTATATCTGCATATTTTCCAAGAGAGTGAAGAAAAATACTTGGCAGTGACTTCTGTATTCGGTTACTCTAACAACAAACAATTGATGTTCTTTAAGGAGAAAACTTCCGAAAAGTTCATGGGAATCATAATAGAAGCGATGTTGGAGGAGATACAAGACCTATATCAACAACACCATCAGCCATGCTTCCTGTATCTCTCAAGTGAAGTAATAAAGGTCTGTGTTTATTACTTATACATGCCCAATATCTTTTGATTGCTTGTGTAATCACTTGTGCTCTTGCCCTGTAGATATTTGGTTTTGACCCATCTTACACAAACTAACTCAGAAGTTTAATTGAAGCACTTTTTAGCCATACAACACATCTTCTAACAACAATTCAGGTGTGTCCTCCTTTGCTCCTTTATGACTTCAATGGCTAATTTGACAACACCTTTTACTGGTGAAACATACAAATGGGTACTGATTTTAGTGCTACCCTTATTGTAGGATTTCACGGTCAGACTGAACATAGCAGATGATTATTTTTTGTTGGCATCAAGATGTGTCCGCTATTGTCCTCACTTATTTGTCCCTTCTGCCATATTCCCACCCTTAATTGATTGTGCAATGATTGGGATCACAATACAACATAGGTATTCTATTTTCTTTTTATGTTTTGAAGAGAATATATTCTAGTATTGCATTGTAATTCAGTATAAACTGAAGTCGTAAACAATTGTGGTCATGTAGTCAACGGACTTGAACTAATACAGTTGTCTTGGCGCCTTGAGTTTGCCTGCTCTTGTGCTTTTTATATAAATATGATGTTCCAACCAACCAAAACATGAGACAATGTTGTGCATTCTTCGAGAATTTAGGAGTGTAGCATTGAGGAGCTTAGATAGCCCTCTACCCAAAAGTAGGCACACCTACAGTGAGGGATCAGATATCAATCTAGTTGATTCTCTATGCTATAAGCAAGAAGAGACCCATTAGTTTTCAATAAGGAAGTTGTACTGACATGGATAAATATATTCTTCGCAATTATTTTGGCCAAATATTGGCGTTTTTCCCATCCAACTTACCTTCTATTTTCAGTCTTGCTTTCAGAGAGGCCTGTAATTCCATATTGACATTCTTATCCGATGTCTTTGATCTTGCAAACGCTAATTGAGGAGAGCAGTACAAATCTATCAGGGATAATGTGGTAATTCCTCGAGGTGCAAGCATCACCAGGATCTTGGTAGCCTCATTAACTGGGGCACTCCCAAGTTCTCGATTGGAAGTGGTAAGTACTCTTGAGCACAAGTTATTGTTCTTTCTATCTATCGGCTCTTGATAAGGCTAAATATGTCAAAATGATTTCCACGGTTTGGAAATTGTTCTTGTTGAAAATCAGCTTTTGACTCGTCTCCATTTATGGTAAGTGAGCCTTTTTTTTTTTTTTCCCGTCAAGTAACATGTGCACTGCACTGCAATCTCTAGTGAGGGCATATGGGATAAATGCATTGGAATGGGCCAAGGAGATCGTTTTATTGATTCCATCAATAGCCGTGACTGAGGTGGAGCGATCAAGATTTCAGCAAGGATCCAAGGCGGCATACGGGGCAATATTTCTACTCTAACAGTTTCAGTTGAAGAGCTATTGAATGTTTGCCATCGCAATAGAAGAGTTCAAGAGATTATTCAGGGAGCTTTGAGTCCCATGAATCGAATTTTGTACCTATGACTCATTGTTACTCTTTTTGTGTATAAATTAATGTGATAGAGAACCTCCATGTTTTCTATTTGGGTCTATTTTGACTGCAGGTAATAGGTGCATAAAAAAAAATTAAAAATTAAAAATCTTTTTTAAAGCCTAGATATCGATTTATGACCACTTTAGATATCTGTTTGTAACCAATGCCTAAAGTTCAGACTTAGGACATTACTTTTATAGATATCGGATTTTAAATCAATGTTTAAGATGTTTTTTTTTATATTATATAAATGCAGATTTGGAATGGGTTTAAATCGTTCTAAAATCTAAGTTTTGGAACGGGTTAAACTCGTTCCAAATCCTGAGATCTAGAACGGCTTCCAGTCGGTTAAAGTGACGTCTTTCATACTAGAATAGGAACGGTTATAAACCGTTCCTAATTGTCATATTTGTTGTAATGCTACCAATAATAATTAAAAAAATTTATTTTCTTATGGGTGAAATGACCGAAGTCCATACTTTCTTGGACTTCATCATTCAAGGATGTTTGCTCATATTAACATTGTCACATTTAAGAAACCTAGCATTTCTTGAAAAACATGGTAGGTATGTGTAAGGGAAAATAAAATCTAAATCTCCTGGACTTTTCCGCATAGCCATATAAATATCTACTAACTATTCTTGGGTCGAACTTTTTCTCCCCAACCTTAACTAGAGAATATCATATGTATATGACCAAAACTTGGTTTCCATCTCGAACAAGTTATTTACTTGCTGTCTGTTGGAATAAAAATATGAAGAATGAATAAATAAAAGTCTTTCGTCTTACTAGAACAATGAATAGAGGATAAGATTCTCATCTAATGCAAATCTGAAGTCTAAAACTTAATTTTCTTCACAAAAAAAAACTCATGTAATGGAGCATCTAATAAGGATTCCTTACTTGAAAAGAACATCATAAAAATTGGTCAACTGCAAATTCATACACGTTATAGCATGCATTGTTCACCAATAAAAAAATGAATTTATCTATAGCTACATGTTATAGTGGCTTTCATATGGTGGAAGAACCTTCAAGTTCCCTTGAAGGAGAAGATAGGAAAGGTTTTGGTGGAATTTGTAATGATTCAAGATTTCCTTCTAGCATTTCCAATACTCTACTCATCGAAGGTCGATTCAATGGGTCGATCTGAATGCACCACAAACCTACTAAAACCATCTTCCTTGTAATTTCATTTTCTTCCATGGTTGCAACTCCAGGCAGACTTAAATCCCCACATTGATTGAGATGCTTGTAGATCCAATGTGGAAAATATATTTCACTACTATTAGCTACTCCTCCATCAAAGTTCTTTCTTCCTCCAGCCATTTCAAGCACCATCATCCCATAACTATATACATCTGACTTATGTGAGACTCCTCCGAAGTTTCTAGAAAATAGTTCTGGTGCTATATACCCTGCAGTTCCTCTAGCACCTGTCATTGATATGATGCTTTCTTTCACAAGACATAGTTTAGCAAGTCCGAAATCAGAAATCTTGGGACAGAAGTCTTGGTCTAGGAGAATGTTATGAGGTTTTATGTCAAAATGTAATATCCGAGTGTTACAACCACGATGCAAGTATTCCAGTCCCCGAGCAATGCCGACTACGATTTTGTATAACGTCTCCCATCCAAGATGTGGATGTGTTTTTGCTGGTTTTTCATCATATATGAATTTTTCAAGAGATCCATTGGTCATGAACTCATAGATAAGAGCTCTTTTGGGACCCTCAACACAAAATCCAATTAAAGTCACAATATTAACATGGGAAGTCCTACTAATACTTGCAACCTCATTAATAAATTCTTCTCCATTACCTTTTGTTTCACTCAACACCTTCACCGCCACCACACGACCATCAAGTAGCTCTCCTTTGAACACGCCACCATAACCTCCTTGGCCTAATTTTTCTTTGAAGGAGAAAGTTATTTTCTTGACATCTGAATAGTTGTACCTTTTTACAACCAAGTCTCCATGTTTTTTTAAGAATTCCTCAACATTTTTATCATTCTCTGATTTCTTTTTCCAAAAGATCATTGAATCGTTTGAAGAGTATCTTCTTCTTAAACAACAGAAAATAATCACCATTCCTGTAACAAATATTGATGCTAGCCCTGTACCTACACACACGTACACAAAGAGAGGAGATGATGAGAATAATGTGTTTT
Organism: Akebia trifoliata; assembly: GCF_017979445.1. Classification (NCBI taxonomy): domain Eukaryota; kingdom Viridiplantae; phylum Streptophyta; class Magnoliopsida; order Ranunculales; family Lardizabalaceae; genus Akebia; species Akebia trifoliata. The sequence goes on from NC_141377.1 coordinate 24,079,587, forward strand.
ATGGAGCCAAGTATGAAAAACCCACCAAATATCTTGATATTTTGGTATAGGTGTACTAACAGGTGGGCCAAGCATTCATAGGTATGTGCCTGAAGAGTGTGCAAGACGAAGGAGTAAGTTTTCAACTTGACAATAGGGTCTACAAGCTAGAGACTGTTTCATTGATTGGGTGAAGGTATAAGGAGGGAACCCATATTTTTTTCTCCCTTTTTCAATTGAGAGAGTCTCATATATACCTCCTTAAGCACTGAGATAACTAAAAAACATTGTAAGATAAGAGGTGACATTTACATTCAACAAATCAGGAAAATGTGTTGTATGTAATCATAGCAATGGGAAGGTCAGACATTTATGTGTATGTAACGGGTATAGTGTGTTGTACCATGTAAAAGTAGAGGGAATAACATAGATTCATCTCTCAGGTGTTCGGGAATGGAACTATTTGGTTATCAAGTTAACTCAAAAAATTAAATTGAGAGGAGGAATGTTATATAGCTCATTTGTCCATGGATATAGCTCAAAAAATAATAGGCTACCAAGTGAAAACTTTCTTCCCTAAATTTTCTCAAGTGCAATCAAGAAATTTGTATATGTTTAACTTATTTAGTGCAAAGTAAGAACATAATCAATCATACAAAAGTTTTAGTAATTTAGATGCAACATAATGCAGAATTATAGTATCATAGTAGTTCTATATTTCGATTCATCTTGCAACAAATACATTTTGTTTTCTTGTGTTTTTTTTCCATTTAAATATTTCCTTTTGAAAATAACAATTTTATTTTGCATTTTGTTTACTTGGGTCTAGGCCATTGGGTTGAATCCTAGGAGTGATTTCTTTAAAAAAAAATTTCAATAGTAAATGCCCAATATATAAAAAAGATTGTGAGATGGACATAGGGATCAAGTTCGAAAAGGGGGCAAGTCCAAAACACCATAGTCAAAAGGAGATGGTTACTGGAATTTTGAGAAGAAGGGTCACTTCAAAAGAGACTGTAAAGCTACAAAGAAACCCGTAGAGATAAAAAATTAATAGGGTAAATAATTTCTTAACCTTTCTGATAGTAGCGATTCTGATGTTTTGATCTTATCAATTGCCACACACGATGACATATGGGTAGTAGATTCTAAAGCATCATTCCATGCCACTTTCCATAGAGACATTCTACAGAGCTATGTACAAGGTGATTTTGATAGAGTATATCTCGGGGACAATAAGCCTTGCAACATTGTTGATATGGGCAATGTGCAAATAAATCTGTCGAATGGGATGTCTTTACAGTTGAAAAATGAGAGACATGTTCCACAGTTTAAGAGGAACCTGATTTTAGTAGGGCAACTTGCAGAGTTGGGGATACTCACCACGTTCTTAGGTGAGTCCTGGAGGATGACCAAAGGGTTATGGTGGTAGCTCGTGACAAGAAAGAAGGGACTCTTTATGTTACATCTAGGACCTATAGTTCTATAATAGTGGCTTCTGTAGGTGAGGATGCTAATACTTAACATCGTAGGCTTGGACACATGGGTAATGTACTCTGAGGATAAATTATCTAGGCTAAAGGAGATGAGCTTATACTTTTGTGAAGACTGCATCTTTGGAAAATAGAAGAATGTTAGTTTCTCAAATGTTGGAAGGATTCCAATATCAAAGAACTTGAAATTAGTTCACACTGATGTGTAGGGGCCAGCCAAAGTTTCTTCTTTTGGTGGTTCTCATTATTTTGTCACCTTCATTGATGACAACACAGTAAAGCTCTGGATTTATTTTTTGAAGCACAAGTTTGATGTATTTGGTGTGTTCAAACAATGGAAAGTCTTGGTTAAGAATGAAACTAGGTTGAAGTTGAAGTATTTGAAGTCAAAAAATGGTGGAGAGTATTGCAGTGGTGAGTTTGAAGACTGATGTGCATAGATTGGGATTAGAAGACAAAAAACTATTCCTAAAAAGCTTTAAGAGAATGGCATCGCAGAACGCATGAACTGAACTATTGTAGAGCATGTTAGGAGTATGAGGATACATGCTGGGTTGCCTAAGTCATTTTGGGTATATGCTGTGAACACTACTGCATACTTGATCAACAGAGGACCTTTAGTTCTTTTGAAGTTTGGTCTGCCAGAAAAAGCCTGTGCAGGAAAAAAAGGAAATTTATCTCATTTAAAATTTTTGTTGTTGTACCTCTTATGTCCACATTTATTTTGATGAAAGAAGCAAGTTAAATTCTAAGTCTAAGAAGTGTATTTTCGTTAGGTATGGCATTGATGAATTTGACTATTGATTTTGGGATCTTGAAAATCGAAAAGTCATTAGAAGTAAGAATGTCATATTTAATGAAAATGCAATGTATATGAAGAATGTGAAAGGAGTATAAGCTCATACAAATTCAAGGGATGATAGGTTGAGTTTGGTGATGCACCATCTAGGGATGTGTTTAGGTTGGTGGATGAAAATAGATAGGGCAAAATTGAAGACCCTTTTACTGAGGTTCATTTACTTGAACTTAGAAAATCTACTAGAGCTACACAAGGAAAGACTCTAGTTTGGTAAATTTCTTCTATACATTATTTACTACTGTTGACAATGGTGAACCAGAATGTTATGATGAAGCTATGCAGGTTGAGACTAATGTTAAGTGGGAGAAGGCAATGGATGATGAGATGGACTCATTATTCACGAACCAAACTTGGGATTTGGTTGAGCTACCCTAGGACCAAAAGACTTTGCATAATAAGTGGGTTTACAAGCTAAAAGAAGAACATTATCAGACCAAGAGATATAAGGCCAAATTGATTGAGAAGGGATTTTAGCAAAAGGCAGTATTGATTATACATAGATTTTTTCTCCTATTATGGAGTTGTGTACCATCAGATCTGTTTTGAGTATTGTTGCAGTAGAAGACTTACATCTAGAACAACTAGTTGTGAAGAAAACTTTTCTTCATAGTAACTTGAATGAAGATATTTACATGAAGAAATCACAAGGATATGAGGCACTAAGAAAGGAAGAACTAGTATGTAAGCTGAAGAAGAGTTTATATAAGTTGAAACAGGCACCTAGATGGTGGTACGTCAAATTTGATAATTTTATGTCTGGTAATGGGTATGCAAGGTGTAATGTTGATCACTGTTGTTATTTCAAGAAGTTTGGTGACTCTTACATCATTCTTCTCTTGTATGTAGATGATATACTTGTTGTAAGATCAAACATAACTGGAATAATAAGGCAAAAAGAATAACTATCTTAAGAGTTTTCTATGAAGGATTTAACTGCATCAAAATAAATCCTTGGTATGCGAATCAACAGAGATAGGAAAAAAGAAGATTGTGGTTATCTCAGGCACAATATATTGAAGGACTACTAAAGAGGTTCATCATGGATCATGCTAAACCAGTGAGCACACTTCTAACAAGTCATTTTGTGCTTTCAAGAAGGTAAAAGCCACTGCAGATGAGAAGCAAGAATACATGTCAAAAGTACCATATGCTTCAGCAATTGTATCCTTATGTATGCCATGGTCTGTGTCAGACCAAACATTGCACAAGCAGTGGGAGTTGTGAGTATATATATGAATAATCCATGCAAAGAGAATTGAATGGCTATGTAATGGATTATGTGATATTTAAGGGGTACCACAGATCTATATTTATGTTATGGCGGAGCAAAGATCAATTTGCAGGAATATGTTGATTCTGACTTGGCAAGAGACCTATATGGTAGAAAGAACACTACAAATTATGTCTTTACATTGGGTAGTGCAATAGTGAGTTGTGTTTGAAGGTTATAGAAGATAATTACTCTCTCGACTACAAATGAAAAATATGTTGTAGCTACAAAAGCGTGAAAGAAAATGAAATGGCTTCAATCTCTTTTGAAGGAATTGGGTAAGGTGCCAGATGATTGTAAGTTGCACAGTGATAGTCAGAGTAAAATTCACCTAGTGAAGAACTCAACATTTTTTTCAAGGATGAAGCATATTGACATCAGGTATCGCTTTATACATTCAATTATGGAGGATGCAGTGGTTATTTTGGAAAAGATTCACACAAGTGTGAACCTGCAGATATGTTTACCAATGTAATTACTATTGAGAAGTTGAAGACCTGTTCAACTTCTATTGATCTTCAAGCATAGAAGACAATGATGATTCACACTGAGTTTGTTATGGAGGCGTTACTTATCAGGTGCAACATGTGTTATTGGGAGATACTCTTGATCAATCTCCAAGTGGGAGATTGTTATGATTTGTGGAACCTGATAGTATTGGTCAACAAGGAGGTATTGTAAATCAAGCTACTCCTTCATGTTGGTCGAGCTCGTTGGGAGGTTTGAGGGGGGGGGGGGGGTTAGCAAAACCTTTGAAAGAAAATTTCTCAAGGGTATTTTCATAATTTCATTAGTATTATGTAAAACCCTAGTTAGATTTCCTAGGTATATTTCTCGTTTTTAGTGAAAGGTTTTGTAACTATGAGTTTTTCTTCATAATGGAATCGGTGTGATTCATGGGCGTACCTTAATTTAGTGGGAACCATGTAAAATCTTTGTGTGATTGCATCTTGTGTTTGGTTTTTCAATTGGTTTTCTTGTTTCAATTGCACATGTTTTCTTAACAATCATCAGCTTGCAAAGTATAATGGTGAAGTTGAAGAAGTCGATGTGATCTAGAAGATTGGGAAATTAACCACATTACGGAATTTACAACAACATAAGATTCACAGGATCTTGACGTGGGAAATCCATCAAGCAACAGAGGAACACAAGGGTCAATAATATCATTATGCTACTAAAAGGTTTTACTACCTAGTTGTGCTACTAAGAAGAAAGAATTGACGGGTAGGGTTGTGCCTGAGAAAAGATTAACACCCAATTTACAAAAACTCTGTTTACCTGGAAATGCTAAACTAAAAAGTTCGAGGCATGAATATAACCTTCATAGGTGATTTAAGATCTTTATTAGTCTTGTTGAATTTTTTTTATTAACTAACTAGTTTTGCCTCTTGGGATTAAGGAGGTAAAAGAGGCAAGAAAATAAAATTGGAAGGATATTCTTAAGAAAAAAATGAGAAGAAAAAGAACAACAATAAAGTTGAACAGGTATTATTAGAAAAGGGGGATAGAGGGCAAGGTAATATATAAAGTTGAAGGGATATTTTTGGGGAAGGGGTAGAAGAGGAAAGACAATAAATTTTGAGGTATTATTGAAAAGGGGGGATATTAAAGTTGAGGTTTTCCTTGAGATACATTATTTTATGGGGAATAAAGGTTGAGACGGTGGGGACTTGGGGACAACATGTTGTTTCATTATTTACACTAGAAGGTGGCATGTGCAAAAGCACATGTTTTAAGAGAGCTTATTTGTAATTTAAAATAGAAATTAAAGGGTCTTTGATGACTACACAGATGGTAAAAAAAATGATATTTTGTAATTTTGAAAACTAACCAACATTGTTATAAGGTCTTGAGATTGTAAATTTCTTGGTTTTGAACAAATTTTTTTGTTTTTTATTTATTTATTGATGCTTTTGAGCAAAACAACTCTTGTTATATCAAGTTTAAATGTAAAGGTGGGGGCATTTATGAGATTCATATTTTTTTTCCCTTTTTTAATTGTGGGAGTCTCATATATACCTCAGTAAGCACCGAGATAACTGAAAAACATTGTAAGATAAGAGGTGACATTTGAATTCAACAAATCAGGCAAATGTGTTGTGTATAATCACACCAATGGGAAGGCCAGCCAGACATTCATGTGTGTGTGACAATCAACAAAAATGTATTGTACCATGTAAAAGTAGATGTGATAAAGCATCTATTCAACACTCGGGTGTTCGAGATGGGAACTATTCCGTTACAAAGTTAATACAAAAATTAAATTGAGAAGAAGAATGTTATATAGCCTCATTGTCCAAGGATATAACTCAAGAAACAATAGGCTAAAAAGTGAGAACCTTCTTCCCTAAGTTTTCTTGGGTGCAATCAAGACATTTATATATGTTTAAGTTATTTAGTGCAAAGGCGGAACATAATCAATGAGAGAAAAGTTTTTAGGAATTTATATTTAACATAGGCAAAATTATAGTATCATAGAAGTTAATCCTCGAATAAGTTATTTTTTATTTTTTGCATTTAAAAATATACTTCTGAAAATAACAATTGTATTATACATTTTGTGAAAAACATAAAATTCACATATTGAACACAAAAAACTAGGTTCGATTGTTATTTTGGATCTAGGCTATTGGGTAGAATCCTAGTAGTGATTTACTTGAAAATTATTAATAATAAGTGTTCAATAGACAAAGAAGATTGTGAGATGGACGTAGGCTTATTCGAGCCATATAAATCTTGTAGATCCAGGGATCCACATTCATAGGTTCTCTAAAAGAGCTGAACTAAGATTATGAATATACTCAAGATAATTTTGACAATACAATCTGGAATCTTATCTTTTCCTTTCCCAACAATAATATTTGCATAAGAAAAGGTGAATTCATCAACATACGAAAAGTTTAAAGTTTCTATAAAATTACAAAGGGATAATTGTCACGCATTCTTTCAATCTGATAAAAGCTTAGCACTTAAAGCATGCTGGTCTGCACTAAGACTGATAACTTCAAATCCAAAGGAAAAAAAGGATTATAACAATGCCTAGAAAGCAATCCAAGAAATCCCAACACTACTGAGGGATCTATTAACAACAGTCATGCCCTGAACCAGACTTTTTACTATGTTCCAACAGCTCTAGTGAGAGTAGTTGTTGAGGCCCTCAAGCCTATTATTTCCCTACTAGTTGATTTCCCAATGTATAATACTTTCGAGAAATAGTCAATGCACACTGGTGGAATCCTACACAGTATTCCAAGTTTTTACCAGAAAGCGATCTTTAATTTTGAATTATAATTATAAAACTCATTAGGTGATCCAAGTTAGAAGAAATTTTGTACCAGAAATCCATTTGATGGGAGGGGGAGATACTAAGCAGCCCTAGAGTTAGGGAAGCCTAACGTGTATGCTTGTAAAAATTCATGCTGGTGATGATTGTAGTAATTACTTTTGGTTATATATCACATAATTCGAATGTGTCACAAGTGCAAGAGACATGCATGGTTAATCCACCAAGTAGCTAAGGAACTATGTCATGTGACCTTTTCCTAGCCTTTCATTCAATGTGGGACTCAATGAAATTGCCCCATTCTCTAGAGCTTCTCGAAGCATTAGTGATTATCATCCAACAAAGTTTAATGTTGATGTGATCTCTATGAAGATTCGAAAAAGTTAGTGTTATCAGCTTCCAAAGCATGATGGTGAAGTTTAAATGAGCTGATGTCATATAGAGGATTAGGAGATAAATAGAAGAGTCGTGCTGGTGTGACGTCAAGATTGGACCTCATATTGCACATCTTGACGTGAAATTGGACAGAAACCATAGATGCTTCTTCACTCGTTTCTCGAGGAAAAGCATCTATGCATGGTTCCTATACACTATCACGTTAGGTGTGTGATGTGAGGTCCAATCTTAAGGTCACTTCAACATTATTCTAAACACAATACAGAATTTACATCCAGCATAAGATTCATAGGATTCTTGGATCAAGGAAATCCATCAAACAGCAAAGGAAAACAAGTATCAACAATAATGTTGTGCTACAAAAAGGTCTTACTACCTAGTTGACCTACTAAGAAGAAAGAATTGATTGGTGGGGTGGTGCCTGAGAAAAGGTTAACACTAGGGCTTAAAATGAAGCAGGTTCAAACCGGATATGAGTATATCCATATCCATATTCAAATTTTTTATTCGGATCCAAGCATTTTTTTCCTTTCATTAAACTTTTATCCAGATCCTGATCCGACTAAATTGATTGATTCAGGTCGGTCAAGTCTTGTAATTTCAAATCGTTCAAATCATTTCTAGAAAAATCACTAAAGGTGTGATCAAAAGGTGACTTGAACTCATGATCTCTCCCTTTTTGAAGAGAGGGCTAGATCATTATGCCCAACACTTTTTGTTTGATGAAAGATAGCTTAAAAAAATATAAAAATATAACTTATACAATAATATGTCATTTGAATCTAAGCGAATATAGGGATGGATCCCTATTTGAACCAGATCTGACTTGGGTCAAGGGACATCAACCCATATCTGACTCATTTTTAATTCGAATATACTTGAAGGAACCAAACCCACTAAATTTGGATTTGGATTACTCAGATTTTTGATAAAATCAGACATTTAAGCCTTAGTTAACATTCAATCTACAAAAACGCTGTTCACTTGGGAATGCTACACTCAAGTTGGGGTCATGAATATAACCTTGATAGGAGATTTAGGATCTTTATTAGTCTCTTTATATATTTTTTTTATTAACTAACTAGTGTTTGCACTTTAGGGTTAAGGGACTCAAAGAGGAAAAAAAAAAAACTTGGAGGGGTATTATTAGAAAAAATGAGAAGAAGCGGGAAAACAATAAAGTTGAATAGTATTATTGGAAAGTGGGGTAGAAGGAAGAAAGAAAATATATAAAGTTGAAGGGATATTTTTAGAAAGGGGGAAGACAATAAAATAGAAAGTATTATTAGAAAAGGGGATAATAAAGTTGAAGTTTTCCTCAAGATATATTCTGTATGGGGATAAAGATTGAGATAGGGGAGACAACATGTTGTTTTATTATATAGACTAGAAGTTGGCATGTGCAAGCGCACATGTTTTAAGAGAGTTTATTTGTAATTTAAAATATAAATTAAAGAGGTATTAAGATTACATACATAGTAAAAAGAAAAAAGGTATATTGTAATTTTGAAAACTAATCAAAGTTGGAATATAAGGTCATGGGATTACAATTTTCTTTGTGTCATCCAAAGTGACCCAATTATATTAAGTTTAAATGTAAAGGTGGAGGCATTTGTGAGATTCAAAATTTGGAGTCAAACCACTTCAACTCGGCCTTCTCTCATTATAATAATTGTACTAGCAATTTAAAAAGTAAAAAATAAAGTATGTAGTATATCAAATAGAATAAGTGAATCATAGCAATCTATACTTTCAAATTATTTCTTAATCTTGAAAATAAAGTTAAGGGACTTGTTTCAGAGCAAAATCTAATCAATTGTGTATAAATTTGAACACAATAATATTGTATCCCATCAATATAGAAGAAAATTAAAGAAATTGAGGCAAGAGAAATTTTAGGAATGATATCATATTCATACCTATACCAATCTTCAATCCCAAGTTGTACCCGCCTGCAACATAAAATCATCATGTAATTAGTTCAGAGGCTTAGCTAAGAATACACAATGTAATGAAACCTATACTTGTCTGCACAATTTTGAAAATGATCATAAAGAAAGACTAAAACTTGAAGCTTATCTCTATTGTACCAACCATCCCCGTGTAGATGAACCGCTTGGTTCAAGCCTCTGTTGGTTTTCCAGGGGTATGCAGAACAATAGAAATTGAGATAAGAAGCTTAACTCATAATAATTCGAAATTTAAAAGGGGGAAATAACCTTGTTTCATTTCTTTACCATCGTTAGCATCTTCACATCTGAATTTTCCTTTGTCATCACCAACACACTGACCTCCTTGTTTCCAATTACAATGATAACAGTCTTGGGGAATATACCACAACAGAGAGAACTTATCGGTCAACAGATCCTTAAGTTTCTCTAATGGCTTAAACCAATTCTCAAACTCCTTTTTAACAGGAAGTTGAACAACAGAACAGCGATTGGAAAGATAATAAGGTATAATTGGAATAATCTCACTTGTAAGCCAATTGAAGAAGATGTCATATTCTTTGCAATCCTTGAAATTTTGAGACCATGGGAAGGATTCGGAAAGAGAAGTAGGAGAACCCTCACGCTTGCATTTAACAAAGTAAAATCTGCGGCTTATAACTTCGAAGGAAAGGGGAGACTCTTTTGCTGTGAAATTGTCGAGCAAATGACAATAACTGGATACCAAGGTATTTTCGAATTCAGGATCATAAATTTCGATTGTCCTGTTATCGTGATCCATCTGTTCAACATTGTACCATTTTCCTTTCTTCTTGAATTGGATTTTAGGTTTATTATCGGTACAATCCATGGTGCACAACCCACAATTTGGATTGCTGGTGTTAGAGAAAGGAAAATCAATTTGGCCCAAGGACGAGCAGTTGAAAGAACATGTTGTTAATGCTTGTAATGAGCCAAGAGAAAACAGAGAGAGAAGGAAAGAGACGACAACAAAGGTAGAGGGTGCTAAAACAGCAGAACCCATCTCAAAATAGAACACTTCTAACAAACTCAGAAGAGCTCACACCAGAGTTCACAAAACTTCTCACTCTGTTTAAGGTTTATTCTATGTTGATCTGAATGAAAATAAGTCCTTAACAATGTTATTCACAATCAAACTTTGCAGAGTTGACACATTCGGTTGACTTGGAAGACTGATCACAAAATACTTGTGGAAAGAATGCAGAGATGGGCCCCTCTTTAAATACTTGTTCAGGGAGGAAGTTTCCTCCACACCTCCAGTCTTCACAAGCTACAAAACTCAACTTAAAGATGTATAGAAGACTTAAAAGACATTTTCAATCTTTCTTTTTCCCTTTCTTTTTTTTTTTTTTTTTTTTTAAGTGCTGATTTTTGAATTCGATTCAAAACTCACCTACGTGGCATGAGAAAAGAACCATAGATTCTATCCCTAGGGATACACAATCAACTTGTCATCTGCAGTTGTGTACCCTGAGGTGCAGTTGTGTATCTTGGGCAAAAGAATCTACGGTTCTCTGAACATGACACGGCAGTGAGTTTTTTTTAGTCCATATGTCAGGTTGAGTTCTAAAATCATTAGTCTTTTTTATAATTTTTATTAAACCCTATAGAAGAACCCATAAGATTTTTTGTGATCCAAAATAAAAGAAAAACTGAAATTACTCTTTGCTAGTCCTCCAGAAACATAAATTTTTGTACTCTTAAAGTCAGCAACAATAACAACAACAGAAGAGAAAATTGAGATTATGAAAGGAGTAGAAGAAGGTGCAAAGATGAAACACGTTATTCATTGAAACCTGAGAATGGTGGAACCAAACATGCAGACTTTTAGGCCTTAGTCTATTTTCCTTGAATAATTCAATTCTTGACTTATTGAATATCCATTCTCCACACGTCATAAATAAGAATTCTGAGGTCCCTAATAATATGCCTAGATTTTAAAAATAATTGCTTTTTCCCTCTTGTTATTAAATAAATAAATTAAAAGTTATTGCTTTTTCATATCGGTTAAAAAAAATAATACAAAACAGATCCAAGATCCAATCCAACCTGTGTTGAAACTGATGACTGGTATGAACATGTTTTGGGGATTAATGGGAATTTACATTTGCAAACTCACATGGTGTTCTCTAAGTTCATCCAAACTAATCCAATGTGTTAAAAGTCTTGGTATCATAATTATGGTGATGGGTAAGTGATGATCAAAGCCGAAATGGATTAGGAGTTCGGAAATTAAATGAACAAAAGGAAATATAGACATACCTCCTCCTCCTCCAGCTGTTGAATTAGAATCAGAACAACTCTCTTGATTAGGCCCATTGCGACAAAAGCATGTAAATCGATTTGATGAGGAGTTGAAACCGCATTGCCCACCCGAATCCGTGCATTGCTTACAGAGTATGACATCACCTCCTACATATCTCACATCAAAACCTTCCTTCAAAACTTGGGGAAGATTGGATACAGCTCCTCCACTCAGGCTCTGAGAAGCTGTTTGAAGAACTGCAACTTCGATTCTAATACTACATGTTGTTGGTGGGATATTATAAGCCAGAGGGATCAATGTAAACACTATCATTATTGTTACCGCTTATTGGGCAAGTAAATTGAGAAGTTGGCATATTGGGAAGGGGAGGGCAACCGTATAACAAGGTAAGGTTCACCACACCTAGAACATATTGAAATTGATTGATGTTCAGTGTAGTGTTCTCGAATCAAGAAGGACAAACATCGTCCCATAAATCAAGTCTAGCGATTCTCATAATCTGCTCATCTGGATTGATTGACAAAACGAGGTATGTTTCATCCATAATCTTAATTTGAGGAGTAATATTATCTTGGCACTTGAGCTCGAAACCTGATCGGCCGCAGTATTCCGCTCTTCCATTCCCCCAAAATGGATAATTGATTAAACGCTGTATATTGTCACATTGGAATGATCGAGAGCAATTAGTGTAACTTGGATCATCTTGACATAATGATAGCGGGTGATCGATCACCACAATGATCAAGATCAGGTAGAGGAAGGAAGATGGGATGAAGTTGAGATTCATTCTGAAGAAAAATCACTAAAGAAGAAAACTCTCAAGGAGAGGTTTGTGATGAACACAAAATTCCAAGCAAAGAAGGGAAGACAAAAAGATTAATAGTAAATTAATTTTGAATGAGTAAGACGGCTTGTAGAATTTTCAAACAACGCAAAGGTTAAAGAATTCGCAGTCCCCGTCAAATGCACATGTTGACATAGGAATTTTCCAACCTCAAGGCAAGATGTGAAATGGAGCTGCCCCAACTTGATATTTCAAAATTTTCTCACATCAAGCTCGGGTTCTATTGTAATACGTTATACCTACAGTTCCCTGTAGTGGCATTTAATGGTTTAGAGAGAATCATGTCATAGATACTTAAAATCTCATTCGTTGGAAAGAAATAAAAAAAAAAAAAAAAAAAAAAAAAAAGGAACAATGATGAATCCATGGTCTTGGTACGCAGTTGGGTACAAGGCTGCATGGCAAGGGCACAGAATCGCACATCTTTTTCTTATATATCTCGATGAAAACAATCTATGATTCTGTGACCATGCCACGCCAACCATGTACCCAACTATGTACCAAGACCACATGCATTCATCAAGACTTAAAAAAATTGGAGTTCATGAATGGCACTATACCCATCTTCCAAACCTTCATCAAGCTTAAAAAAATTGTCTTTTTTGTTTTTAGTTTTTTTTAAATCTGATCTACACCATAATTCTTTTAAGGCTGACGTGTTAGATTTTCAACCTCTATTGCTTAGAAGTCACTATAGGGAACCATAACGGGCTAATGATTTTCTAACTCGAGGATTTTCACTCGGTTTGACGTGATGAGGGCGTAGAACTGTTGATCAGTTTCTTGTGTGTGCCGAAGCATCCTGAAAAACCGATGAATAGGTCTATACCCTTGCCACGTTAGACCGAGTGAAAATACTCAAGTTAGGAAATCACACCTCCAAGGAAAATGGTAAATTACTCTTTAACCCCCTATAGTTTGATAACTGCACTTAGCTCCCATTTCACTAATGGTGTTAAAATTCAAATGTTATTTACCATTTTATCCATTTATTTTTATTTTTTTATTAAAAAATATGTTTAAAGTGATAATTAAAAATGCTCCCATCTAAGCATTCTCAATTTTACATATGAACTGATTTTTTCACAGGGATATTTTTGTTTAAAAGAAAAATAAAATTTAAAAAGAGTAAAATGATCTTTATAAAAACACAAATCAGTTTTTAAATGTTTGGTTAGGGAGGGTGGGGGGGTTGTAAATGAGCCCCTAAGACAAATATAAGGGAGGTAAGTGCAATTATGCAAACGTTAGGAGGTCAACATGGAATTATGCCAAATTATAGAGGGGTCAAAGTGTAATTTATCCTAAGGGAAACGTACAATAGAGGATCTGCTCCCGGTTCAATTTGGGTTCAAGTTCTATTTTTTAGTCGGTTTGGTTCCAAGTTTCATGGTATCAAAACTCGTTTTGACATCTCATCTCGTCTTGTTCATGGACAAGATTGAGCTGTCTTGGATGACTCAAATCATCTCGAACAAGATATGTCATCTAACTTGGTTAAAAATTATTAAGTTATACATCTTGAAATAAAAATAATGATATATTTTTCAATAAAACAAAATAGAGGATCTGATGATTTTTCAAGATTCGATAGTTCTGGTGGCTAAAAAAAATGCAGTGTGTAATTCAAATGGGATTTTACTCATTTAGATTGAAATAATTAATAGACTTTGGAGAGTGGAACTCCGCTCTATTTGTTTGAAAAGGAGTTATTATAGCAATCACAACTAATAAGTCTTATGAAAGTACATGAAACTTGGGAAACAAATTTCCCTTTTTATTAATTTTCTTTAGATGTTTTTTTTGTTTTGTTTTGAGTCTAGCTGGAGTGACTTCAAGCTGGAACCTTATATCGTACTTGGATAGGAATCATAGATGATTTTTCATATGTATTTTGAGGAAAAGCATCTATGGTTGCCTTGCACTTTCATGTTAAGAAGTGCAATATGAAGTGATGGGACTATCGTTATTCTTCTCACTGGAGTTAATATTAATCTTATTTTTACCTTACTTGTGGGGCAAGTAGGGATCGAACCCAAGAGAAAGGAGGAATAGAGTTAAGCTAAGAGGATAAAATTCAAATTAACTAAAAGGAATTAAAATTGTTTTTCTTTGTATTTTTGAACTTATAAGAAGATGTAAAATTGCTAGAAAATGAACTAAAGTAAATAATGTTAAAAGTAAGTAAAATTATGAAATTAAAACATCATTGGAGGTGGATCTACCTAGAACATGTTGATGAGCAATTCCTAGTCTCTAGCATTTTTATAACTTAATCGTAAGGGCTTGGTGTTAGCTCTTTAGATCGGAAAGTTTTGCAAATGAAATCAAATGAGGGAGCATAAACAAAGTAGAATTATTTGAAAACTTCATACTACCAATTATCTAGTTTAAGCATACTTTATCTTGATCTAATCTAAGCAAAAAGAATCTATATTAAGAATAAAAGGTACAAGAAATTTTAAAGAAAATTCATAAGCATTTTAAATAAAAGAAAGGCATGAAATTAGAAACAACAAAAGAACTTACTCTAGGCTTTTCTACTCTCCAATGGAGGGGAGCTTAGCCTAATGTCATTGCAAGAGAGAGAAGATAAGAAATGAAAGAACTTTTCTTCATTTCATGGAGAAACTTACAACTTCTTCTTTTTCTACTTCTTACAAGACTATTTGCCAAAAGAAAATAACTAGAAAATAAAAATATAAAAAATAAGAGAATAGGCTAAGACCCTTAGATTAAACGAGTCTTGGATAAGAGAACCAAGAGGGACCTTTTCTCTAGAGATTGAGACTCTATTTATAGAGAAAAATGTATGTAGAAGAGTCTAAACGTAGCCTCCACTTTTCTTTGCATAAAAATACAAAAAAGGAGAACATGAGTTAAGGATTAGGGCATTTCAAAGTGGGCCCAAATGCTTTTGCCTTGAGAATTTGATTTCAAAATGTTCATTTTCTGCACAAGAAACACACGTAATTAGATTTATCTAATAAATGAATTTATTTATACATAATTAACCTTACATGGTGTTTTGAGGCTTATCATGATTATTTCATTAATACGAAGAAATAGGGACAAAAATCAAGATAAATTTGGAAAATATACGTATAATTGAGTGTTTCGAGACACTCATCATGAAGTTCTAGGCTGAGGTTACTTCTGCATTATTCCTTTTTTTAATGATCGGGATTAGAAGAACCAGAGCTTGGGCTACGGTGTATGGGTCCCTTCCCCTGGCTCGTGCAACATCTGCACATCACATGCACCAAGTAAGTGAGGGTGCACCCTCACTGGTGGCCTAAAAGAATTAATGCTCATAGTAGGTCAAACTCACAACCTATGGATTTTCAATGCTTATCGGTTCAAAATTGCCATTGAGCAACCACTTGGGATTATTTTTTTATTTATGATATATGTAATTATTGGAAATTCATTTCAAAGGAAATATGAATTACTTGAAAAAGTGATCATGAAAAAAGAGAATCCTTTAAAAATGAATTCCACCATTGCATAAAACCTTGATTTTGAGCATAGTTTTAGAATTTGTCTAGTTAACTTAATGCTTGGCCAAAAGTTAACTCAACTCATTTGTATTTCCATGATTTGGCCCTATTGACTCTGTAGATACGTGAATTTTAATTTTCAAATATCACTTTTACAAAGGTTTGGAGTCGCCACCATTCATTTTATAAGAGGATGTGAATGACCACCCGAAATGTATTTTTTTCGAAATACTGTTGTTAGGTCATTTTAGTGACTCTCATTCGGATAAGGTACTAATCAACCTAAGATCGGGAAAGCAGTTCGGTTAGAGAAAATAAAAGGTGCTAGACACCCTTTTTTCTCCACCAAGTGGTGGTAATCTCAACATAACTTAATCATTTTGAATGAAAATGAAAATGAAATAAAAGTGCCACATGTTGATGATTTGTACCCTAAGTAGGGATTAACTATCGGCTTAGCTTATAAGGATTACTTCATTGAAGGAGATGATCCTTGTAAATATTAGCCTTAGGAACAACACATGTTTGAAGAGTGTTGGCTAATGGTTAGGGGTCCATTCTCATGGGTTGAGAAGTACCCGTATACCGATTGCCTCAAAACACTTTGAAGGATTAAAAAGGTTTTGTTTTGAAAGTAGTTACAACCCCTATACTTTCAACCGAATTGAAGTTCGATCTACAAGAGATAAGGGAGGGGAACTTCACAACTTAAGTCTTTCTAAAAATAAAAATTAAAGAAGTGAAGGGGATAGTAGAAGAGGGATACGGAGAGGGGAGAGAGAAAATTGGGTGTTCTTTTGACCTACTTTGAAGTCTTAAAGTCCTCTTTGAGTTCTTAGTAGAATTAGGAGAATATTTTTTTAGAAATATATGAGAGTATGAGAGTAGAGTAGAAGAGAGTTAAGAGAAGATTTTTCTTTTTAGTCTAAGACTTTGTGCCATTTTAGAAGGTGAGGGGGGTATTTATAGGTGTTTAGAGATTATTTTAGGGATATAATGGGGTGAAGAAATAAAATCGTAGAGAATGGCATGGGATTTGAAAGTAGGGTGTGAAATTTAAAGTTGGGATGAGGGTAGTTGTGTAATAAAGGTAAATGGATAATTTTTAATCCAAATGATTTGGATCCTCCCCAACCCATTTGGGTGGAGTGTTTAGTGAGGTGAGATGATGGGTGTTTGATTTAAGAGAATGGGGGTGTGAAGGAGTAGTTTGTTGATTGAGTGTCAGGTAGGTTGAAGGGGAGTGGTGTTTAGGTTAGGAGAGTGGGTTGTGTAAGGGATTAGTTGATTAGATTTTGGAAGGGTTAAGGAGATGATAAAATGTGTCAAAAAGGGATGGGGAGGTGAGGTGATTAGATGAGTTGATTGGAGGGAAAAAGTGTAAGGATAACTTGTGAGAATGGATTGAGGGTGAATGATGAAGGGAAGTGTGGGTTGTGATGTGGGTGGTTGGTTGTGTTAGAGAACTGTGAGGTTAGGTTTATGACATGGGGGTGTGGGTTGTGATATGGGTTGGTAGTATGTTAGAGAAAAGTGATGGATTAGGATGTTGGGGGTATGGGTTGAGATAATTTTTAGATAAAAGTGATGGGGGTAGGTAGTTGGACGAGGGAAATGAGTTGGGGTGATGACATATGTCTCATTTGATGATCAAAGGGTGATTGATTCATGAGGATAATTGTTTGTGGGTTAGAGTTATGGATTATGGATGTGGATTTGAAATGATTTGGGCTTGGGTTATTGGAATGATTTTAGGTTGTTGGAATTGGTTAGGATTATTTTAGAATGAATTTGAGGGTGGGTGTGTTTTAGGGTTCAAGTGATGTGGGATTAAGTTTAAGTTAGGTTGGACAGGGTGAGAGATGATTTTGGGGGAGTTGAGGGTTTGTGGGCCTTAAACATGCTTGGGGCATTTTCGACTTTGAGGGTGGAACGGTGAAAAGTAGTGAAGATGGGGATACACCAAGTCTTTATTGTGGGTCCCTTAGTCCTTTAGGGGGTTTTAGGAACCTTCAAATCGATCAAAAATGCCACGTTCCAACGAATTGGGCTTTTTAGGCTGGTTGGCAAATTATTTAGAAAATTTGAATTTTAGTACTTTTTTCCAGTGGGGCCCGTTCAAATTGGGGTGTTACAACTGTCATTCTTTGCAGGAATTGTGATTAAAGAACTGCAAAGAATATATTAAACCCTAATTTGTACGGGCCAGAAAATTTTGTAAAAATACGATTTTGAAATATCAATTGAATTGATGACTTTTGTAGAAAATGGCTACTCAAGCATGGGGTCTGACAGAGTTTTACCTTATTAATTCCTTAATTTTGATGGCATGAAGCACGTTTGAGATCTCAGATTCGATAAAATTTTGATGAGTTTTAAAATTCGAGTGTTTCTTCAGTCGTGTTTTGACAAATCGAAGTTGAGTACAACTCAAAAAGGTTTTTGATTTTTTAGTTTTTATTTAATTATTTATTTTTAATTTAATTTTTTTCTTTTTTTCTTTTTTTGATTTTTTGATTTTTAATTTTTTTTTCTTTTTGATTTTTTGATTGATTGATTGATTGATTGATTGATTTTTTATTTTTAATTTATTTATTATTACTGACTAATTCGTGATTGAAACACGAATGGCATTTGGCTCAGGTTCATCCATTCTTGAAGAACGGATATCATTTTTTTTATCTCATCCATGATTGGAGTACAGATGCAACGAAGTTTTCTTCATCTGTACTGGTAACACAGACTAGTATAAATTTTGAACGCTTAAGGTTTGCACACCTTCTTACTTTCTCACTTTCTCTATTCTTCTTTGGTTTTACTCTTTGGTTTTGCGATTTATTTCCCCTTTTTTCCATTTCTTTTGTTTCTCTTTGATTTTGCACTTGTGGAGTGATCTATTTACCGTCAAGACAACTAGGGCATTGAGGTAGTTTCATTTTCTTTTGGTTTCTTGATTTTGATCTTAGAAATTCTTCTTAATTAATTTATTTTCTTTTTAGACTTGTAATCGTCCTTTTGATCGAATTTGGAGTGACCTCGGTGTATTTTGGAAACTCTAAGCAGTTTTAATAGATTGAGGTGAGTGATTTTATTTTTGAATGTTTTCATGATAAAAAATAATATAAACTGTCTCCCCTATTGTTTATTTTTTTTTTGGTTATTTTTATTTATTTATTTTTTCTTTTTGTATTTCTTATGGTGTTTTTGTTTTATTATGTGACGGGTGTATGTGGCTTTTGTACGAACTGCTAGTTTGTGAATTTTGAATGATGGTGGGGGTGTAGGGGGATTGGTTTGTGGATGATTAAGACCATTGATTGGATGGTGGTGTTCAGAGAATTGACCGTTGGTAGTAGTGGGTAGTGATGGTGGTTGGCGAACTTGGGGTTGAGATTGTGTAGGTGGTTGTGTTTGAGACTGGATGATAGGGTTAGTGGACTTGTCATTTGGATTGGGCTATTTCATAGGTGTTTGGACGGGGTCTGGATGCATTGGAGAGATTGATTTGGTGAGTTGAGTGTTTTTAGAAGAAAATTGATCGGGTAGGGTGGATAGATATTCTAGTTTGGATTTGTATGGTGGGTCAGGATGAGAGTTTTGTGAGTAGGGTGGTTTTAAAAGCTATTTTTAGGCGGGTGGAAGGTTGTTTTGGGGTTGAGATTTGGAGTGGTTTGGGGTGGTTTTGAGATAGTACCTTGGGATTGTTTCAAGTGTGGATTTGCGACTATTTTGAGAAGGTTTGAGTGAGGAAAATTCAGATGGTTTGATGGCGGTATAAGGTTGTTTTAGAGGGGATTTTTAGTGAAGGAATTTGAGTGGATGGGATGGTTTAGGGGAAGGATTTTGGGACTGATTGGTTTGGGATTTGCGAGTTGTTTTAGGGCAACTTAGGAGATTTGAGCGAGCTACGAAGTGTGTTTAAGACTAGGAGGCAGGTGTTGGTTGGATCGAATTGGTTCAAGCACTGTGGGTGCCTTTGGTGCTTTTTCACTTAACGTTTTCTTTTGCACTTTCTTATGCTTCTATCCTACTTTAGCATTCTGAACTTTCTTGTTTGTGCTGTTTACATTAGAACCAGTGGGTATGTGGGGGATGGACATAGATGGGCATGATTAGGTAGGAAGGGGAATTGTGTTAGCTTGAACAGTTTTTAGGCAAGTAAACAGGGGCTTCATGGGTCTAGCGAAGGATTGACTGATTGAATATAAAGGTTTTGGTGAGATGGAATGGTTGAGATGGACCGGTTTTGTGGTTTGATAGGCATAGAATGATGAGTGTTAGTATCGTACTCAGGATGTGTCGGGCGAAATGGCTTGGATAGGTAGAACTTGGGGTTGGGGTTGAAAATCGTAGGTTTAGGTAGGTAAATAGACGTTGGTTTGACTTTTGGAAAAGTAGGTTAAGTGGTTGGATAAATGGATTTATGGTCAAGTTGAGTGGTTTGGTTTTCATGGGTTTGGCATATGGGTCTACTGGGTTTTCTTAGGTGTAGTTCGAGATGGGTAGAAATAGGTAGGTGGATAGGATTGGTTGCACCAGGATATAGGGTCATAGGGTTTCATACTATTGATCCTGCAAACTGTGGCTTGCAGATGAGTAGAGACCGACGATCTAGAGTAGCGAGACATTCTTCTGATGAGGATGAGGAGGTGAGACCTAGGATCAGGACTCAATTTGCTTTGGGGTTTGGTGCAGTGATAGAGTCTGGTAGGCCTAGTCGACCTTTGTGGAGGCCCGACTTTTCTTCTATGGTTAGTTCTTCTTTCGGTAGTCGATCCGACGAGGCTAGTACTTCTTGGAGTAGTTCTGGTGAGAACTTTTTAGGTTTGAATTTTTTATTGTAGGCACTAGCTATTCATCGCTGATAGATCTATTTATGGCAAATGGCTGCAAGGTACTTTTCTTTTATCAAATTTAGTTGATCGAACCGAGCTTAAATCCATTCAGTTTCATCCAACTCTACTTCTTTTAAAATTAAGAGGGAGAGGATCTCGACTTCTACGGGAAAGACTGCTTCCATTCCGTATATTAGTGAGTAAGGCATTGTCCTAGTCAAAGTTCTGAACGAGGTTTGATAGGCGTGAAGTGCAAAAGGCAACATGTCGTGCCAATCCTTGTATGCAATAGCCATCTTTTCAATAATTCTTTTAATATTCTTGTTGGCTGCCTCGACGACTTTATTCATATTGGGTCTGTAAGGTACTAAGTTGTGATGAGTGATCTGGAAGTCTTCGCACATCTTTATCATGTCCTTGTTTTTAAAGTTCTTGGCGTTATCAATTACTATTTTGCTAAGAAGCCCATATCGACAAATGATGTTGTTTTTTACAAACTCTAGGATGATGCTCTTCGTGACATTAGCATAGGATGCCATTTTTACCCATTTGGTGAAGTAATCGAGAGCGATTAGGATGAAGCGGTGCCCATTTGCAACTTTCGGTGAGATTTGTCCGAAGACATCCATACCCCAAAGAGAGAAGGGCCAAAGGGTGGTCATGTTATGTAGCTCTAAAGGTTGAGCATTGATCTTGTTGGCATAAATCTGGTATAGATGGCATTTTCGAACATGTTGATAGTAATCACTTTTCATTGTTGTTCAGTAATATCTCATCTTCATAATCTTCTTAACTAACATGTGACCGTTCATGTGGGGTTCGCAAACTCTACTATGCACAATCTTGATTAGTCTTTTTTGCTTCTACCTCTACTACGCATCAGAGTAGGACTTTATGATGTGATTTCTTGTACAGAATATCGTTGCTCAAGAAGAATTGGCCTACTAATTTCTGAATCGTTCTTTGATCATTTAGCGTTGCATTTGATGGGAAGGTTCGATTTTCGAGGTAGTATCATGGCTGTTCTTCGGATTCTTCTACTTTGACAGGTAGACAATAGGTCGGTTCATTTTGAATTCTGATCTCGATGGGGTCGATGACTAAGTCTTCCGAGATGCTGATCATGGAAGCGAGTGTAACTAGTGCATCTACGAATTGGTTATTAGTTCTCGACATGTACGTGAATGAAATCATGTTGAAGCTTAAGCTTAATTCTTCGAGATACTCGTGGTAAGGGATCAATCTCTACTCTCAAGTCTTCCATTCTCCAGTCGTCTGATAGACTACTAGGCTTGAATCTCCAAATACATCAATTTCATCTACTTCGAGATCTAATGTTACTTTCAACCCTACTATGCATGCCTTGTATTCTGCCTCGTTGTTGAAACATTGGAATTTTAATTTGATGGCAATTGGTACGTGGGACCCATCTGGTTTGATCAAAACTACCCCTATTCTATTGCCTTTCTGATTTGCTACTTTATCAAAATACATTTTCTAGACTGGTTCTTCGTCATCATCCTCAATCTCTGTGATTATATAGCTTCGTCGGGGAGGTTGTCTTTAATGGCTCATAATCGGGTAAAGGATGTTCGGCTAAGTGATCGATAATGGCTTGTCCCTTGATGGCTTTTTGAATGACATAAGTGACGTCAAATTGAGATAATAATAACTGTCATTTTGCAATATGACTTGTTAATGCTGATTTCTCGAAAAGGTATTTTAAGGGGTCCATCTTGGCAATAAGCATAGTCGAGTAACTAAGAAAATAGTGACGTAGCCTCTAAGATGCCCAGACTAATGCACAACAAATCTTCTCAAGTGTTGAATATTTCACTTCATACTCGGTGAATTTCTTACTGAGATAATATATGGCTTCTTTCTTTCACCCTGATTCATCATATTACCCTAGTACACACCCCATTGATGTCTCTTGCACTAAGATGTACATTAGTAGAGGTCGCCCCGGCGTAGGAGGGATCATGACTAGTGGATTGAGCAAATATTGCTTGATTTTGTCAAAAGTTTCTTGACAATCCTTGTTCCATTTCTTCGGGGTATCCTTTCTGAGTAGCTTGAAGACTACTTCATAGATAGGTGTGAATTGAGGAATGAACTGGCTGATGTACTATATTCTCTCCAAAAAAGTTCTAACATCTCTTTTTGAAACAAGTACCTTCATTTTGAGGATATATTTGGTCTTTGCCGAATCTCTCTCGATGTCTCTTCTATTGATAACGAATACGAGTAGCTTGTTCGATGTTGCCCATAATACACATTTTGCTAGGTTGAGCCTTAAATTGTACTTCCTTAGCTTGTCGAACAACTTCTTCAAATTTACCAGATGGTCTTCTTCTATATTGGATTTAGCCATTATGTCATCTACGTAAATCTCCATCTCCTTGAGAATCATGGCGTGGAATATTGCGGTCATCGCACGTTGATAAGTTGTCCCAACGTTCTTAAACCCGAATGTCATGAATTTATAATGGAAAGTAACATAGGGTGTGATGAATGCAGGTTTTTCTTGGTTTTCTTCTACCATTTTTTTTGGTTATAGCATGAGAAATCATCCATGAACAAGAACATGCCATGCCCTATTATACTGTCGACTAGAGTGTCGATGTATGTGAAAGTGCCCTCGATCTGAGGGGTGTGCCGATCCGCTTTTGACCTTTAAGATTTGAAAGTCACCACCTAGTTATTACGGTCTAGGAACCGAATATTGACTCTAAAAGGTAAATAATACTAATCTACGAAAGAGAAATACGGGTCCGGGGATCACGTTACGGGGTTGGAAGGTGTTAGGAACCAATCCCACCGGACAAACACCGGTCTCTACTAATTTTCAAATAAACTACATTGCTAAAAAGACCTAAATAATAATAATAAAATAAAAATAGTCACCTTTTTCGAATGCAACGATTTTGTTCTTTCAGATCTGATAGAACAGCTCCTTGTACAGTATTCCTTACTTCATTCTGTCACTGGATTCACTTAAGACCTTTAAGGCGAAGTACCTCCTTCTTAGTTATGAATTTTTTGAATTTGTTTATGGATTTGTGGGTGTTTTTGAAGGGTTTCTAGGTATTTTTTGAGTTAAAGTTGAAGTATGGGTGTCAGGGCTTCAAAATTAGGGTTTATGGGAGGCTCCGGAGGTTCCTTGACCTACTTTTCCTAGGATTTATTTTTTGATACGAAAATAGGTTGTAGGGGCCCTTATTTATAGATTTTTTTAAAGTACTTTTTAGATAGAGTTAGTTTTTAATTAGAATTATAGAGTTAGTGTTTAATTAGAATTATTTTAGATAGTTTTATAGTTTGATTAAAATTCTTTTAAATAGAGTTAGTGTTTAATTAGAATTACTTTAGATAGTTTTATAGTTTGATTAGAATTCTTTTAGGGTTTTGACTTTTAGTTTCACTCGATTGACTTGCCTTTAGAATTTTTACTTGAGTCTCACTTGATTGACTTTAATTTTAATTAGGATTTCACTTTAAATCAATTAATGTTTTAATTATAAATTTGAGAATTTTTAATTATTAAAATTGTAAAATTATCGTTTTGCCCTTGGAGATGACTTTTTGCGTTTTAAATCTTTTTTCAATATTCCATGATGTTTTGGAATTGATTTTTCTTAAGGAATTCAATAAGAATATTGGTTTGTGCCATTTGTGAAATTTTGTGCGAAATGATCGTGAACTTTATGAGGGGTATTTTCATAATTTTATCAAATTTTGTGAAAATTGACGAAATGGTTTATTTGGTTTCGATTTATTGTTTTATGTATTTGAAAGGATTTTCCTAAGCGTAATGTAGGCTTTAGGGATGTTTTGTTGTTAGGGGTATTTTGATAATTTGATTATTTTTTAGTGAGTTTTATCGTAAAACTTCTTTTTGTCTGCAAAATGAGGATTTTTATGTTTTTGGGATTATATTTTTCTAGCGTAGCGTGGTTTCTACAGTTTTAGTAGTTTGAGATACTTCATCTGAATTTCTGAAACATATCTAGTAACAAATAAAGTATTGAAATAATTATCCATCATTGGAAACTGTTGCGATCGGGTTGATGAGTTGATTAATCAGGCGAGTGCAAAAATGAGGTGTCTACAGATGCCCCTCTTTGACAGAGGGTTGAAGCAAACTAGATAGCAAATTTATTTTGGTAGATAGTACGATATCCGAATGCCAAAGCTAGTGACAGTTCATTTTGCAGCCTGATTTAACAATTCGTCAGGATGTTCGGATCCTTGAAAATAAAAATCTCCCCGAATTAAAAATTATCTGGTCCTCAAGCGCAAGCTCTCACTGACGGCGTCAGATCCTTGAATTTTAGAGAGTTCTCCCTGACTAAAATGTGCAAGTGTGAGTGTGTGTACTATGTGAAACTAAGTAAAAATTGAACATAATCATGGCATAAACTGAATATAAAACTGAGCATAATTCCGAGAAAACCCTCACGGTATCTGGGCATAATTCCAAGAAAGTCCTCGGCGACATCTGAGCAAAATCCAAGTTAACATTTGACGACAATTGAGCAAAATCCAAGATAACCCTTGGCGGCATCTGAGAAAAATCCAAGATTACCTTTGATGAATTGAGCAAAATCCAAGTTAACCCTTGGCGGCATATGAGCAAAATCCAAGATAACCTTGGCGGCAACTGAGAAAATTTCAAGTTAACCCTTGGCGGCAACTGAGCAAAATCCAAGATAACCCTCGGCGACATCTGAGCAAAATCCAAATAAACCCTTGGTGGCAACTGAGCAAAACTGGGAAGGAATGAATAAATTTGAGAAATAATAATTGAAAATGAATCTGGAAAAGAGTGATTGAATCTGGGAGTGAATCAATGAATATGAAAAAGAATGAATAAATCTGGGAAAGAAAGAATGAATCTGAAGAAGAATAAATAACTCTGAAAAAGAATGAATAAGTATGGGAAAGACATTAATTAATCTGGGAAAGAGGGAATGGCCTATTTCCTACTCTAGGTAAATGAGTTATTCTCTGACCAAAATATGAGATCAGAAACGCTTTTCTTTGAACCTCAATATTTATTTCAAGAATTTTATAAATTTAAAAAATCAAAATTTTAATTTCTTTAAACCTCAAGGGTTTTTCAAAATTTATTATCAAGAGGGTAACCTTAAGTTTGGGGTAACCTTAAGCTTGGAATTCCTTTTATCTTTTAGGATTAACATTGCTCAACCTTAAAAATAAAATGCCCCTAGTTTGACAGGAAACATGACATTGGAGATAATTGAACACATCATGTAAAAATTAAAAAAAATACCCCTAGTATAAGGGGAAAGCTATATATTAGAGAAGAAAGAAAATGCCCCTTGTATGAAGGTTTGAAATATTTGATTACCACAAGCACAATAAAGATCCACAAGCACAATATTTGATTACCACAAGACAAGTACCCACAACGGGCTTGATTACGGACTACAACTCAAGATATTGCTTACAACGGGTAAGACTGAGGCACTATGATCTTTAGGGGACAACTGGGCGACGTTGAGAAATTTTAAAGCCATTCTAAGTATTGACTCGGTATGTTTATTCTAACTGATCGGACTTCTAACCCTAACTAGGCGGTGGAAGATTGAGCTTAGGTGCAATGATAACCATGAAACCTAATCGAATATGGATTTAATCAACTTTAGTGTTACCCCCTTAATAACATTTTAAATGAACCTTGAGATTTTATTGAATTCTATGCACCAATCCATTAAACAATTCATTAATGTAATGATTATTCAGAAGGAAAATAATTTTATTGCACTCTTGAAAAATATTGACAAATAATGTTTTCATTGAATAACAACTTCCAACAAACATATTTCAATGCAAAAATAGATCTTTTGTAAATCATTTTTTTTTGAAAAATATTTTTCTTCCTTTTCTTTTTTTTGGAAAATATTTTTTCTAGAAAATATTCTTCTTCTGAAAAATATTTTTCTTCTTTTAAAATGGATTGAAACCTGAATTAGCAAAGAATTTAAATTCTATTTTGATTTAAATGGTTCGGTCTATCATGATTGTGATTGTTGAATCGAGATAGATTGGGTCGGTGCACCCATTTTAATCAGGTAAAACAAAAAACTTTAATCCTTGAGAACAACCATACATTCTGATCTCATCATTCACATACATTCTGATATCATCATTCACAAGGTCCTATTCAATAAATAATCCGAGAACACCCACGATAAGTTCGAGTCGTGACTTATAGGGGAGGTTTCTAGACTCTAAGTTTATTACGTGCAATGCATTTTTATCTGGCCACCCTTGCCCAAGTACACCTATATACCTTTCCAGCGTACTCAATCAGACGGTATGTGGTGACTTGGTTTGATATACCGTGTTTGTGATAATCTAAAATTTCAACTCACTTCTCTAAAGTCAAAAGTAGCCAGTTTAATCCCCAGATCAGAGGTGGCGTGTAATGCTTGAGCAAAGACACTCTTAAATCACCTCTTTTCTAGAATAGACGTAGTCTATCCTCTTAGTACCATAGTATATCGGAGCAGAATCTTGCTTAGGCACTGATTTTGACTAAGAAGTGCAATTGATGTACTTATATCATCTTTGATATACCTATGGGTACGAGTCATGAGTTGTAGTTTTCATAAATGGTTTGACATCCCACAAGGGGGATCGACCACGTACTAGTACTACGTTGGTAAACGGGACATATGACTGTATGGCTTACAATAGGTCAAAGGCTCAAGTTGTTCCAGCTTGGGTGCATCGATATACCTTTCAGAGTCACCTGATCAGACGGTATTGATACCCCAGTTTGATATACCCTAAGGTACGTGACCGGAGTTGTGGTTTTCATGAATGACATCGCATCTCCGAAAAGATCGGGCTACGCATTAGTACCACGTTGGCTATAAACGTGCTAGTGATGTGTGCAAAAAATGATGGGGTGTGCCTAGGGCCTTTTCCAAAAAAATCAGCCCATGGGCCAGATCAAACCATCACAATTAATCTCATATTTATACTAATCGAAGTGTATAAAGTTCTTCGAGATCAAAATCAAAGAAAGTACATCAAAACATATCTAGAGAGATTATATCATGTTAAATGGGCATAAATCATAGCACAAGAATAATTAATCAGATGGCAAGAATTTTTTCAAAAAATAATAAATAAAAAAAAATTTATTTTTGAACTTCAATCAAAGATCACTTTGGGTGGCCCTAAACATATTGAGATTCTCAAAAAATATTAAATTGAGGATATAATGATAGATGTTGAGATAAGGAGTGATGAAATTTTTTTTTTTTTTTGGAATTTTTTTAATTTATTACTCAACAAGCATCTCCATAAGCACTTAGGTTATCTTGACTACCACATTAAGATTCCAAATTTTACAAAGAGTCATTAGGCTAATGTGATTGATAATCCAATGCCACGGCTTTCTAGATTTCAAGGAAAGATTTGGATCCAAAAGTAAAATTTACATTTTTTTTTGATCCAATATTTTGAAAATGAGGAGTACGAAATCAAAAATCAAAATGAAAATTAGTTTAAAATTTTTTTATAGAAAGGTTCTCAGAATTTCATCTGCCACATGCACGTGGTATTGGATCACTCTTGGATGCCACGTGGCAAGGTCAATGACTCTTAGTAAGAAAGAAATCTTATTGAGCAAGTAAGACTAGCCTAATCATATATGTTTCTTTAAAAAAATAAAATTATATTGTTGCCAACACAGAAATTGAGTGATTTAAAAAAAAATTAATTGTGTTGCTGCCAACCAACATTCAACTCTTTTAGTTTTTTTTTTTATATAAAAAACATTGAATTACGTTTTACCAAACAAAACAAAAAGACTTCCTTTTTCTAATATATTTAAATATAAAGGAAATATTAATAATTAATCTCATAAGTGAAGGAGGTAATTCCAACCTGATGGAATATATTTTTTATCCCCATTGTTTTAGGACGTGATGTTTAGTGGAATCGAAACAGCTACTTTAACCATATAATGGGTCATGGCAGAGAAAAGAAATTGAAAAAGTCCAGCAAGAACTTACTGAGATAATGGGTTTGGGTCATTGAATTTAAGAATCCGATCTCGACAAACTCACTTACCTCAAATTCACAATAAAAGGACTCTTCAACTCCACTCCCCCTTTCACGTGACTGCATAAATCAACAAGGTTGTTGGGTGTTGACTGGGCTTGGATAAACATGTTCCTCCTTTGTCCTCCCAAACCACTCCATATCGTTGAATTAGAGATGCTTTGATTTTGCAGAGAAAAGAGGGTTCTTGTTCCTGCTGATGCTGATGTTTTTGTTGTTAAAGAAGAAGAGGAAGAAAAAGGAAAAGAAGAACCAAATAGACGAATTGGGAGAAGCGGAGATTTATCTTCCCTGTAAGGTTCAAGTCTTCTTCGAGGAAGAACCCGTGTAACCAATCTTACTAACCTCCGCATCATTGTTTTTTTTTCTTCTAAATGCTTTTGCGAATTACGGAAACGAATAGACCGATCTCTCTCACACAGATTTTCTTTTTCTTTTGTTTTTTTTAACGTGCTACGATTCCAATTCAGATTTTGGTGTTGGAGAAAAAGAAGAAAGAATGGGTTTCTTGAACGATCCATCTTTCTCTATTGGTTGCAAGAATCATTTTATCTTCGGAGACAAACTCAAGCCACTGAGTCCTCTTAGATTTAGGAAAAAAAAAAAAAGATTGAACTCTTTTTTCTTTAATTCAATCGAATACTAATGAAACCTCTACGAAAATATTAGCATAAACTTCGATCGTAGGGATTCCTTCAGAGAAGAAGAAGAGAGAGAAAGAGAGAAAGAGAGAGAGACAGAGAGAGAGCGAGAGAGAGAAACGTCTCTCTCTGTTTGCTGTTTTTCGTCCTCTTCTTTGTGGAGAAGAAGACAAAAAACAAAAGAGAAACGGATTCTTGCTAACGACACCCCAAAAAAAAAACTTTTTTTAAAAAAAAATTTCTGATTTTTTTTCTTGGAATTCTCTCCTCATCACGAAAACATTAAAAAAGGTACTTTTTTGTTTCTTAATGCATCACTCACAAATAATTTATTTTCACAACTCGCCACCTCGCATAGTAATGTGTTAAAAAATTTTCATCTAAAATTAAAAAAAAAAAAGTAAAATCCATGGATTCGATTCAGATTTTGGTGTTGGAGAAAAAAAAAGAAAGAGTGGGTTTCTTGAATGATCCATCTTTTTCTACTGGTTGGAAGAATCATTTTATCTTCGGAACGAATTCAAGCCACTGAGTCCTCTCAGATTTAGGAAAAAAAAAACGATTGAACTCTCTTTCCTTTAATTCAATCGAATACTAATGAAACCTCTATGAAAATATTAGCATATACTTCGATCGTAGGGATTCTTCGAGAAGAAGAAGAGAGAGAGAGAGAGAGAGAGAGAGAGAGAGAGAGAGAGAGAGAGAGAGACGAGAGAGAGAGAGAGAGAGAGAGAGAGAAACGTCTCTCCTGTTGCTATTTTTCGTCCTCTTCTTTGTGGAGAAGAAGACAAAAAACAAGAGAAACGGATTCTTGCTAACGACACCCCAAAAAAAAACTTTTTTTAAAAAAAAATTTCTGATTTTTTTTCTTGGAATTCTCTCCTCATCACGAACAACATTAAAAAAGGTACTTTTTTGTTTCTTAATGCATCACTCACAAATAATTTATTTTCACAACTCGCCAACCTCGCATAGTAATGTGTTAAAAAATTTTCATCTAAAATTAAAAAAAAAAAAGTAAAATCCATGGATTTCGATTCAGATTTTGGTGTTGGAGAAAAAAAAAGAAAGAGTGGGTTTCTTGAATGATCCATCTTTTTCTACTGGTTGGAAGAATCATTTTATCTTCGGAAACGAATTCAAGCCACTGAGTCCTCTCAGATTTAGGAAAAAAAAAAACGATTGAACTCTCTTTCCTTTAATTCAATCGAATACTAATGAAACCTCTATGAAAATATTAGCATATACTTCGATCGTAGGGATTCCTTCAGAGAAGAAGAAGAGAGAGAGAGAGAGAGAGAGAGAGAGAGAGAGAGAGAGAGAGAGAGAAACGTCTCTCTCTGTTTGCTATTTTTCGTCCTCTTCTTTGTGGAGAAGAAGACAAAAAACAACAGAAACGGATTTTTGCTAACGGCACACCAAAAAAAAAACTTTTTTTTTAAAATTTTTTCTGATTTTTTTTCTTGGAATTCTCTCCTCATCACGAACAACATTAAAAAAGACACTTTTTTGTTTCTTAATGCATCACTCACAAATAATTTATTTTCACAACTCGCCAACCTCGCATAGTAATGTCTTAAAAAATTTTCATCCAAAACTAAAAGAAAAAAAGTAAAATCCATGGATTCCGATTCAGATTTTGGTGTTGGAGAAAAAGAAGAAAGAGTGGATTTCTTAAACGATCCATCTTTCTCTACTGGTTGGAAGAATCATTTTATCTTCGGAGCCGAACTCAGGCCACTGAGTCCTATCAGATTTAGGAAAAAAAAAAAACGATTGAACTCTCTTTCCTTTAATTCAATCGAATACTAATGAAACCTCTACGAAAATATTAGCATAAACTTCAATTGTAGGGATTCCTTTAGAGAAGAAGAAGAGAGAGAAAGTGAGTGAGAGAGAGAGAGAAACGTCTCTATCTGTTTGCTATTTTTCGTCATCTTCTTTGTGGAGAAGAAGACAAAAAACAACAGAAACGGATTTTTTCTAATGGCACACCAAATTTTTTTTTTAAACTTTTTCTTATTTCTTGGAATTCTCTCCTCATCACGAACAACATTAAAAAAGGCAATTTTTTTTTTCTTAATGCATCACTCACAAATAATTTATTTTCACAACTCGCCAACCTCGCATAGTAATGTGTTAAAAAATTTTCATCCAAAATGAAAAAAAAAAAGTAAAATCCATGGATTCCGATTCAGATTTTGGTGTTGGAGAAAAAGAAGAAAGAGTGGGTTTCTTGAATGATCCATCTTTCTTTATTGGTTGGAAGAATCATTTTATCTTCGAGACGAACTCAGGCCACTGAGTCCTCTCAGATTTAGGGAAAAAAAATGATTGAACTCTCTTTCCTTTAATTCAATCGAATACTAATGAAACCTCTACGAAAATATTAGCATAAAATTCGATCGTAGGGATTCCTTCAGAGAAGAAGAAGAGAGAGAGAGAGAGAGAGAAACGTCTCTCTCTTTTTGTTGTTTTTCGTCCTCTTCTTTGTGGAGAAGAAGACAAAAAGCTGTAGAAACGGATTTTTGCTAACGGCACACCAAAAAAAAAACTTTTAAAAAAAAACAATTTCTGATTTTTTTTTCTTGGAATTCTCTCCTCATCACGAACAACATTAAAAAATGCATTTTTTTTTATTTCTTTATGCATCACTCACAAATAATTTATTTTCACAACTCGCCAACCTTACATAGTAATTTGTTAAAAAATTTTCATCCAAAATTTAAAAAAAAAAAGTAAAATCTATGGATTCCGATTCAGATTTTGGTGTTGGAGAAAAAGAAGAAAGAGTGGGTTTCTTGAACGATCCATCTTTCTCTACTGGTTGGAAGAATCATTTTATCTTTGGAGACGAACTCAGGCCACGGAGTCCTCTCAGATTTAGGAAAAAAAAATGATTGAACTCTCTTTCCTTTAATTCAATCGAATACTAATGAAACCTCTACAAAAATATTAGCATAAACTTCGATCGTAGGGATTCCTTAAGAGAAGAAGAAGAAGAGAGAGAGAGAGAGGGAGAGAGAAACGTCTCTCTCTATTTGTTATTTTTCGTCCTCTTCTTTGTGGAGAAGAAGACAAAAAACAACAGAAACGGATTTTTCCTAACGGCACACCAAAAAAAAAACTTTTTGTTTAAAATTTTTTCTGATTTTTTTTCTAAGAATTCTCTCCTTATCACGAACAACATTAAAAAAGGCACTTTTTTTATTTCTTAATGCATCACTTACAAATAATTTATTTTCACAACTTGCCAACCTCGCATAGTAATGTGTTAAAAAATTTTCATCCAAAATTAAAAAAAAAAAGTAAAATTCATGACTCTCATCCCAATCACTATGATTCCATCATCAATTTATATGTCAATTTGAATCTTTCATTGTTTAGGATCATCAAAAAGTGACCTTTAATTGGATAAAAAATAAAAATACAATCTCTAAAATCCAACTAAACAATCTACAATCAAGCCACAAAAATAAAAATAATAAATAAATAAATAAATAAATAAATCAAACTAAATAAATAAATAAAAAACTAGGTCGATTTGGCAATATTCCCATACTTGGGACTTTTTAAGTTTGATCCTCAATAATCCCAAGTGGAGTCACCACTGAAAGTGCCCTCTATAAGCGTGGTGCGCGGATCGACTTTTGACCTTTAAGGTTTGGAAGTCACCACCTAGTTATTACGGTCTAGGAACCGAACATTGACTTTAAAAGACAAATAATACTAATCTACGAAAGAAAAATACGGGTTCGGGGATCACGTTACGGGGTTGGAAGGTGTTAGGAACCAATCCCACCGGACAAACACCGGTCTCTACTAATTTTCAAATAAACTACATTGCTAAAAAGACCTAAATAATAATAATAAAATAAAAATAGTCACCTTTTTCCAATGCAACGGTTTTGTTCCCTCAGATTTGATAGAATAGCTCCTTGTACAGTACTCCTCGCTTCATTCTGTCATTGGATTTGTTTCAGACCTCCAAGGTGAAGTACCTCCTTCTTAGATCTGAATTTTTTGGATGTGTTTATGAATTTCTAGGTGTTTTTGAAGGATTTCTAGGTATTTTTTGAGCTAAAGTTGAGGTATGGGTGTTATGTAAGGAGCTAAGACTTCAAAATTAGGGTTTATGTGAGGCTAGGGAGGCTCATTTACCTACTTTTCCTAGGATTTATTTTTTGATACGAAAATAGATTGTAAGGACCCTTATTTATAGATTTTTTAAAGTATTTTATAGATAGAGCTAGTGTTTAATTAGAATTATTTCAAATAGAGTCAGTGTTTAATTAGGATTACTTTAGATAGTTTTATAGTTTGATTAGAATTCTTTTAATTAGAGTTAGTATTTAATTAGAATTACTTTAGATAGTTTTATAATTTGATTAGAATTCTTTTAGGGTTTTGACTTTTAGTCTCACTTGATTGACTTGACTTTAGGATTTTAACTTGAGTCTCACTTGATTGACTTTAATTTTAATTAGGATTTCACTTTACATCAATTAATGTTTTCATTATTAATTTGAAAAATTTTAATTATTAAAATTATAAAACTATCGTTTTGCCCTTGAAGAGGACTTCTTGGGTTTTAAGTCATTTTTCAATGTTTCAGGATATTTTGGAATCAATTTTTCTAAAGGAATTCAGTGAGAATATTGATTTGTGTCATTTGTGAAATTTTTTGTGCGAAATGATCGTGAAATTTATGAGGGGTATTTTCGTAATTTTATGAAATTTTGTGAAAATTGACGAAATGATTTATTTGATTTCGATTTATTATTTTATATGTTTGAAAGGATTTTCCTAAGCGTAATGTAGGCTCTAAGGATGGTTTGATGTTAGAGGTATTTTAGTAATTTAATCATTTTTAGTGATTTTTATCGTAAAGCTTCTTTTTGTCTACAAGATGACGATTTATGTTTTTGGAGTTATATTTTCTAGCATAGCGCGATTTTTACAGTTTTGCTAGTTTGAGATACTTCATCTGAATTTCTAAAACATATTTAGTAACAAATAAAACATTGAAATAATCATCCATCATTGGAAACCGTTACGATCGGGTTGATGAGTTGATTAATCAGGCAAGTGCAAAAATGGGGTGTCTATAGTTTGGTAATGGGAAATCATCTTTAAGACTGGCCTTATTCAGGTCTTGGTAGTCAATACACATGTGTACCTTCCAATCTTTTTTGGATATTAGGAAGACGTTAACTAGCTACTCGGGGTACGTAGAGACTACAAGAAATCCTACTTGAAATTACTTCATGACTTCATCCTTGACCTTGAGAGTCCATTTTAACATCAATCTTCTTAGTTTTTGCTTGATCGACTTACTCCTGTGAGAAATTGGTAGCTTGTGGACGACAAGATTTGTGTTTAACCTGGGCATGTCTCTATATGACTATGCAAATACGTCTTGATAATTCTGTAAGAGTTCAGTCATTTATTCCTTTTGTTGTTATATTAGTAAGGCTTCGATTTTGATGATTCATGAGTCATCTTTGGTACCAAGATTAATTTAATCTGTATCCTCAATGTTTGATTGAACACCTTTCTTGTGACGTTTTAACAAGTCTTTGATTTCTTTAGGTAAGTACTCCATTTCGTCTTCAGACTCTTCGATCCTCAAGAGGTCAAAGTCGAGTTCGAGATCAAAATTATACTCGTCTCTTTCAAACTTTGTTCTATTCAGGTACTCATTTGATTGAAACAAATCCCTCGAAAAATCTTTTTTTGATTTTAAAAAAATATATAATTTTTGTAATTTTGGAAGATTTTTTTTATCTTTTATTTTTTGAGATGTTTTTGATTTTTGAGAAATATTTATTTTTTTTTTAATGCTTTTTGGATATCTGAAATAAGAAGAACAATCATGCAAATTCATTAGTAAAGATAAGGAACATTCAAAACAATTTTTCCCCGAGGACAAGGGCTCGTTATGATCCTCGGGAAAATTAGATTTGGCTAACGGTATTTATTTTAGGCCTTAGTAGAGAATTCCTCCTAATTTGAAGAGAATTCCTCTTAATTTGAAAGCGCCCTCGATCCGCGGGGTGCGCGGATCCACTTTTGACCCTTGAGGTTTGGGAGTCGCCACCTAGTTGTTAAGGTCTAGGAATCAAACTGACTCTAAAAAAGGTAAACTAATCTACGAAAGAGAAAAAACGTCCGGGGATCACATTACGGGGTTGGAAGGTGTTAGCCCGGCCAAAGCCGGTCTCTACTAACTTCCCAAATAAATCACATTGCTAAAAACTTAGATAAAAATAAAAATAAAAAAATTTCATACCTTTCCGATAGCAAGGATTTTGTTCCCTCAGATCTGACAAAAAATAGCTCCTTGTACTGTACTCCCTTGCTTCGTTCTGTCTCCGATTTGATTTTTGATCTCCGAGGCAAGGTATCTCCTTATTTTTGGATCTGAACTCTTCAAGTTTGTTGCGGATTTTGGGATGTTTTTGGAAGGCTTTTAGGCGTTTCTTATGCTAAAATCGAAGGAGGGATGTTAGGTAAGGAGTTGGGACTCCAAAACTAGGGTTTATGGGAGGCTAGGGGGGCATTTAGACCTACTTCTCTTAGGGTTTATGATTTGATACGAAAATAGGGTGTGAGCACATCTATTTATAGATGTTTTTAGGGGTTGATTTGGATAGAGTTAGTGTTTAATTAGAGTTCTTTTAATTAGAGTTGTGTTTTAGTTAGACTTGTTTTAGGTAGAATTGTGTTTTAATTAGAATTGTTTTAGGTAGAATTGTTTTTAAGTTAGAACTCTATTAGATTGAGTTATTATTTAATTAGAACTCTATTATGACTTTTGGTCTTATTTGATTGACTTTTAATGTTTTGACTTTAGTCTTAATTGATTGACTTTTAATATCTTGACTTCAGTTTTGCTTAATTGACTTTAATTTTGACTTTAGTCTCACTTGATTGACTTTAATACTTTGACCTTATTCTTGCTTGATTGACTTTAAATTTTGGGAGAACCCCCCTCTAAAATATCTTTAATTCTTTGCACCCCCAAATGGAAGGGTCCTTAAAGAAATATCTCAGGAACCCTCAATAATTTTACTTGAAAATCCGATTGATCGATTTCTTCGATTCAAAATTTAAAATTAATTTCATTAATGTTTCACTTTAATTATTTAATATTTTATTTATTAATTTCAAAATTTTTAATTATGAAAATTGTGAAATTATCGTTTTACCCCCGGAGAGGACTTTTCACGTTTTAAGTCGATTTTTAATGTTCTAGGATGTTTTAGAATCGATTTTTCATAAGGCATTCAATGGAAGTATTAGTTTGTGTCATTTATGAAATTTTTTGTGTGAAATGGTCATGAACTTTATGAGGGGCATTTTCGTAATTTTGTTGAATTCTGTTAAAATTGGCGAAATGATTTATTTGGTTCCGATTTGTTATTTTATGTGTTCGAGAGAGTTTTCCTAAGCGTAACGTAGGCTCTAGGGTTGTTTTGAGGTTAGGGGTATTTTGGTAATTTGGTTAATTTTTAGTGATTTTTATCGTGAAACTTCTTTTTGGTCTGCAAGATGATGATTTCTATGTTTCTGGGGTCGTATTTTCCTAGCGTAGCGTGGTTTCTAAGGTTTTGTCAATTCAAGATACCTCATCTGGATTTCTGAAACATATCGGGTAACAAAATAAAGTAATGGAATACACATCCATCATTGGGAATCATTGCGATCGGATTGACGAGTTGATTAATCAGGCGGATGCTAAAATGGGGTGTCTACAGATGCCCCTCTTTGGCAGAGGGTTGAAGCAAACTAGATAGCAAATCTATTTTGGTAGATAGTGCGATATCCGAATGCCAAAGCTAGTGACAGTTCATTTTACAGCCTGATTTAGCAATTCGTTGGGGTGTTCGGATCCTTGAGCGTAAAACTCTCCCCGAACAAAAATGTTGTCAGGTCCTCAAGCGCGAGCTTTCACTGACAGTGTCAGATCCTTGAATTTTAAAGAATTCTCCTTGACTAAAAAGTGCAAGTGTGAGTATGTGTACTATGTGAAACTGAGTAAAAATGTGTCAGGTCCCAGAGATCATCGCTCACTGACAATAATGATTCAAAATTGAAATGTGCTTATGCAATGAAAGCAATCATAGCAAGGTTGAACAATAAAGTAATTGGAGTCATAACAATGTAGGAACTTCGTTAAATCCTATTTGAAATTCTTTTTTAGAGTTCGAAAAAGTATGAGTCTGTTTATCAGACTTGAGCCTATTGTAGCCAAGCTTCTCGGGCTAAGAACTTAAACAACCCTGTTAATTCAATATGATTCAAATAAAGTTGGAGTCTCGTTTCTCGGACTCTGGCTAAGGTTTACAGGAACTTAAACAATCCTATTAAACATGGAGTCTCGTTTCTCGGACTCGAGCTAAGGTTTGTAGGCACTTCAAAAAGCCTATTCATTCTATGATTCAAAAAGTTGGAGTCTACCTTCTCGGACTCGAACCTAGGTTTGTAGGCACTTCAAAAAACCTACTCCTTCTATGATTCAAAAAGTTGGAGTCTCGTTTCTCGGACTCGAACTTAAGTTTGTAGGCACTTCAAAAAGCCTATTCATTCTATGATTCAAGAAGTTGGAGTCTCATTTCTCGGACTCGAACATAGGTTTATAGGCACTTCAAAAAGCCTATTCATTCTATGATTCAAAAAGTTGGAGTCTCATTTCTCAGACTCGAACTTAGATTTGTAGGCATTTCAAAAAGCCCACTCATTCTATGATTCAAAAAGTTGGAGTCTCGTTTCTCGGACTCGAACTTTGGTTTATAGGCACTTCAAAAAGCCTATTCATTCTATGATTCAAAAAGTTGGAGTCTCGTTTCTTGGACTCGAACTTAGGTTTGTAGGCACTTCAAAAAGCCTATTCATTCTATGATTCAAAAAGTTGGAGTCTCGTTTCTCGGACTCGAACTTATTAAGTCACGTTTCTCGGGCTCGAACTTACTAAGTCACGTTTCTCGGGCTTAGATTTATAGGAATTGAAACAATCCTATTAATATATTCTATGATTCAAAATCGAGCTCAAAGTTTAAAAGATCAGGCCTTTATTGGCGTATCATGCATCTGGATTCATAATTATCATTGGGCTTCGCTAGACTTTTAAGCTTTTGTAAGATTTTCTTTTTATCATGTGATTAAGAATAAAAACTTTGGAATTAAAATGACCTTCAAAAATGCCCCTAGTTTCAAGGTTGACTTTAACTTGGACTTGACTACGAGACTGATGGAATGGATTACGCTTGAAAAATACGGACT
The DNA here is from genome assembly GCF_017979445.1 of Akebia trifoliata. NCBI lineage: Eukaryota > Viridiplantae > Streptophyta > Magnoliopsida > Ranunculales > Lardizabalaceae > Akebia > Akebia trifoliata. Next base: position 24,118,314 of record NC_141377.1, read on the forward strand.
CTGATGTATGACAGATAAAAGAACTGACATTCTCTTAAATTTAAGACTCTTAAGATTATCATATGTACAATAAAGAATTGATCATTATTTTTTAGAAATGCTTGAGCTGGACTTAAAAAATCTTGATAAATATTAGAATAGAATATCTTTCTCTTCAAAGTGGTCGATGATTCTACATCTTCCATTAGCGAACACTTGAACAAGTAAACATACTTTTGAAGATCCTACAATGTTCAAGATGACTTCTATTTTTTTTGACTTCAACATTGTCTTCATTGGATGTGAGCTCTTGGCTGAAAAATGAATATTGTGGCTTGAATGGTTCTGCATTTTCTAATTTCTGCACAAGCTTCCTTCTGAATTTTTCTTCTTGATGGGACCTTTCCTCCCATTTGATGATGCCCTAATTTTTGCCTAGATCGCCTCTTCAGGTTTTCAATCTAGCGGACGTCGTTTTTCTTTTTCTGATGATGCCTTGATTTTTGCCTAGGTCGCCTTTTCAGGTTTTCAACTTAGCAGGCTTTCTTTTTTATAGTTATGCCCTAAATTTTGCCTAAATCGCCTTTTCGGGTTTTCGACTTAGCGGGCGTTTCTTTTTTTTCTTGATGATCTTGAATAACTAACTCGACAACTTCTTGGTTCCCTGCACCTTAACCGAGTCAATAAGCATTCAGGAGGACTTAATAGGTAGGCTTAGGACATGGTTTAGAAAGAAAAGGTAAAAGGCTCAACTTCCCAAAATGCCCCTAGTCTAATATTCTCTTTTGTTTTGTCATTATTTTCTGTAAATTCTTTTGACTCTTTTTTTTCTAATGCCCCTAGTTTGGCATTCTTTTTTTTTATCAATTCTTTTGATTTTTTTTTCTAGTGCCCCTAGTTTGGCATTCTTTTCTTTTAAACCTTTCAATATGGGATTTTCCTTTTGGATAACATTTTTCTTAAGAGAATAGTTTTTTTGTATGACCGGGCCTGAAGTAACTTCTCAGGTTGCCTACGTACCCAAAATATTTCTTTTTCTTTTGGGATCAGGTCAAAACGTAGTTCATACTAATATTCCCTCCCAAGGTTGGTGGGTGTGGTTTAGAAAAAATCTGGCTATTTGATTGTTTTTAGAGGCTGCAAGGGGCTAAAGAAGGTTTTCTTTTTCTTAGTAAGACAGGAAAATGATTCGACCAAAGAAGGCCTCCCTTGATGAATGCTGCTCGACTTGGTCAAAGTTTTAGTAATTCGATATCTGGATTACTCTGTCGAGTAAGTTTTTTTTTTTTTTTTGGGAATGAATATTCTTCAGTCTTCTATTGTGAAATCGAGTATGATTGAAATTTCTGACTATTCAACTCTTCTAAAACTTCGAGAAAATCTTTTATTCTCTTATGAATGAAAACTTTCCTCTTTTGAGTGAGAAACATGGTAGATCCACTTGTAAGTCTTAGCGTCTTTGTCGATGCTTTCAGCTATATATCATTTTTGACTAATAATCCTTGACTTTGAAATCACTCTTGGCTTTATATCTTGATCTATATTTTTGTGTAATCTATCCATATATCCTTATGAGACCATGCAAAAACATTGTTGAATTTCTCAAGTAAGTTTACTATTCTCTCGTGTTCTCCTGAGGATAACGTATCACCAATTTGCACTTCTTGAGTGTACTCTTTAATTCCAATATTTATCAAATTTGATTAGTGAGCTTTAAGTCATTTCTCATGTTAGATTTTATATTCACGTCATTATTGCACACAAGATAATCAAAAGTTTCTTTTATTTATTAGAATAAATAGGAACATAGACTGACATACCTGACTAAAGTCTAAAATTAACAATGACTAACTAAACTCAAGAACTGACGCAACTGAAGCTAAAAAACTAAGAAGACTAAAAAAAACGACATCATTCTGAATGGAGGGACATAATTCTAGGGTCTATGCCACTTCGGTTATCTTCGATGGATGAGTTGAACTTGCCTGCTTTTACTATCTCTTCATATTTCGATTCAAGTATGTTATATGCTGGACAACCCGTTGCTTCAATAATCTTTATGTTCTTTAGTTATGCCTGGCCTGGAGTGAACGCACTGTTAAAATCAATTGGGTGAATAAAGGAAACTGAGTCAACTGATTCAAGTTTGGATATGGATATTAAGTTCAGAGTAGGAGGGGGTTGATTTTGAAAGGTAGGCAAAGGGTTAGTCTTCACATTGGGAGTAGCAGGAGTGGGTATGGTGACTTTTCCTTGCTCAATAAGGTCTTGGATAGCATGTCGGAGAGTAATACACCTGTCAAGAACATGACCAGGCATCTGATGGAATTCACAGAATTGCCCATTATCCATGTTTGGGGGAAGAGGATTAGGCAAAGGCTTAGGTCGTAAAGGTGTTAGCAATCCCTTTTTCATCAATTTTTGATAAGCAATACTAAGGGACATTCCAAGATTGGCAAATTGTCTCCTAGGCTTGGCTTGTGAAGGCAGAGTAACTTGAGGAGATAGTGCGAAGGAGGTGTTGGCCACTTGTAAGGAATTGACATTAGGTTTGAAATGTTTGGATTTTGACTCAGACGAGTTACCAAAAAGTCCCGAAGAATAGGCATCCTCAACTTGATTTCCAGCCTCAAGGAGGGATTGAAAAGTAGGAAGGTACTGAGGCATCAAATACTTGGCATAATTTAGAGTTAGATTCCTAAGGATAATCTTGACTTGTTCCTTCTCTTGAGGTCGGTCCCACAATTGAGCTACTTTAGCTCTCCATCGAGCAATGAACTCAGTGAAAGTTTCCCCAGATTTCTGTTTAGTAGTTTCTAGATTTCTTCTTGTGAGTTCAATATCCTTGTTGAATGACTATCGACCAATAATCTCCTTCATCAATTCATGCCACGTTCTTACCCGAGACGAGTCCAGTGACATTAACCAGCGTAAGGCAGGACCTGTAAGGGTTCTCTGAAAAAGTTGAGCCATCTGTTCTTCACTCAGACCCTGAGACTGCATGATACCGACATATATTTTTAAGTGAGTCCTAGGGCATCCAGTCCCATCAAATTTATCCATATCTGGCATTGTGAACTTTTCTGGCAGACGGACTGTAGGAAATAATGTCATTGCCCCTAATCCAAGGGCGAGATCGTCAGGGTCTTTGATATTCTTCAAAGCAGTTTCAACCTAAGTTATTCGATGAGCTAGGACAGGGTCGACGTGTAACTGATCATCTTCTTGGTTTTCAACGAGGTCAAACATATCCTGAGGTTCTATAGCTTTATCTTTTGCCTTTTCAATTTTCAGGGATTCAATTTGTGTTTGGACAGAAGCAATAATCTGTGCTTGAAAAGATTCTAAAATCTGACGGAGTGCAGCTTCATCCATGGTACTCGTTTCTTCTCGTGGCAAAGACTGACTACTTGACAATGGTACTCTGGAAAGACGACTATTTTCACGGACCCAAAGTGGTACAGATGGAGGTTTAGACCGTTTATGACCAATTATCACCTGATTGGAAGTAAACCAAGGTTAACCATTGACTCTAAAGGTTTGACTCTTAACCACATGATTAAAGTTTTGACATAAAATAGCCAAGTCTGACGGAAAATATCGAATTCAAATGCACCATAAGTCTATAGTGACCAAGAAAGTGAGAAAGGTTAGAAATAGGTCTACCCCTGATTGGGATTGAGCCTTTGATCAGACAAATTAATTTGATCCTAAGATCGAATCTTTCTATACAAAGTGGTCTGGATCTTTAAAAGTGAAACCAATTAGTCCAACTGATTTGGTATTGATCAGTTTGATCCACTTGTCAATTGGGCCAACTGGTTTAAGTGGTTCAAATTAATCGGTACATTTCACTGATTGGGTCGGACCGATATTGCGGGCATTGTTTGGATTATTGTGGATCGGTCCACCCACTTACCTGTTGGTTGGATTGAATAAAGCAACCCGGGAACACCCATTGTCAGTTGGGGTCGTGACCTATAAGAAAGCTTCTAGACTCTAGGCTTACTACGTGCAATGCATTTTATCTGGCCACCCTTGCCTAAGCACACCTATATACCTCTCGATACGTGGTGACTTGGTTTTTTATATACCGTATAGGTGATAATCTAAAACCTCAACTCACTTCTCTGAAGTCAAAAACAGCCAGTTTGATCTCCAGTTGAGAGGTGGCGCACAATGCTGATCAAGGGCCCACTTAAATACATCTCGTCTAGAATAGACGTAGTCTATCCCCCTCGTACAGTAGAGTACAGCGGGACAAGATCTTGCTTAGGCACTGGTTTTGACCAAGAAGTGCAATTGATATACTTAGATTATCTTTTACATACCTATGGGTACGAGTCAAGAGTTGTAGCTTTCATAAATGGTTTGGCATCCCACGAGGTGACCGACCACGTACTAGTACTACGTTGGCAATTGGGACATGTGACTGTGTGGCTCACAATAGGTAAAAGGCTCAGGTCGCTCCAGCCTGGGTGCATCAATATACTTCTCAGAATCACCTGATCAGACGGTATTGATGCCCCCAGTTTGATATACCCTAAGGTACGTGATTGGAGTTGTGATTTTCATGAATGACGTCTCATCTCCGAAGAGACCGGGCCACGCACTAGTGCCACGTTGGCTATATGGGACGTGTACGTGAGTAAAACAATAAACGTGCATGTGGTGTGTGCAAAATAGGGTGGGGTGTGCCCGGGGCCTTTTTCAAACACATGGGCCCATGGGCCAGATTATGTCATCACATATGGATATCAAATGAATATTGATCAAGAAAATAATACAAAACCCATCACATCGAAATTAAGATGAAAGCAAACACATCACAAATATATCTGTAGAGATCATGGCACATTATATGGGCATATAAGACAAATAATAATTAATTTGATCTCACATTAAAAAGGCCCACAAATTTGTTGTCTATGGTCTAATCAAGGGTTACTTTTGGGTGATCCAAAATAAATCGAGATTCCCATAGATGTTACATTGATGATAGAATGACAATGGTTGAGATGAGCTCACTCTCAGGAACATTAATTGTGCTAACATTAGATAAATTTGGATTTTCTGTGAATTTGGAAAATACAATCCGAACTTACATCGATGATATCTAAGGCTCTCGATAACGAAATCGAGTGAACTCAAGTTTTAAATTAATCTACCCGATGAGATCTACATTTTATTAAGAGGTGCCTAGACTTAATTCTCACCAGAATGTTCAGTAAAAACGTTTTAACGTTGCTGTCCCAACCTTCATTCAGAAATAATTCCAGATTTACAGATTGAACTTGCATCGATGATATCTAAGACTTTTGATAACGAAATTGAGTGAACTCAGATTCTAAATTAATTTACTCGATGAGATCTACGTTTGACTAAAAGGTTCCTAGACTTAATTCTCACTAGAATATTCTGTGAAAACGTTTTAACATTGCTGTCCCAACCTTCATTCAGCAACAATTCCAGATTTACAGATTGAACTTGCATCGATGATATCTAAGGCTTCCGATAATGAAATTGAGTGAACTCAAGTTCTAAATTAATCTAATCGATGAGATCTACGTTTTATTAATAGGTTCCCAAACTTAATTCTTATTAAAACATTCTGTAAAAAAGTTTTAACATTGCTATCCCAACTTTCATTCAACAACAATTCCAGATTTACAGATTGAACTTGCATCGATGATATCTAAGGCTTCCGATAATGAAATTGAGTGAACTCATATTATAAATTAATCTACTCAATGAGATCTACGTTTTATTAATAGATTCCCAGACTTAATTCTCACTAAAATGTTTTGTAAAAACGTTTGAACATTACTGTCCAAACCTTCATCATTCCATCATTTTCATATGTCAATTTGAATCTTTCATTATTTAGGGGTCATAAAAAAAAAGTGATCCTTAATTGGAAAAAAAAATGCAATACCCAAAATCATCTACAATCAAGACAAAAAATAAATAAACAGAAAAAATAAATAAAATAAATCCAACTAAATAATAAAATAAAATAAAAACTAGGTCATCTTGGCAATGCTCCCATATTTGAGATTTTTCAAGTTTGATCCTCAATAGTCCCCAGCGGAGTCGCCCCTGAAAGCGTCCTCGATCCGCGGGGTGCGCGGATCCACTTTTGACGTTTGAGGTTTGGGAGTCGCCACCTAGTTGTTAAGGTCTAGGAACAAAACTGACTATAAAAAAGGTAAACTAATCTACGAAAGAGAAAAAGAGTCCGGGGATCACATTACGGGGTTGGAAGGTGTTAGGCACCAACCCCGCCCGGCCAAAGCCGGTCTCTACTAACTTCCCAAATAAATTACATTGCTAAAAACCTAGATAAAAATAAAAATAAAAAAATTTCATACCTTTCCGATAGCAAGGATTTTGTTCCCTCAGATCTGACAAAAAATAGCTCCTTGTATTGTACTCCCTTGCTTCGTTCTGTCTCCGGATTTGATTTTGGATCTCCGGGGCAAGGTATCTCCTTATTTTTGGATCTGAACTCTTAAAGTTTGTTGCGGATTTTGGGATGTTTTTGGAAGGCTTTTAGGCGTTTCTTATGCTAAAATCGAAGGAGGGATGTTAGGTAAGGAGTTGGGACTCCAAAACTAGGGTTTATGGGAGGCTAGGGGGGCTTTTAGACCTACTTCTCTTAGGGTTTATGATTTGATACGAAAATAGGGTGTGAGCACCTCTATTTATAGATGTTTTTAGGGGTTGATTTGGATAGAGTTAGTGTTTAATTAGAGTTGTGTTTTAGTTAGACTTGTTTTAGGTAGAATTGTGTTTTAATTAGAATTGTTTTAGGTAGAATTGTTTTTAAGTTAGAACTCTATTAGATTGAGTTATTATTTAATTAGAACTCTATTATGACTTTTGGTCTTATTTGATTGACTTTTAATGTTTTGACTTTAGTCTTAATTGATTGACTTTTAATATCTTGACTTCAGTTTTGCTTAATTGACTTTAATTTTGACTTTAGTCTCACTTGATTGACTTTAATACTTTGACCTTATTCTTTCTTGATTGACTTTAAATTTTGGGAGAATCCCCCTCTAAAATATCTTTAATTCTTTGGACCCCCAAATGGAAGGGTCCTTAAAGAAATATCTCACGTACCCTTAACAATTTTACTTGAAAACCCGATTGATCGATTTCTTCGGTTCAAAATTTAAAATTAATTTCATTAATGTTTCACTTTAATTATTTAATATTTTATTTATTAATTTCGAATTTTTTAATTATGAAAATTGTGAAATTACCGTTTTACCCCCGGAGAGGACTTTTCACGTTTTAAATCGATTTTTAATGTTCTATGATGTTTTAGAATCGATTTTTCGTAAGGCATTCAATGGAAGTATTAGTTTGTGTCATTTATGAAATTTTTTGTGTGAAATGGTCATGAACTTTATGAGGGGCATTTTCGTAATTTTGTTGAATTCTGTTAAAATTGGTGAAATGATTTATTTGGTTCCGATTTGTTATTTTATGTGTTCGAGAGAGTTTTCCTAAGCGTAACGTAGGCTCTAGGGTTGTTTTGAGGGTAGGGGTATTTTGGTAATTTGGTCAATTTTTAGTGATTTTTATCGTGAAACTTCTTTTTGATCTGCAAGATGATGATTTCTATGTTTCTGGGGTCGTATTTTCCTAGCGTAGCGTGGTTTCTAAGGTTTTGTCAATTCAAGATACCTCATCTGGATTTCTGAAACATATCGGGTAACAAAATAAAGCAATGGAATACATATTCATCATTGGGAATCATTGCGATCGGATTGACGAGTTGATTAATCAGGCGGATGCAAAAATGGGGTGTCTACATAATTGTTCAAGACTTCCCCTTCTCTGACGGGACGGATGAAGTGGAAAAGTGGTTCCCCTGGTTGTTCCGAGATGACCATTACCTTCGGTTGATTGTGGTTAGGGTCAGGCATGGTTCCTCCCAAGCTTGCTGGGATGATGACTGATGGTCAGTTGATATTGATAGGGAAATGTAATTATTTCTTTTCTCTTGTAGTGATTTCTACTTTCTTGGACTCTCTTGTTATCTTTGATAGACTCTCGTTGGAATCTCCATTGAATAGGACATCAATGCCTTACATGAGGGATGGTCGGAATTCAACAACCGAGTCTTCTTGAATGTGCTTGGACTTAAAACTTAAAGTTTTCAACTTTCTGGATGGCTTTGTTGGTAGTTGTTTTGATAGACTGTCGGGATTTGACTTGTGATTTTAGAAAGTTGACGTTTGGTTCATGATTTTATTTTCTAGCTAATTGAAGTTCCTTTTTCTTGTCATTCATATTTGATATATCTTTTGTCGTAGGCTTGAACCCTAAACCAAGATAAGGAGTTTGTTTCTTTGCTTCAACCAAGGTGGCTTTCCCTTTTCTTCTCGGCCCTAACCCTTGCTTGGGTCGATAATCGACTTTCTTCAAGACCTGCACGATTATCAGATTTGTCCTTGATAATTCTGCCCTTATTTTTTCTTTTCCCTTTTTGACATGATTAACAATAGCAAATTGGCAAGAATGGTACAATACATTGTCCTTTGTCATTTCTATGTCAATTAATAGAATGTCCGAAGCTCTCCTAGCTAGGATTAGGTTTTCTACTAAGACAAATATCATCCTCTGTCCCATGATAAAGTTGATTATTTGGTACAAAGAGAAAGGCACTATCCCAGTAATGTGGATCCATGGCCTTCCTAACAGCAACTTGAAGGTTGTCGGTATTTTCATGACTTCGAATGTTACCTCGAATGTGCAAGGTCCTATAGTGATCGGTAGGTCCACCTCTCTCAAGGAGTCCCTTCTTGAATAATCAAAACCTCGAACAACCTTATTGTTGGGTTTAACATTCGACTAGTCAATATTGAGTTTTCCAAAGATTTTCAGAAGACAAATATTAAGAGCTGAGCCATTGTTGATTAATACTCTAGCAACCATCATATCCTTGCACATGACCATGATATTTAAATTTTCGACGTGTGAAAGCACCCTCGATCTGCAGGGTGCACGGATCTGCTTTTGACCTTTAAGGTTTGGGAGTCGGCACCTAGTTATTACGATCTAGGAACCGAATATAGACTCGAAACAGATAAAAACGACTAATCTACTAAAGACAAACTTAGTCCGAGAATCACATTACGGGGTTGGAAGGTATTAGGCACCAATCCCGCCTGGCCAATGCCGATCTCTACTTATCCCAAATAAGACTACATTGCTAACAAAAAACCTAGATAGAAAAAATAAATAAATAAATAAAAGAAATTTTACCTTTGAACGCAATGATTCTATTCCCTCAGATCTGATAAAACCGCTTCTTGTGCCGTATTCCTTGCTTCATTTTGTCTCCGGATCTGATTTTTGATTTTCGAGACAAGGTATCTCTTTCTTAGATCTGGATTCTTTGAAATGTTTTATGAATTTTGGGGTGATTCTAAAGGGCTTCTAGGTGTTTGTAAAGCTAAAATTAAAGTATGGGTGTTAGGTAAGGAGTTGGGGCTTCAAAATTAGGGTTTATGGGAGGTTAGGGAAGCTTTTTGACCTACTTCTCTTAGGGTTTATGATTTGATACGAAAATAGGGTGTGAGGACCCCTATTTATAGATTTTTTTAAGGATTGGTTTAGATAGAATTAGTATTTAATTATAATTCTTTTAGTTAGAGTTATATTTTAATTAGAATTATTTTAGGTAAAGTTATATTTAAGTTAGAATTATTTTAGGTAGAGTTATATTTTAGTTAGAATTCTATTAAAAAAAATAGAGTTATTATTTAATTAGAACTCTATTAGGATTTTGACTTTTGGTCTTATTTGATTAACTTTAAGATTTTGACTTTAGTCTTACTTGATTGACCTTAATATCTTGACTTTGGTCTTACTTGATTGACTTTAATTTTGAATTTAGTCTTACTTGATTAACTTTAATATTTTGGAGTACCCCCTTCTATTATATCTTTAATTCTTTGGACCCCCAAATGGAGAGGTCCTTGAATAAATATTTTGCCAACCATCAACAATTTTGTCTAAGAGCCTGATTGATAGATTTTTTTAGTTCAAAATTTTAAATTTATTTTATTAATGTTTCACTTTAATTATTTAATATTTTATTTATTAATTTCAAAATTTTCAATTATAAAAATGGTAAAATTATCGTTTTGCCATCGGAGAGGACTTTTTGTGTTTCAAGTCGATTTTCAATGTTCCATGATATTTTGGAATCAATTTTTCATAAGGAATTCAATGGGAATGTTGGTTTTTGTCATTTATAAATTTTTTTGTGTTAAATGATCGTGAACTTTATGAGGGGTATTTTCGTAATTTTATCAAATTTTATGAAATTGGAATGATTTATTTGATTTTGATTTGTTGTTTTATGTGTTCGAAAAGGTTTTCCTAAGCGTAATGTAGGCTCTAGGGTTATTTTGATGTTAGGGGTATTTTGAAAATTTGGTCATTTTTTAGTGATTTTTATCGTAAAGTTTGTTTTTATCTGCAAAATGATGATTTTTATGTTTTTGGGATTATATTTTCCTAGCGTAGCGTGGTTTCTACAGTTTTGTCAATTTGAGATATCTCATCTGGATTTCTGAAACATATCTAGTAACAAAATAAAGCATTGGAATAATCATCCATCATTGGGAACCATTGCAATCGGGTTGATGAGTTGATTAAACAGGCGAGTGCAAAAATGGGGTGTCTACAGATGCCCCTCTTTGGCAGAGGGTTGAAGCAAACAGATAGCAAATCTATTTTAGTAGATAGTGCGATATCCGAATGCCAAAACTAGTGACAGTTCATTTTGCAGCCTAATTTAGCAATTCGTCGGGGTGTTCTGATCCTTAAGGGTAAAACTCTGCCCGAACTAAAAAATGTCAGGTCCTTGAGCGCGAACTCTCACTAACGGTGTCAGATCCTTGAATTTTAAAGAATTCACCTTGACAAATGTAACAACTGTGCAAGTGTGTGCACTTAAAATCTGAGATAAATTTCAAAGAGTTTAAGTAAAATTTGAGCATAGAGTGAATATAAATTGAGCATAAACTGAGCATAATTTGAGCATAATCTGAGCATAAACTAGGCATAAACTGAACATTATATGAGCATAGGCTGAGTATAAACTGAGCATAATTTCGAGAAAACCCTCGACGATAACTAAGCATAATTCTGAGAAATCCTCGACGGCATCTGAGCATAATTCCAAGAAACCCTCGGCGGTAACTGAGCATAATTCCGAGAAAACCCTTGGCGGTAACTGAGCGTAGTTCTAAGAAAACCCTCAGCGGTAACTGAGCATAGTTTCGAGAAAACCCTCGACGGCATCTGAGCATAATTCCGAGAAACCCTCGGCGGTAACTGAGCATAGTTCCGAGAAAACCCTCGATGGTAACTGAGCATAGTTCTGAGAAAACCCTCGACGGCATCTGACATAATTTCTAGAAAACCTTCGGCGATAACTGAGCATAGTTCCAAGAAAACCCTCGACAGCATTTGAGCATAATTTCGAGAAAGCCCTTAACGGCATCTGAGCATAATTCTGAGAAAACCCTCTATGGTAACTGAGCATAGTTCACTGAACATAGTTTTGAGAAAACCCTTGGCGATAACTGAGCATAGTTCTGAGAAAGCCCTCGGCGGCAACAAAGCATAATTCTAAGAAAGCCCTCGATGACATCTGAGCATAATTTCGAGAAAACCCTCGGCGGTATCTGGCCGAGTAAAACTGAGAATGAAGAAATAAATCTAGGAAAGAACGATTGAAAATGAATTTGGAAAAGAGGGGTTGAATCTGGGAATGAATAGATCTGGGACAGAATGAATGCCCTATCTCTTATGTGTTATCCAAAATGCATTTGTTTGAACCTCAAGGTTTTATCCAAAAGTTTTATGAATTTAAAATCTGAATTTTTATTTCTTTTGAACCTCAAGAGTTTTTCAAAAAACTGTTATCAAGAGGGTAACCTTAAGTTTAGGGTTCTCATTATCTTTTAGGATTAATATTGCTCAAAAATAAAATGCCCTTTGTTTGACAATAAACATGGCATTGAAAATAATTGAACACATCATGCAAAAAATAAAAAAAAAATGCCCCTAGCATAAGGGGGAAAAGTTACATATTAAAGAAGAAAGAAAATACCCCTTGTATGAAGGTTTGAAATATTTGATTACCACAAGCACAATAAAGACTCAACTTTTAATTTTGATTAATTTTATTGAAGATTTTGAGTCAGGTTCAAGAAAAAAAAATTATTTCCTTTTGAGACTCATCATAGAATTTAGTCTTCTCTCCATTGGGTCACTTGGGGAAGTAAACATTTTCAAAAACCCGAATGCCCCTTGTGTGTTATTTCTTTTATTTTGCTTTGAATTTTCTTCCCCATTTTGAAGATATTTTTTTTTCTTTTGTATTTTTTTTTGATTTTTTTTTGGATTTTTTTTTGTGTGGAGAAATATATATACTTTTTTATTTTGATGTGGTCAGGCTTGAAGTAACTTCTCAGGTTGCCTACGTACCCTAGAATTTTGGGATCAGACCAAAACGTAGTTCGAATCTTCCCTCCCTTAGGTTAGGTTATCAGGTTGAGAAAGAAAAAGACATAATTTTTCTTTTTGAAAAGACTGCGAAGGGGTTGGGAAATGATATGTTGAACTAGGTAACTGGATAATATGAGGATTGATTCGACCAAAGATGACTTCTTTAAATGTAGTACTGTTTGATTTAGTCAAGGTTGGTTGGTTCTGGTAATTCAATTCCATCCTGATCTTGAAGCTTGATAGCTTTTCCTGGTAATATTTCCTTGATGATGAACAGCCCTCCCCAATTTGGTTTGAACTTCCCTCTAGGGTCAAAGATAGGTGTCCGATTCTCTTTGATTACTAAATCCTTGACTTCTAAGTGACGGACGTTGATCTTTTTGTCAAACTCGCGGGTGACTTTTCTTTGATAAGCTTGCGCGTGGTACAAAGCTCTTAGTAATTTTTCTTCGATCAAATTTAATTCTTCATATTGTTGACGAACCCAAACTGCTTCTGACAACTGACTTTCCAACAAGACCCGGAGAGACGGAATTTCCATTTCAACTGGCATGACTGTTTCCATGCCATACACTAAAGAGTAGGGAGTAGCTCCAGTAGAGGATCGAATTGAAGTTCGATATGCCTATAGTGCAAATGACAGTTTTTCTAACCAATCTCGATGTGATTGACACATTTTCCTGATGATAGTCTTAAGATTCTTATTAGCTGCTTCGACTGCTCCATTATTCTGAGGACAGTAAGGAGAAGATTTGTGGTGTGAGATTTTGAACTTTGAACACAATGTAATAACCTCAGTTTTGAAGTGTGACCCGTTATTAGAAATCAACTCCGAAGGTACCCCATATCGACTGATGATGTTTGTTTGGATAAACTTTGCAACTAGAGACGCAGTGAGGATAGCATAAGAGGCAGCTTCGACCCACTTAGTAAAATAATCGATAGCAACTAGAATGTATTCATGCCCGTTTGATGCCTTAGGCGATATTTTACCAATAATGTCAATTCCCCAAACTGAGAATGGCCACGGTGAAGTCAGACCAACTAATTGAGATGGTGGCACATGTATAATGTTCCCATGTATTTGGCATTTATGATAGGTCTTGACCATGTGGTGACAATCTGTTTCCATTGTGGGCCAGTAGTACCCTTGTCTCATAATTTTCTTAGCTAACATTTTTCCACTCATGCGAGGGCCACATTCTCCTGAATGTAGTTCAACCATTATCTATTTAACTTGATCTTCATCAACACACGACAAATGAATCCCATCATAAGACCTTTTGTATAAACTTTCTGCTCACAGGATGAATTGAAATGCTAGTCTAGTAGGGTATGTCGTTCCTTCCTCGATGTTTTTTCTGGGAATTCTTATTTTTCCAACACTCTCTTTATATCTGTGTACCATGGCTTTCCATTGGGTAGTTAAGTAGCAATGTTGATCTGATGGCAGTATGCGAGCTTGTCTTTGACTTCGACAATGATAGGCCTTAATTCCATGCCATGGATCATTGATGATAGGATAGCTAAAGAGTCAATAAATCTGGTATCTTCCCTTGACAAGTGTTGGAATAGGATAGCTTTAAACTTACTGACTAAGTTTAACAGATACTCATGATAAGGTTTCAACTTTTCATCCCTAGTCTTCCATTCTTCAATGACTGATGTATGACCAACTGAATCCCAAAAAATTTCAATTTCTGTAATGCCCAGGTTCAAAGTAGCTTTGAGTCCCACGATGCATGCCTCATATTCAACCGTGTTATTGGTGTTCGAAAAGGTTAATTTAATAGCGATAGGAATGTGGCATCTTTCCGCCATGGCAGCTCCATCAAAGTACAACTGCCATGTTTGGTTCTACGGTTCTTCTTTAACATGCAAGATGTTCTCATCTGGGAATTGATCAACATGCCTTATTCCTTCTACTACAGGGTTATCTGCTAAGTATTCTGCTACAACTCTCCCCTTGATAGACTTCTGTGTAACGTGTGTGATGTCAAATTCTGATAACAACAATAACTATCACGTGGTTCTTCCTGTCAACGCCAGCTTCTCGAAAAGATAGTTGAGAGGATCCATCCGAGATAACAAGATAATTGAATGAGATAGCATATAGTGTCGGAGTCTTTGAGTAGCTCATACCAGTGCCAAACAAGTTTTTTCTAGGGCCGAATACTTTCGTTCATACTCTAACATCTTTTTGCTGATGTAGTATATAGCCCTTTCTTTATGAGTATCTTTGTCATATTGTGCAAGCATGCATCCCATAGCTTCTTCTGTGACCGACAGATAGCGAAGAAGTAGTTCACCTGGTATAGGTGGAACTAAATAGGTGGGTTCAAGAGATACTCCTTGACTTGATCAAAAGCCTTTTGATATTGCTCATTCCAAACTGTTAGTTTATTCTTCTTGAGAAGCTTGAAAATAGGTTCGTAAACGTTGGTGAGTTGAGCGATAAATCTGCTGACATATTGGATTCTACCCAAAAATCCTTGAATTTGCTTTTCAGTCTCAGGCAGTGGCATCTCTTGGATAGCTTTAATCTTCACAGGGTCTACTTTGATCCCTCTCTGACTGACAACAAATCCCAATAATTTTCTAGAAGTTACTCCAAATACGTATTTCTGCGGGTTGAGGCGGAGTTGGTACTTTTGAATCCTTGTGAGAAAATTTTCTAATGTAGCAATGTGCCCCAGTTGTTCCTTGGATTTAACCATCATATCGTCTACAAAGACTTCAACTTCCTTGTGTATCATGTCGTGCAGTAAAGTTCTAGCTACTCTTTGATAGGTGGTTCCAGCGTTCTTCAAACCAAAAGGCATGACCTTGTAGCAAAAGGTTCCCCATTGTGTGATGAACGACATTTTTTGCATATCTCAAGGATCTATTTTTATCTGATTGTACCCTGAAAAACCATCCATGAAGGACAACAAAACGTGCCCTGCTGTACTGTCCACTAGAACATCTATGTGTGGTAAAAGAAAACTGTCTTTTGGGCTTGCTTTGTTTAGGTCTCTGAAATCCACACACATTCTAAGTTTTTCTTCATTTTTTAGCACTGGGACGACATTAGCAATCTACTCAAGGTATTCTACTACTTCCAAAAATCCAACGTTAATCTGCTTCGTAACTTCTTCTTTAATTTTTAGAGTCCATTCTGGCTTCATACGTCGAAGTTTCTATTTGATTGGTTGAGCATCAGGATACAACGGATTTCGATGTTGAACAATGTTTGTGCTTATCCCCGGTATATCCTCGTAAGACCACGCGAACACGTCTTTGAACTTTCTAAGCAAGTCTACTATCCCTTTACGTTCATCGGGAGATAAAGTGACCCCTATCTGAATTTCTTGAGGACTTTCTTTTGTTCCAAGGTTGATAACCTCTACTTCTTCTATTAGAGGTTGAGCCCGATGTTCCTCTTCTTGTTTAAGAAACTTGATTATTTCAAGAGGAGGTTCTTCGTCAGAAGACTCTCCCTCCGAAGCCAGATTATTAGTTAAATTATAATTGCGCTCGGGGTAGTAAAAAATTTCTTTTATTTTAAAAAGAGATGGGGTAACAGGACTCATTGCAGACTTGACAGACTAACTTGACTCAGCAGGAGCAATAGACTCACTAGAAACAATAGATTTAGTAGAAATAACTAACTTATTTGACTCAACAGAAATAAAAGACTCAACTGGTATGTCAGACTGAACAGTACTAATGGGACTGATAGACCTAGCCTTGACGTGCAACACATGACTAATTACATGATAGTTAGAGAGACACCCAAAAGCGGATTTGGTTACAGACTGAGGATTTGGGATCCCCTTCTCAATTAACAACACTAGGACACTGTGATCTTCAATGAATAGCTGATCAATGTTGAGGGAGTCCAGATCGAGCTGTCAGTCTTCAACTTTCTTTTCTTTAACTTTTGTGCTTGCTAAGTTTTTAGGCCATTCCATGCCAAAGAAGATTTCAAACCCCTGTAGATGAGTACTTGTGATGTGATCAGTGAACGGCTTTGGGAACCCATAGTAACTGGAGTCTTCTCCTTCTTTCACAAAATAGTCATTAAGGATCTTACGATAGGACTTCATTTTAATGAGATCCGTGTTGCGCCTTTGCCTTTTTACAATTGTCTTTTCCCGCTTTGTCTTCTAGTGTTGGGCCCAATCTTCCTTAGTAGGCTTATATCCTAGCCCGAATATGCCAATGGCTTCTTTAATCACTAGTGCCTCTTTAATACCTTGTTGCTTGCGGCCTAGGCCTATACCAGGAAAGAATCTCATTTTTTTGAACATATTGGCCATATAACAGTTAGAGGTGTTCTCAATAGGGAAATATTCTTTCACCGAGTGATGCCATTGAACTGAGCAGATCTTCTCGAATTCAAGCCCGGTAAGTTCTATTCCCTATTGTTCTGACTGAATCTCGAGTAGTGGCTCATTCTTGACCTCGGTACTATTTACGATTCTACAATTTCAACATCTCCATGAAGAGTAATCACTAGCCTCTCCTTGATAAACTTGACCTTCTAGTGTAGCGTGGAAGGGATGGCTTTAATCTGGTATAACCATGGTCTCTCTAACAGTAAATTGAAAGAAAACTGGATATCATTGACTTGGAATTCTACGGGAAATTTTGCTATGCCTAAGGACAAGCGAAGGTGCAAAATTCCCAGTATGTCCCTCTTGGTGTTATCATAGGCCCTAACACCTTTATTAGTGGGTTTGAGGTCTTCAGCCTTAAATCCGAGACAAGTAACCGTCTTCAAAGGGCAGACATTCAGTGCACTCCCATTATCAATCAAAACCAGCGGTACCCTCATCCGTTACAGTTGACTGTGATGTGCAACGACTTAGTATAGTTTGCCCCTTCTTTTGGGAGATCTGAGTCAGAGAAGGATAGGATATTCTCCACGTAAGTTGCCTCGACTATACTGGCCAACTGATCTGGAGAAGTATCAAGGGAGACTTGGGCTGTGTTTAATGCTTTGAGAATAGCCTCCTTATGAGCAGTGGAAGCCATGAGTAAACCCCATACTGAGATATTAGGCCCTGATTTCTTCAACTACTTAATCACAGAGTTATCTTCTTCGATGCTTTCTTTGATGGGATCTTCTCCTTTTTTTCTTGCCAAGACTGCAGGATTATCAGCACAGAGTTCTTGTGGCTTAAAAACTCTTCTCCCTCGAGTCATATGTCTAACTTCATCATAGGAGAGGGAGAAAGGCTCATCTTCTTCAATCAACAAGTATGGATCTTCATCTGTCAAAGGTATAAGGCTTTTCAGGTTCATTTGAGCCAACAGGTAACTAGTAAATGCGAGACTACTGTAACGAGGCGGGGATAAATAAAATGTATCATCTGAGGTTAGATCAAATGGTTTATAGTTTATAGTGAAAACCTCATCAGTAAAAGTTATCCTGGTAGGGGGTTAACTAGGCCGTTTGACTTGGATTGGATGGATAAGAGAGACGGGATCGAATGGCAATGGGGTGTGAGAAACCATGTTCAGGGTTGGTAGAGTTTGATAGGTAGGTAGTGGATTAGTGGTGACATTTGGTGGGCTAGGGATTGTGATCTTTTTGTTATCAATAAGGTTTTGAATGGCATGGTACAAGGTGATACAGCGATTTGTGTGATGGCCAGGATTTTGATGAAATTTGTAGAATAAGTTGGGATTGTGTCCGACTGACAAGGGATTTGGTAAAGGTCGGGGTTGAATCGGGGTAAGCAACCCTTTTTTCAATAGTTTTACAAAGCTACGGTAAGGGTCATCCCTAAATTGGTAAATTGGTGCAGAGTTTAAGGTTGACTTGGGTGAACCTGGTTATTAGTCCGGGCTAGGGGTTGAGCTGGGGTAGCTGACGTGTTGGCTATGTATACATGGTTGGTACTAGGTTTGGGAATATAGGGTTTCTTAGGCTTGTTATCCGAGGGGTTAAAAAGAACTCCAGAGGCAAATGCATCCTCGAGTTGGCTCCCGACTTGTAACAAGGACTCAAAAGTAGGGAGATATTGGGCCACTAGGTTGTTTAGGATAATTGCTACTTGTTCCTTCTCAGAAGGTCTATCCCACATTTGGGTAGCCTTGGCCCTCCAAGTACAAATGAAATCAATGTATGTCTTCCCATTTTTCTGTTTAGTTGCCTCCAAATCCCTTCTTGAAGTTTCAATCTCGGTACTGTACTTATACTGGTACCAGAAGGCCTTTGACATGTTCTTCCATGTACCTATAGTAACTGGGTCTTGAGACATCATCCAACGTAGTGCTGATCCTGATAAAATTCTTTGAAATAATAACGTCATCTGTTTGTCGCTGAGCCTCATAGTGCGCATATTGGTAACATACACCTTAAGATGTGTTTTCGCACACCCTGTCATGCTAAACTTGTCCATTTTTGACATCACAAACTTCTCTGACAAATGGATTCTAGGGATGCAGTTCAGAACTTCAATGCCTACTGCAATCTCGTCGATACCCTTTATACTCTTCATAACCGACTCCAATTGAGACATTCTATTAGATAATGCCGGATTTTCATCAACATACTCTTCATCTCTGTCAAGTTCGAAGACTTCATGTAGACTTTTATCTTTTACCTTTTTCCCTTTGGGTCATATAGGGGATTGCTCGTTGATTTTGAGGTCTGTTTTAACACTTCCACTTTGCCTTTTATACTGTTGATATCATTGGCAAAGGCTGCCAAGATTTTACGGATCTCTGTGAGCTGAGATTCTGAAGTCATCTCTGCTTGTTGACTTGGTACTGTGGCTCGTTCTAACCGACTGGACTTACTACTCCAACTAGGAGGTGGACGCTTGAGTTTGGGTGCAATGATAATCCTATATGACCCCATCAAAGGTAGATTTAGTCAATTTCAGTATTACCCCCTTGAAAACATTTTAAAGAATCATTTTATTGAGGTTTGTGCACCCATCCATTAATTAATCCATTCACACAATGAATATTCAAAAAAGAAATAAATATTTATTCAAAAAGAAAAATAGCTTTATTGAGAATGATTGACAAAGAAAATGTTATTATCAAAACATCTTTCTACAAATTTGACTTGAACTATTTTTACATGGACGCTTGGCTTTGTCTTGATGGTCATCAGGATTGCTGTCAGGCTTGATCCTCTTAGCTTTAACAATTGGCTCTTTGAATTCTGTTGATCCGTCTGGATACCTTAAGGTGCGTTTGTTCCAAGCCTTCTCAATGAGATGCACTAACTTTTCAGTCAAAGGCTTGGGGGGAAAGAAAGCTTTGTGCTGAGGTAAAGATAACTCTATGGGTACGTCGTACTATTCTGGGATCAAATTAGGACGGTAAAAATATATTTCTTTTAAATTGATCAGACGGACATAATAGGATCCTTTGGTTCCTAGAACAGGGAAATCAGTCATCCATCAAAGACATCTTAAATCGATATGACGGGCAAGGCGAGAGTCTAACCATTTACTCCAAGTCTTGACTGAGTTGTGACGCACTAACAAGTTTCTTTTAGAAAAGTGCTCTAGCCCATATTCGAGGTTTGAAGGAATATCTACGATTTTGAAACGGTCACAAAGCCACATATAGAATAAATAGGGGCTTCCTTTGAAGCTTTCCCGCTCACCATTTTTTATGGCATCCAAACTTGAGAATTCGGCTAGGATGAGAGGTACTGGGTTGGCTTTCTTGGAGAGTTGGAATGCTATATCTATGAAGGACTCAGGGATAGTTTGGCTATCACTATTGGAGGTTAGTATGTATTGGACTAGGATTCCTAGACACAATCGATAGTCTCTAGTGGCTCGCCAGGCTTCTAGTTTTACATTGATAGGATGACTACGGGAGCGATACGGGCCTAGTAAAGGTAGTAAGTCCAATCTCCCGTTATGGACTAAAGCCTTGGCTTCTTCCTTGAAAATATTCAGTCTTGTGGCGAGGTCACCAGAATATCTGATTTTCAATGAGGGCCTGGCTAGAGGTTTTGAAATGGATATCTCCATGATGTCACAATAATCCTCGTGAGTAGGGTACAAATGCATATGCCCAATATGGAATATATGAAGGTAGGGGTTCCAACGTTTAGCCATAGCATGTAAGAGGTTCCAGTCTATCTTAGACTCGTGGAAGTAGAGAGCACTCCTCAACATGAATCTCCTAAAATTAATCTTCTCTACCGGGTACATCCCTATGATGGTTGTTTTGACTAATTGATCGATTGGGTTATCACCTGCTACTAGCATCCTGGTTCGACACAAAAGGGTATTTTAGTACTCTTCCAAGGTCCATGTTGGGCCGGGCCATTTAGATCAGAATGGAAATCAAATTCTTTTCTAAATTCGGGTTCCAACTCATTTTAAAAAGAAGAAAAATATTTTCCAGAAGAAAAGTATTTTTCAGAAAAAATATTTTCCAAAAGAAAAGAGAAGGAAGGAAAAATGATTAACAAAAGATATATTTTTGCATGAATCTTGGAAATTTTCTTTTTTACATGGACCTTGAAAATTACTAAAAAGTATTTTTCTAAAAAGAAAATGACTTATAAAAAAATAATCAGATTTGTGAAAGTTTTATGAAAACATTATTTGTCAATAATTTTCAAGAGTGCAATAGAATTATTTTCCTTCTGAATAATCATTGCATGAATTTTTAGGGTTCATTTAAAATGTTATTAAGGGGGTAATACTGGAATAAATTTACCTTCAATGAGGTTTAAGAGTTATCATTGTACCAAAGCTCAATCATCCATCGTCTAGCTAGGGTTATAAGTCCGGTTAGTTAGAACAAGCGTCAATATCAAGTCAACAGTCAAAAATGACCTCCGAATTTCTCAACATTGCCTGGTTGTTCCCTAAATATCATTGTGTTTCAATCCTACCGGTTGTAAGCAATATCTCAGTCCTCAATCCTAATCAAACTCGTGTGGTTACTTGTCTTGAGTTTTCAAGAGTCATTTAGGTTAGCTCGAGTCCTTTTCTTCAGTAAGGTCATGTCTTCTTTAGGTTAAGTCTACCCCTTTTGTTTTTATGAGTTGAGTTCGTTTGTCAAGTCTAGAACGACGTCTGTCGCCCCATTTGAATAAAGAAAATTTTTGAATACCTCAAGCGCATTAACGAATTAATTACTAATCTGGCTTCAAGGATATATTTCTTTCCTGAGCAAGAAGATAAGAGTCAGGCTCAACCTTTAATCGAGAAAGCAAAGGTCATTGACCTCGGAACAAAAAAAAATAATTCCTAGAGAAATTCAGATAGAATCCATCCTATCCCTAGAGGAACACGAGGGAATAATGAATTTACTCAGAAATTTCAAAAGACTTGTTCACGTGGTCTGATGAAGATATGTTAGGTGCAAACTTAGGTGTTGTTCAACACGGAATAGATACTCGCCCGATGAGATGAAAATATCGATGGAGATGTTATCAAATGTACCGGTGCTATTCTCACTGCATCTTGAGCTACAAATCACATATTATCAGTCGATATAAAGGTACCTTTTGAACTGATCTCTAATAATTGGTTGTACTTCAAAGCTTAAGTCATTACTTTATGTTCAAAGTTTAAGATCCAGCATCACAAATCATCCCCTTTCCATCCTTAGATTAATGGAACGGTTAAAATAACCAACAAGAATCTGAAGACAATCATCAGGAAAATGTGTCAATCACATCGAGATTGATCAGAAAAATTACCTTTTGCACTGTGGGCATACCGAACTTCAATTCGATCTTCCACTGGAGCTACTCCTTACTCCTTAGTGTATGATATGGAAGTAGTCTCACCAGTTGAAATAAAGGTCTCATATATCAAGGACTTGATGGAAAGTCAATTGTTAGAAATAAACTGAGTCCGACATTAGTACAAAGAACTGAACCTGATTGAATAAAACAACCTAAAAGCTTTGTACCACGTGCAGGCCTATCAAAGAAGAGTCGTCTGTGCATTTGACATAAAGATCAAGGCCCGACACCTGCAAGTCGAGGATTTAATACTTAAAGAAAATTGGGCACCTATCTTTAACCCTAGAGAGAAGTTCAAACCAAATTGGGGATGTCCGTTCATCATCAAAGAAATATTACCAGGAAAAGTTGTCAGACTTCAAGATCATGATGGAATCGAATTACCAGAACCAACCAACCTTGACTAGATCAAGCGGTACTACATTTAAGGAGGTCATCTTCGGCCGAATCAATTTTTTGTTACCCAGTTCAATATGTCCTTTCTTAGACTTTTACAATCTTTTTTAAAAAATAAAGAAAAAAAATGCCTTTTCTTTCTCAACCTGATCACCTCCCCAGGGAGGGAAAATTCAAACTACATTTTGGTCTGATCCCAAAATTTTGGGGTACGCAGGCAACCTGAGAAGTTACTTCAGGCTCGACCACATCAAAATAAAAAAATAGATTCCTTAGCAAAGAAAAATCTAAAAAAAAATTCAAAAGAAAAAGAAATATCATCCAAAATGGGGAAGTAAATTCAAGGAAAAAGAAAACAATTTAAAAGGAAATACCACACAAGGGGTATTTAGGTTTTTGAGCCTCAAAATTCCTTTCTTTTTATGCCCAGTCCTAAGCCTACCCATAAAAGTCATCCTAAGTACCGTGCGAAAAATCAAGGAAGATAGCAAAGCATGATCAGATAGCAATCCCATAAGGAAGATAAAAAAAACATGCTAGGTCGAAAACCCGAAAAGGATGACTTAGGCAAAAATTAAGGCTAGCTCGCAAGGTTGAAAATCTGAAAGGACAACTTTGGCAACAATCAGAGTAAAAGAAAAGAAAAGAAAGCTCGCTAGATTGAAAACCTGAAAATGCAATCTAGGCAAAAGTTAGAGTAATAAAGCAAAATAGAAAAAAAACTAAGAGCAGTCCGGCTAAGACATCAGAAGTCCAAATAATCAAGTTCAATACTTAGCTTAAACCAAGCAAAGACTCAGAAGCCATAAGTATCTTGTCTACGATCGATCTGAAAATTTTTACTTCCCTAAGTGAACCAAGGGAGAGAAGGGTGAATTCTATGATGAGTCTCAAAAGAAAATATTTTGTTCTCTGGAGCTTGACTCAAAATCTTCAATAAAATTAATCAAAATTAAAAGTTGGAACTTTATTACATTTGTGGTAATCAAATATTTCAAACCTTCATACAAGGGGCATTTTCTTTCTTCTCTGATATGTAGCTTTCCCCTCTTATACTAGGGGCATTTTTTTTAATTTTTACATGATGTGTTCAATGCCATTTTATTGTCAAACTAGGGGCATTTTGTTTTTGAGCAATGTTAATCCTAAAAAATAATGGGAACCCCAAACTTAAGACTACCCTCTTGATAACAATTTTTCGAAAAACCCTTGAGGTTCAAAAGAAATAAAAACTCAGGTTTTAAATTCATAAAACTTTTGGATAAAACCTTGAGGTTCAAACAAAAGTACTTCGGATCTCATATTTTGATTTTTGCCCAAAGAATAACTTATTTACCTAGAGTAGGAGATAGGGCATTCTTTCGTTCTCAGAATCATTAATCTTTTTCCAGATCTATTCATTCTTGGATTCGATCATTCTCTTCCAGATTCATTATCTTCCAGATTTATTCATTCCATCAGTCTTCTCCAAATTCATTAATTCTTTCCCAAAATTCATTCATTCTTCATCCAATTTTGCTTATTACCACCAGGGGTTATCTTGGATTTTGCTCAGTTGCCGCCAAGGGTTATCTTTGATTTTGCTTAATTGTCACTAAGGGTTAACTTGGATTTTGCTCAGTTACCGCCAAGGGTTATCTTGGATTTTACTCAGTTACCACCGAGGGTTAACTTGGATTTTGCTCAGATGCCGCCAATGGTTATCTTGGATTTTGCTCAGTTGCCGCCAATGGTTAATTTGGATTTTGCTCAGATGCCGTCAAGGGTTATCTTGGATTTTGCTTAGTTACCACCAAGGGTTATCTTAGATTTTGCTCAGATGCCGTCAAGGGTTAACTTGGATTTTCCTCAATTGCCGCCAAGGGATATCTTGGATTTTGCTCAGATGCCGCCAAGGGTTATCTTGGATTTTGCTCAGTTGCCGCCAAAGGTTATCTTGGATTTTGCTCAGATGCCACCAAGGGTTATCTTGGATTTTGCTCAGTTGTCGCCAAGGGTTAACTTGGATTTTGTTTAGTTACCGCCAAGGGTTTCTCGGAATTATGCTCAGTTTATGCTCAAATTATACTCAGATAATGCTCAGTTATGCTTAGTTTATGCTCAGATTATTTTAAGTGCACACTTGCATAGTTGTTACATTAGTCAAGGATAATTTTCGTAAAATTCAAGGATCTGACACTATCAGTGAGAGTTCTCGCTCGATGACCTGACAACCTTTTAGTTCGGGGAGAGTTTTATCCTTTAGGATCCGAACACACCGACAAATTGCTAAATCAGACTGTAAAATGAATTGTCACTTGCTTTGGCATTCGGATATCGCACTATCTACCAAAATAGATTTACTATCTAGTTTCCTTCAAGCCTCTACCAAAGAGGGGCATCTGTAGACACCTATTTTTGCATTCGCCTGATTAATCAACTCGTCAACCCGATCGCAACGGTTCCCAATGATAAATGATTATTCCAACTCTTTATTTTGCTATTAGATATATTTCAGAAATCTGGATGAGGTATCTCGAACTAACAAAATTATAGAAACTACGTTACGCTAAGAAAATATGACCCTAGAAACATAGAAATCATCATCTTACTGACAAAAAGAAGCTTTACGATAAAAATCACTAAAAAATGATCAAATTACTAAAATAAACCTAACCTTAAAACATCCCTAGAGCCTACGTTACGCTTAGAAAAACCCATTCAAATACATAAAATGACAAATCGAAATCAAATAAATCATTTCGTCAATTTTCACAAAATTTGACAAAATTACGAAAATTCCACTCATAAAGTTTATGACCATTCCACACAAAAAATTTCACAAATGACACAAACCAATATTTCCATTGAATTTCTTATGAAAAATCGATTCTAAAACATCCTAGAACATCAAAAACTGACTTGAAACACTAAAAGTCCTCTAGGAGGGTAAAACGGTAATTTTATAATTTTTATAATTAAAAATTTTAAAATTAATAAATAAAACATTAAATAATTAAAGTAAAATATTAATAAAATTAATTTAAAAATTTAAACCAAAAAGATCGATCAATCAGGCTCTCAAGCAAAATTATTGAGAGTTGCCAAGATATTTATTCAAGGGGGGATTCTCCAAAAAATTAAAGTCAATCAAGTAAGACTAAAGTCAAGGTATTAAAGTCAATCAAGTAAGACCGAAGTCAAGATATTATAGTCAATCAAGTAAGACTAAAGTCAAAATCTTAAAGTCAATCAAATAAGACTAAAAGTCAAAATCCTAATAAAGTTATAATTAAATAATAACTCTATTTAATAGAATTCTAACTAAAATATAACTCTACCCAAAACAATTCTAATTAAAATACAACTCTACCTAAAACAATTCTACTTAAAATATAACTCTAATTAAAAGAATTATAATTAAACACTAATTCTATCTAAACCAACCCTTACACCATATTTTCGTATCAAATAAAAAATCCTAAGAGAAGTAGGTCAAAAAACTTTCCTAGCCTCCCATAAATCCTAATTTTGAAGTCCAAACTCCTTACCTAACACCCATACTTTGATTTTAGCTTGAAAAACACCTAAAAGCCCTTCAAAAATATATCAAAATCCATAAAAAAATTTGAAGAATCCAGATCTAAGAAAGAGATACCTTGCCTCGAAGATCAGAAATCAAATCCGGAGATAGAACGAAGCAAGGAGTACGGTACAAGGAGCGGTTTTATCAGATCTAAGGGAATATAATCGTTGCATTCGAAGGTAAAATTTCTTTCATTTTTTTATCTAGGATTTTTTTGTTACTAATGTAGTCTTATTTATGATAAGTAGAGACCGACGTTGGCCGGGCGGGATTGGTGCCTAACACCTTCCAACCCCGTAATGTGATCTCCGGATTCAATTTTTCTTTAGTAGATTAGTTGTTTTTATCCGTTTCGAGTCTATATTCGGTTCCTAAACCGTAATAACTAGGTGGCGACTCTCAAACCTCAAAGGTCAAAAGTGGATCCGCACACCCCGCAGATCGAGGGCACTTTCATAAATAAATCCCATCATAGGACCTTTTATATAAACTTCCTACGCACAAGATGAATTGAGATGCTGATCTTAGTAGAGTTTGTCATTCCTTCCTCGATGCTTCTTCCAGGAAGTCTTGTTTCTCCAACACTCTTTTTATATCTGTATACCACGAATTTCCATCGGGTAACCGAGTAGCAATGTTGATCTGATAGTAATATACAGGTTTGTCTTTGACTTCGACGGTGTTCGGCCTCAATTCCATGCCAGGGAGGCAAATGGATCATTGAAGAGAGTGTGGCTAACATGTCAGCAAATCTATTATCTTCCCTTGACAGGTGCTGGAACATGATAGCTTTAAACTTACTCACTAAGTTTAATAGATACTCATGATAAGGCTTCAATTTTTCATCCTTAGTTTTTCATTCTTCAAATGACTGATGTATGACCAAGGTGAATCCCTGAAAATTTCAATTTCTATGATACCTAAATTCAAAGTAGCTTCGAGTCCAACGATGCATATTTCTTATTCAGTTATATTGTTGGTGTTGGAGAAGGCTAACTTAACAGTAATAGGAATGTGGCATCCTTCCGGAGAAAACAAGACTGCCCTTATTCTATATCCATTTTGATTGGTGGCCCCATCAAAGTATAGCTGCCATGTTTGATTTTACGATTCTTCTTCAACCTGCAAGATGTTCTCATCTGGGAACTGATCGACAAGTCTTATTCCTTCTACTACTAGATGATCTGCCAAGTATTTGGCCACAGCTCTCCTTTTGATAGATTTCTGTGTAATATGCGTGATGTCAAATTCTGATAACAACAATAGCCATTATGCGATTCTCCCTGTCAGTGCTAATTTCTCAAAGAGATATTTCAGGGGATCCATTCGAGATAACAAGATAACTGAATGAGATAGCATATAGTATCGGAGTCTCTGAGTAGCCCATACCAATGCCAAACAAGTTTTTTTGAGGGCCGAATATTTTCGTGCATGCTCTAACATCTTTTTGTTGATATAGTAAATGGCCCTTTCTTTGCGATTACCTTTGTCATACTGTGTAAGCATGCATCCCATAACTTCTTCTGTGATTGATAGATAAAGAAGAAGTGGTTCACTTGGTGTAGGTGGAACCAAAATAGGCCGGTTCAAGAGATAATTTTTGACTTGATCGAAAGACTTTTGGCATTTTCTTTCCAAACTGTTGGTTCATTTTTCTTGAGAAGCTTGAAAATAGGTTCGTAGAAATTGGAGAGTTGAGCGATGAATCTACTGACATAT
The DNA here is from genome assembly GCF_017979445.1 of Akebia trifoliata. Taxonomy (NCBI): domain Eukaryota; kingdom Viridiplantae; phylum Streptophyta; class Magnoliopsida; order Ranunculales; family Lardizabalaceae; genus Akebia; species Akebia trifoliata. Next base: position 24,146,240 of record NC_141377.1, read on the forward strand.
TGGATTCTGCCAAAAAACCTCAAATCTGCTTTTCAGTCTCAGGCGGTGGCATCTCTTGGATGGTTTTAATCTTCACAGGGTTTACTTTGATCCCTTTTTGACTAACCACAAATCCCAATAATTTTTCAGAAGTTACTCCAAATACACATTTCTGCGGGTTGAGTCGAAGTTGGTACTTTTCAATCCTTATGAGAAACTTTTCTAGTGCAGTAACGTGCCCCATCGTTCCTTAGACTTGACTATCATATCATCTACATAAACTTGCTCTTCCTTGTGTATCATGCCATGTAGTAAAGTCGTAGTTGCTCTTTGATAGTGGCTCTAGTGTTCTTCAAATCAAAAGGCAGAACCTTGTAGCAAAAGGTTCCCCACTATGTGATGAACGATATTTTTGCATATCCCGAGGATCCATTTTTATCTGATTGTACCCAAAAAAACCATCCATGAAGGACAACAAAGCATGCCCTGCCGTACTATCTATTAGAACATCTATATGTGGTAAAGGAAAACTATTTTTTGGGCTCGCTTTCTTTAGGTCTCTAAAGTCCACACACATTGTGACTTTGCCATCATTTTTAGGCACTAAGACGACATTGACGATCCACTCAGGGTATTCTACTACTTCCAAAAATTCAGCATTAATTTACTTCGTAACTTCTTCTTTAATCTTTAGAGTCCATTCCGACTTCATATGTCGACGTTTCTATTTGGTTGGTCGAGCATCAGGATATAATTGAATCCTATGTTGAACAATATCTGTGCTTACTCCTGGCATATCCTCGTAAGACCACGCAAACAAGTCTTTGAATTTTATAAGCAAGTCTACTATCCCTTTGCGTTCATCGGAAGATAAGGTGATTTGAATCTGAATCTCTTAATGGCTTTCTTTTGTTTCGAGGTTGATAACCTCTACTTCCTCTATTAGAGGATGAGCCTAACGTTCATTTTCTAGTTCAAATAATTTGATTATTTCAAGGGGAGGTTCTTCGTTAGAAGATTCTCCCTCCGAAGCCAGATTATTAGTTAAATTATCATTGCGCTCAGGGTAATCAAAAATTTCTTTCATTTCATTAAAAAGAGATGGGGTAATAGGACTCATTGCAGACTTAACAGACTCATTGATTTAGTAGGAAAAATAGACTCACTAGAAATAATACTTACTTGACTCAACAGAAACAACTAACTTATTTGACTCAGTAGAAATAAAGACTTACCGGACATGTCGGACTGAATAAAACTAATAGGACTGACAGAACCAGTCTCGACATGTAACACAAGACTCACTATATGATAATTAGTCAGAAACTTGATCACGGATTTGATTGCAGATTGGGGGTTTGAGGTCCCCTTCCCAACTGACACCACTAAAATACTATAATCATCAATGAACAATTGATCAATGTTGAGGGAGTCCAGGTTGAGTTGCCAGTCTTCCGTTTCATTTTCTTCCGCTCCTATGCTTGTTTCCTTTTTAGGACATTCCGTGCCAAAGAAGATTTCAAACCCAAGCAGACGAGTACCTGTAATGTGATCGATAAACGACTCTAGGAACCCACAATAACAGAAATCTTCTCATTTTTTTCATGAAATAGCCATTAAGGGTCTTACGATAAGACTTCATTATAATCAGATCTGTGGTGCACCTTTGCCTTTTTGCAATTGCCTTGTCCCGCTTTGTCTTCCAATATTGGGTCCAATCTTCCTTAGTAGGCTTATATTCTAGCCCCGAATGTGCCGATGACTTCTTTAATCGTTGGTGCCTTTTTAATACCTTGTTGCTTGCACCCTAGGCCCATACCAGGGAAAAGTCTCATTTTTTTGAACATATTGGCCATGTAACAGTTAGAGGTATTCTTGATAGGGAAATATTCTTTCACCGAATGATCCTATTGGACTAGGCATATCTTTTCAAATTCAAATCCACTAAGCTCTACCCCCTGTTGTTCTGGCTGAATCTCAAGTAACGGTTCATTCTTGACTTCGGTACTGTTTACAATCCCCACAATCTCAGCATCTCCATGAAGGGTAATTACTACTCCATATTTGATAAATTTAACTTTTTTGTGTAGCGTGGAAGGTATGACTTTGATCTGGTGTAACCATGGTCTGCCTAACGGTAAATTGAAAGAGGACTGGATATCAATAACCTAAAATTCCACAGGAAATTCAGCTATGCCTGTGGATAATTGAAGGTGAAAAATTCCCAGTACATCCCTCTTGGTGTTATCATATGCCTTAACACCCTGATTAGTGGGCTTGAGATCTTTAGCTTTAAATCTAAGGCCAGTAGTGGTCTTCAAAGGACAAACATTTAATGCATTTCCATTATCAATTAAAACCAGAGGTACTCTCATCTCGTTACAGTCAACTGTGATGTGTAACGGCTTAGTGTGACTTATTCCATCTTTTGGGAGATCTGAGTCCGAGAAAGATAAGATATTCTCTACATAAGTCTCCCTTACTATACTGGCCAGCTGATTAAGGAAAGTATCAAGGGAAACTTGGACTGTGTTTAGTGCTTTGAGAACAACCTCCTTATGGGCAGTAGAAGCCATGAGCAAACCCCAAACTGAGATTTTGGCCCTTGATTTCTTCAACTGCTTGATCACAGCATCATCTTCTTCGATATTCTCTTTGATAGGATCTTCTTTTCCTTTTCTAGCCAAAGTTGTAGGATTATCGACACAGAGTTCTTGTGGTTTAAAAACTCTCCCCCTTGAGTCACATATTTGACTTCATCATAAAAAAAGGAAAAAGACTCATCTTCTTTAGTCAGCAAGTATGGATCTTCTTCTGTCAATGAGATGAGACTTTTTAGATTCATTTGAGTCAAAAGATAACTAGTGAATGTAGGGTTATCATAACGAAGCGGGGATAGACGATATGCATCATCTGGGGTTAGATCGAGAGGTTTATAACTTGTGGTAATGGTGAAAGCTATTCCGACAATGGGATAACTGAGTGGTTTGACTTGGATGGGATGGATGAGAGAGACAGGGTCAAACAGTAATTGGGTGTTGGAAACCATGTTCAGGGTTGGTGGAGGTTGATAGGCAGGCAGTGGATTTGTGGTGACATTTGGTGATGTTGGGCTAGGAATTGTGACTTTTTTTTGCATTGATATGATTTTGAATGGCATGACAGAGATTGATACACAGATCGATGTGATGGTCAATGTTTTGATGGAATTCGTAAAACAAATTAGAATTATGTCCGACTGGCAGGGGATTTGGCAATGGTCGAGGTTGTATCGGGGTAAGAAGACCTTTTTTCAATATTTTTTGAAAGACTACGGTAAGAGTCATCCCCAAATTGGTAAATTGATGAGGAGTTCAGGGCTGACCTGGGTGAGTTTGATTATTGGACCGAGCTGGAGGTTGAACTGGGGTAGCTGATGTATTGGCTATGTAAACATGGTTTGCATTAGGTTTGGGAACATAGGGTTTCTTAGACTTGTTATCCGATGGGTTAGAAAGAACCCTAGAGGCAAACGTATCCTCGAGTTAGCTTTCGGCTTGTAATAGGGATTCAAAGGTAGGAAGATATTGAGCAACCAAGTGCTGAGCACATCCTTGTGTAAATTTTTTAGGATACTGGCTACTTGTTCCTTTTCTGATGGCCTATCCCACATTGGGACAACTTTGGCTCTCCAACGGTCAATGAAATCAATAAAAGTTTCTTCATTTTTCTGCTCAGTTGACTCCAAATCCTTTCTTGAAGTTCAATCTCGGTACTGTACTTATATTGATGCCAGAAGGCCTTTGAGATACTCTCCCAAGTACCCATGATAACTGGATCTTGAGACATCAGCCAACGTGGTGCTGATCTTGATATAATTCTTTGAAATAATAACATCATCTACTCATCACTGAGCCCCATTGTGCGCATGTTAGTAACATACACCTTAAGATGTGTTTTTGCATAGCATATCCCACTAAACTTGTCCATTTCAGGCATCACAAACTTCTCTGGCAAATGGATTGTAGGGATACGATTCAAAGCTTCAATGCCTGCCGCAATTTCATCGATACCCTTTATACTTTTCAGGGTTAATTCCAACTGAGACATCTTATTGGCTAACACCGGGTTTTCATCGACATTTTCTTCATCTCCGTCAAGTTCAAAAACTTGATGTGAATGTTTCTCTTCTACCTTTTTTCCTTTTGAGCCGTCAAGAGGATTACCAGTTGATTCTAAAGTCTGTTTTAGAGCTTCCACTTTGCCTTTTATACTATTGATATCATTGGCAAAGACTGCCAAAATCTTACAGTGAAAGTGCCCTCGATCTGCGGGGTGCGTGGATCCGCTTTTGACCCTTGAGGTTTGGGAGTCGCCACCTAGTTATTACGGTCTAGGAACCGAACATTGACTCTAAAAGGCAAGAGAACCTAATCTACGAAAAATAAGAAACTAAGTTCAAGGATCACGTTATAGAGTTGGAAGGTGTTAGGCACCAACCTCGCCTGACAAACGCCGGTCTCTACTAATTCTCAAACAGAACTACATTGCTAAAAAGACCTAATCAATAAAAAAATAAAAAAAAAACTTACCTTTTCCGAACGCAATGATTTTTTTTCCCTCAGATCTGATAGAACAACTTCTTGTACAGTATTCCTCGCTTCATTCTTTCACCGTATCTGAGTTTTGATCTTCAAGTTGAAGTATCTCTTTCTTAGATCTGAATTCTTCAAATTTATTTATGAATTTTGGGATGTTTTTGAAGGGTTTCTAGGTACTTTTCAAGCTAAAATCGAAGTATGGTGTTAGGTAAGAAGTTGGGACTTCAAAATTAGGGTTTTGGGAAGGTTGGGGAGGCTTCTTGACCTACTTTTCCTAAGGTTTATCATTTGATACGAAAATAGGGTGTGAGGACCTCTATTTATAGAATTTTTTAGGAGTTAATTTAGATAGAGTTAGTGTTTAATTAGAGTTCTTTTAATTAGAGTTGTGTTTTAGTTAGAATTATTTTAGGTAGAGTTGTGTTTTAATTAGAATTGTTTTAGATAGAGTTGTGTTTTAGTTAGAACTCTATTAGATAGAGTTATTATTTAATTAGAACTCTTTTAGGGTTTTGACTTTTGGTCTTATTTGATTGACTTTTAATATTTTGACTTTAGTCTTAATTGATTGACTTTTAATATCTTGACTTTAGTCTTGCTTAATTGACTTTAATTTTGACTTTAGACTCACTTGATTGACTTTAATACCTTGACTTTAGTCTTGCTTGATTAACTTTAATTTTTTGGAGAACCCTCCTCTATTATATCTTTAATTCTTTGGACCCCCAAATGGAGGGGTCCTTAAAGAAATATCTCACGAACCCTCAATAATTTTACTTGAAAGCCCGATTGATCGATTTTTTTAATTCAAAATTTTAAATTAATTTCATCAATGTTTCACTTTAATTATTTTATATTTTATTTATTAATTTCGAAGTTTGTAATTATGAAAATTGTTAAATTACTGTTTTACCCTCGGAGAGGACTTTTCACGTTTTAAGTCGGTTTTTAATGTTCTAGGATGTTTTAGAATTGATTTTTCGTAAGGCATTCAATGGAAGTATTAGTTTGTGTCATTTATGAAATTTTTTGTGTGAAATGGTCATGAACTTTATGAGGGGTATTTTCGTAATTTTGTCGAATTCTGTTAAAATTGGTGAAATGATTTATTTGGTTTCGATTTGTTATTTTATGTGTTCAAATGAGTTTTCCTAATCGTAATGTAGGCTCTAGCGGTATTTTAAGGTTAGGGGTATTTTAATAATTTGGTAATTTTTTAGTGATTTTTATCGTGAAGCTTCTTTTTGTCTGAAAAATGATGATTTCTAAATTTCTGGGGTTGTATTTTCCTAACGTAGCATATTTCTAAGGTTTTGTCAGTTCGAGATACCTCATCCGAATTTCTGAAATATTTTTGATAATAAAATAAAGCAATGGAATAAACATCCATCATTGGAAATCATTGCGATCGGGTTGACGAGTTGATTAATCAGGCGAGTGTAAAAATGGGGTGTCTACAGATACCCCTCTTTGGCAGAGGGTTGAAGCAAACTAGATAGCAAAATCTATTTTGGTAGATAGTGCGATATCCGAATGCCAAAGCTAGTGACAGTTCATTTTGCAGCGTGATTTAGCAATTCGTCAAGGTGTTCAGATCCTTGAGGGTAAAGCTCTCCCCGAATTAAAAGGTTGTCAGGTCATCGAGTAAGAACTCTCACCGACGATGTCAGATCCTTGAATTTTAAAGAATTCTCCTTGATTAAAAAGTGCAAGTGTGAGTGTGTGTATGTGTGAAACTGAGTAAAAATGTGTCAAGTCTTAGAGATCTTCTCTCACTGACAATAATGATTCAAAATTGAAATGTGCTTATGCAACAAAAGTAATCATGGCAAGGTTGAACAATGAGGTAATTGGAGTCATAACAATGTAGGAACTTCGTTAAATCCTATTTGAAATTCTTTTTTAGAGTTCAAAAAAGTTTGAGTCTCGTTTATCGGACTCGAGCCTATTGTAGCCATACTTCTTGGGGTAAGGAACTTAAACAATCCTGTTAATTCAATATGATTTCAAACAAAGCTGGAGTCTCGTTTCTCGAACTCTGGTTAAGGTTTACAGGAACTTAAACAATCCTATTAAAATTGGAGTCTCGTTTCTCGGACTCGAACTAAGGTTAATAGGCACTTCAAAAAAACCTATTCATTCTATGATTCAAAAAGTTGGAATCTCACTTCTCGGACTCGAGCCTAGGTTTGTAGGTACTTCAAAAAACTTACTCTTTCTATGATTTAAAAAGTTGGAGTCTCGTTTCCCGGACTCACACTTAGGTTTGTAGGCACTTCAAAAAGCCTATTCATTCTATGATTCAAAAAGTTGGAGTCTTGTTTCTCGGACTCGAACTTAGATTTATAGGTACTTCAAAAAGTTTATTCATTCTATGATTCAAAAAGTTGGAGTCTCGTTTCTCGGACTCGAACTTAGGTTTGTAGGCACTTCAAAAAGCCTATTCATTCTATGATTCAAGAAATTGGAGTCTCGTTTCTCGGACTCGAACTTAGGTTTGTAGGCACGTCAAAAAGCCTATTCATTCTATGATTCAAAAAGTTGGAGTCTCATTTCTCGGACTCGAACTTAGGTTTGTAGGCACTTCAAAAAGTCTATTCATTCTATGATTCAAAAAGTTGGAGTCTCGTCTCTCGGACTCGAACTTAGGTTTCTAGGCACTTCAAAAAGCCTATTCATTCTATGATTCAAGAAGTTGGAGTTTTATTTCTCGGACTTGAACTTAGGTTTGTAGGCACTTCAAAAAGCCTATTCATTATATGATTCAAAAAGTTGAAGTCTCGTTTCTCAGACTCGAACTTACTAAGCTATGTTTTTCGGGCTTAGATTTATAGGAAGTTAGACAATCCTATTAATTCATTCTATGATTCAAAATCGAGCTCAAAGTTTGAAAGATCAGGCCTTTATTGGCTTATCATGCATTTGGATTCATAATTATCATTGGGCTTCGTCGGACTTTTAAGCTAAAATTTTTCTTTTTTATCATGTGATTAAGAACAAAAACTTTAGAATTAAATGACCTTCAAAAATGCCCCTAGTTTCAAGGTTGACTTTAACTGGGACTTGACTACGAGACTGATAGAATGGATTACGCTTGAAAAACATGAACTCTGATGTATGAAAGATAGAAGAATTGACATTCTCTTTAAGACTCTTAAGATTATCATATGTGCAATAAAGAATTGATCATTATTTTTTTTTTTAAGAAATGCTTGAGCTGGACTTAAAAAATCTTGATAAATATTAGAATAGAAGATCTTTCTCTTCAAAGTGGTTGATGATTCTACATCTTCCATTAGCGAACATTTGAACAAGTAAAAATACTTTTGAAAATCCTACAATGTTCAAGATGACTCCTGAATTTTTCGACTTCAACATTGTCTTCGTCGGATGTGAGCTCTTGGCTGAAAAACGAATATTGTGGCTTGAATGGTTCTGCATTTTCTAGTTTCTGCACAAGCTTCCTTCTGAATTTTTCTTCTTGATGGGACCTTTCCTCCCCTTTGATGATGTCCTAATTTTTGCCTAGATCGCATCTTCAGGTTTTCAATCTAGCGGGCTTTGTTTTTTTTTTTTTTCTGATGATGCCTTGATTTTTGCTTAGGTCGTCTTTTCAGGTTTTCAACCTAGCAGGCTTTCTTTTTTATGGTTATGCCCTAAATTTTGCTTAAGTCGCCTTTTCGACTTAGCGGGCTTCTCTTTTTTTTTTGATGATTTTGAATGACCAACTCGACAACTTCTTGGTTCCCTATATCTTAACCGAGTCAATTAGCATTCAGGAGGACTTAATAAGTGGGCTTAGGACATGGTTTAGAAAGAAAAGATATAAGGCTCAACTTTCCAAAATGCCCCTAGTTTGATATTCTCTCTTTTCTGTCAATTATTTTGATTTTTTTTTAAAATGCCCCTAGTTTGGCATTCTTTTCTTTTTATCAATTCTTTTTATTCTTTTTTTCTAATGCCCCTAGTTTGGTATTCTTTTCTTTTAAAGTTTTCAATAGGGGATTTTCCTTTTGGATGATACTTTTTCTAAGAGAATACATTTTTTTTATACATGACCGGGCTTGAAGTAACTCTCAGGTTGCCTACGTACCCTAAATATTTCTTTTTCTTTTGGTATCAGGTCAAAACGTAGTTCATACCTAGACTTCTCTCCCGAGGTTGGTTGGTATGGTTTAGAAAGAAGAAGCTATTGATTTTTTTTAGAGGCTGCAAGGGGCTTAAAGAAGGTTATTTTTTCCTTGGTAAGACAGGAAAATAGTTCGACCAAAGAAGGCCTCCTTTGGTGAATGCTGCTTGACTTAGTCAAAGTTTCAAGAATTCAATATCTAGATTGCTTTGTCGAGTAAGGTCTTCTTTTGAGAATGAATATTCTTCGGTCTTCTTTTGAGAATGAATATTCTTCAGTCTTCTTTTGTGAAATCGAATATGATTGAGTTTTTTGACTATTCAACTCTTCTAAAACTTCGAGAAAATATTTTATTCCCTTATGAATGAAATTCTCCTCTTTTGAGTGAGAAAATGGTAGATCCACTTGTAAGTCTTAGCGTCTTTGTCGATGCTTTCAACTATATCATTTTTGACCGATAATCTTTGACTTTGAAATCACTCTTGACTTGATCTATATTTTTTGTGTAATTCATCCATATATCCTTATGAGATCATGCAAGAAATATTGTTGAATTTTTCAAGTAAGTTTACTATTCTCTCATGTTCTTTTGAGGATAATGTATCACCAATTTACACTCCTTGAGTGTACTTTTTAATTCCAATATTTATTAAGTTCAGTTAGTGAGCTTTAAGTCATTTCTCATTTTAGATTTTATGTTCACATCATTATTGCACACAGGATAATAAAAAACTTCTTTATTTATTAGAATTGAAAAGAACATAGACTGACAAACCGTACTAAAACCCAAAAATAAAGATGACTAACTGAATTCAAAGATTGACGCAACTAAAGCTAAAAAAAAACTAAGACCACATCATTATGAATGGAGGGACACAATTCTAGAGTCTATGCCACTTCAGTTATCTTCGATGGATGACTTGAACTTGCCTGCTTTTACTATCTCTTCATATTCCTGTCATATGCGGGACAACCCATTGCTTCAATAATTTTTCTGTTCTTCAGTCCTGTCACTGTCTTAGGGTAGTTGAACTCATTCTGGCATGGAGCGAATGCACTATTTAGACCGATTGGGTGAATGAAGGAAACTGGGTCAACTGATTCGGGTTTGGATATTGATATTAGGTTCATAGTAGGAGGGGGTTGATTTTGAAAGGTAGGCAAAGGGTTAGTCTTAACATTGAGAGTAGTAGGAGTGGGTATGGTGACTTTTTCTTGCTCAATAAGGTCTTGGATAGCATGTCGGAGAGTAATACACTTATCAAGAACATGACCAGGCATCTGATGGAATTCACAGAATTGCCCATTATCCATGCTTGGGGGAAGAGGATTAGGCAAAGACTTAGGTTGTAAAAGCGTTAGCAATCCCCTTTTCATCAATTTTTGATAAGCAACACTAAGGGACATTCCAAGATTGGCAAACTGTCTTCTAGGCTTGGCTTGTGAAGGCTGAGTAGCTTGAGGAGATAGTACGAAGGAGGTGTTGGCCACTTGTAAGGAATTGACATTAGGTTTGAAATGTTTGGGTTTTGACTCATACGGGTTACCAAAAAGTCCCGAAGAGTAGGCATCCTCAACTTGATTTCCAGCCTCAAGGAGGGATTGAAAAGTGGGAAGGTACTGAGGCATCAAGTATTTGGCATAATTTGGAGTGAGATTCCTGAGGATAATCTTGACTTGTTCCTTCTCTTGAGGTCGATCCCACAATTGAGCGGCTTTAGCTCTCCATCAAGTAATGAACTCAGTGAAAGTTTCCCCGGGTTTCTGTTTAGTAGATTCTAGATCTCTTCTTGTGAGTTCAATATCCGTATTAAATGAATATCGACTAATAAACTCTTTCATCAATTCATGTCATGTTCTTACCCGGGACGTGTCCAATGACATTAACCAGCGTAGGGCAGGACCTGTAAGGGTTCTTTGAAAAAGTTGTGCCATCTGTTCATTACTCAAACCCTGAGATTGCATGATGCCGACATATACTTTTAAGTGAGTCTAGGGCATCCAATACTGTCAAACTTCTCCATATCTGGCATTGTGAACTTTTCTGGTAGACGGACCGTGGGAAACAAGGTCATTGCCCTTAATCCAAGAGTAAGATCATCTGGGTTTTTGATGTTCTTCAAAGTAGTTTCAACTTGAGTTATTCGATGAGCTAGGACAGGGTCGACATGTAACTGATTATCTTTTTGATTTTCAACGAGGTCAAACACATCCTGAGGTTCTATAGCTTTATCTTTTCCCTTTTCAATTTTCAGGGATTCGATTTGTGTTTGAACAAAAGCAATAATCTGGGCTCTAAAAGATTCTAAAATCTGACGGAACGCAGCTTCATCCATGGTACTTGTTTATTCTTGTGGCAAAGACTGACTACTTGGCAATGGTACTCTAGAAAGATGACCCTTTTCATGGACCCAAAGTGGTACAGATGGAGGTTTAGAACGTTTGTGACCAATTATTACCTGATTGGAAGTAAACCAAGGTTAACCATTGACTCTAAAGGTTTGACTCTTAACCACATGATTAAAGTTTTTACATAAAATGGCCCAAGTTTGACGGAAAATATCTAATCCAGATGCACTATAAGTCTATAGTGACCAAGAAAGTGAGAAAGGTTAGACGCGGGTCTACCCCTGATTGGGATTGAACCTTTAATCAGACAAATTAATTTGATCCTAAGATTGAGTCTTTCTATACAAAGTGGTCTGGATCTTTAAAAGTGAAACCAATTAGTCCAACTGATTTGGTATTGATCAGTTTGATCCATTTGTCAATTGGGCCAACTGGTTTAAGTGACTCAAATTAATCGGTACATTTCACCGATTGGGTCGGACCGATATTACGGGTTCTATTTGATTATTCAGGATCGGTCCACCCACTTACCTGTTGGTTGGATTGAATAAAGCAATCCGGAAACACCCATAGTCAGTTCGGGTTGTGACCTACAAGGAAGGTTTCTAGACTCTAAGCTTACTACGTGCAATGCATTTTATCTGGCCACCCTTGCCCAAATATACATATATACCTCTCGATACGTGGAGACTTGGTTTGATATACCGTATAGGTGATAATCTAAACCTCAACTCACTTCTCTGAAGTCAAAAACAGCCAATTTGATCTCCAGTTGAGAGGTGGCGCACGATACTGAGCAAGGGCCCACTTAAATACCTCTCGTCTAGAATAGACGTAGTCTATCCCCCTCGTACAGTAGGGTACAGCGGGGCAAGATCTTGCTAAGGCCCCGGTTTTGACCAAGAAGTGCAATTGATATATTTAGATTATCTTTTACATACCTATGGGTACGAGTCAAAAGTTGTAGCTTTCATAAATGGTTTGGCATCCCACAAGGGGACCGACCACGTACTAGTACTACGTTGGCAATTGGGACATGTGACTGTGTGGCTCACAATAGGTCAAAGGCTCAGGTCGCTCCAGCCTGGGTGCATCAATATACTTCTCAGAATCACCTGATCAGACGGTATTGATGCCCCCAGTTTGATATACCTTAAGGTACGTGACTGGAGTTGTAGTTTTCATGAATGATTTCGCATCTTCGAATAGATCGGACCACGCACTAGTGCCACGTTGGCTGTATGGGACGTGTAAGTGCGCAAAACAGTAAACGTGCATGTGGTGTGTGCAAAACAGGGTGGGGTGTGCCCGGGGCCTTTTCAAACAAGTGGGCCTGTGGGCTTGATCATTTCATTACAAGATTGAAATATTAATCACAATTCATAGCATTAAGATCAAAATCAAAATAAGCATATCGAAAATATACCTATAGAGATCATAACATATTAGATGAGGAATCCATCATAAATAATCAATCAAATCCTAGCACAATTCTTTTCATGGTCCAATCGAAAAATCATTTTGGGTGACCTTAAACAAGTCGAGATGTCAATGAACATTGAATTGGTGATAGATCATTATAAGGATTGATTTTTTTAAACAAATTGATTTTTTTTTTGCTACGTGGAAATCCCACTACAAATTACCTAAGAAACTTTGGGGTAAGAAATTGGCTTGCTTGACTAATCCAATAAGATTTTCGATCTTACTAAGAATCGTTGGACCAACACCATAACAATTATCCAATGCCACAATTTTACGGGAAATAATAAAAAAAATAAATAAATAAAAATGACTCTTGAAATTTCATATTTAGAACTAAAATTCCGTGATTAGAACCCTAATGGCATTGGATCATAAAGAAAGAAATTGAGATTTTTTTACCAATGATCAAGATCCAAAAGGCTATGTTTTTTTTTTAATTTAAAAAGCAATAAATATTTTCTTTAAAAAAATATAATTTTTATTTAAAAAAAATAGATTTGTTTTTATTAAAAAAAATAGATTGCTTTTATTAAAAAAAATAAATTTCTTTCATTTAGAAAAAACAGATTCCTTTTATTTAAAAAAAATAGAATTTTTTTTTATGTTAGAAAAACATATATTTTTTTTTTTAAACCTAATGAACTGTTTGGAATCAAAATTGCCTCTGATCTTTTTTAGTCTTCACAGAACCTCTTCTGAAGAGAATATGAGAGAAGCTGGTTTTCTTGTATTACTGATCAAAATTATGACAAATGATGCCAGAATTTCTGACGACACCATCACAAACCGGATATTTAAACCATTGAGATTGGCTAGGAGAAAACGAGATGAAGAAGATGATAATTGAACCAAGAAGAAAATCTGAAATAATCTTTTTCATCAGTTGAGAGGAAAGCCATCTAATTTTTTGGAGATTCAAAGAGCTTCGAATTTGTGAGTTTTCTAAAAATCAAAATCTCTGCAACTTTGGCAAGAAACAAATAAAATTTGATTTTCCAAGAAATCAACCAAGATTGGGTACAATTCGAAAATCATACAGTGATTTATGTCTCAAAATAACGAGATCTGACCTTTCCCTTTGAATTAAGGTTCCAAGTGAGGTCCAAAATGCACCTTAAATTGAAAAAAAACGATTCAGATTTTCGGAAGGACACCAACACAAACCTGTTTTTAAAAAGGGTTTTTGGCTCTTCGATTGAGATGAAAGATTATTCTTCGATCATACCCTATAAGAGAGAGGGAAAGAGGGAGAGAGAGAGAGAGAGATGAAGATGGCGTTTTTTTTCTTGCTGTTTTCGTCATCTTCTTTCTCATTGGAGAAGAAGATAAAATTAGTAAAACGTGTTTTCTGCTAATGGCACACCACACGTATTATTATTATTATTATTTTTAACGATTTTTGCTGATTTTTTTTCTTGGAATCCTCTCCTGATCACGAACAACATTAAAAAATGTAATTTTTTTGTTTCTTAGTGCATCGCTCACAAATAATTTTTCTCTATAACTTGCCGCCTATGCCTAGTAACGTGCCAAAAAAAATCATCCAAATTTTTTTTTTTTAAAATAAACATAACTCTCATCTTAATCACCATCATTCCATTCTCAATTTATGTCAATTTTAATCTTTCATTATTTAGGGTCATCCCCAAAATGACCCTAGATTGAACCAAAAAGAAAATTGTATGCCAAAGTCGAAATATCCAAAATTGTACCAAAGGGTACTAATAAAGGATAATACAAATAAAAAATAATCCAAATAAAAATGAATCAACACCCCTATTTTAGACCATTACCTTGTAGGAATCCTGCATGATTTTAAGGTCATTCCGAATTACCCTTGATGATCCGTAAAAAAATGTCAAAACAAAATATTCAACATCCAAACCAGTGCTCAATAATTGATCCAAAAAGAATGATAAAAAATAAATAAATAACTAAAAATAAAATTAAATAATTAAAAAAACTAGGTCCTACTGGCAATGCTTCCCATACTTGGGGCTTTTCAAGTCTGATCCTCAAATCTCCCCAGTGGAGTCGCGATTGAAGGCGCCCTCGATTTGCGGAGTGCGTGGATCCGCTTTTGACCCTTGAGGTTTGGGAGTCGCCACCTAGTTATTACAGTCTAGGAACCGAACATTGACTCTAAAAGGCAAAAGAAACTAATCTACGAAAAATAAGAAACTAAGTTCAGGGATCACGTTACGGAGTTGGAAGGTGTTAGGCACCAACCCCGCCCGACAAACGCCGGTCTCTACTAATTCCCAAATAGAACTACATTACTAAAAAGACCTAATCAATAAAAAAATACAAAAAAAACTTACCTTTTCCGAACGCAATGATTTTTTTTCCTCAGATCTGATAGAACAACTTCTTGTACAGTATTCCTCGCTTCGTTCTTTCACCGGATCTGATTTCTGATCTCCAAGTTGAAGTATCTCTTTCTTAGATCTGAATTCTTCGAATTTGTTTATGGGTTTTGGGGTGTTTTTGAAGGGTTTCTAGGTATTTTTCAAGCTAAAATCGAAGTATGGGTGTTAGGTAAGAAGTTAGGATTTCAAAATTAGGATTTTGGGAAGGTTGGGGAGGCTTCTTGACCTATTTTTCCTAAGGTTTATCATTTGATACGAAAATAGGGTGTGAGGACCTCTATTTATAGATTTTTTTAGGGTTGATTTAGATAGAGTTAGTGTTTACTTAAAGTTCTTTTAATTAGAGCTGTGTTTTAGTTAGAATTATTTTAGGTAGAGTTGTGTTTTAATTAGAATTATTTTAGGTGGAGTTGTGTTTTACTTAGAACTCTATTAGATAGAGTTATTATTTAATTAGAACTCTTTTAGGGTTTTGACTTTTGGTCTTATTTGATTGACTTTTAATATTTTGACTTTAGTCTTAATTGATTGACTTTTAATATCTTGACTTTAGTCTTGCTTAATTAACTTTAATTTTGACTTTAGTCTCACTTGATTGACTTTAATACCTTGACTTTAGTCTTTCTTGATTGACTTTAATTTTTTGGAGAACCCTCCTCTATTATATCTTTAATTCTTTGGACCCCCAAATGGAGGGGTCCTTAAAGAAATATCTCACGAACCCTCAACAATTTTACTTGAAAGCCCGATTGATCGATTTTTTTAATTCAAAATTTTAAATTAATTTCATCAATATTTCACTTTAATTATTTAATATTTTATTTATTAATTTTAAAATTTTTAATTATGAAAATTGTGAAATTATCGTTTTGCCCCTAGAGAGGACTTTTCATGTTTTAAGTCAGTTTTTAATGTTCTAGGATGTTTTAGAATCAATTTTTCGTAAGGAATTCAATGAAAGTATTAATTTGTGTCATTTATAAAAATTTTTGTGTGAAATGATCATGAACTTTATGAGGGGCATTTTCGTAATTTTGTTGAATTCTGTTAAATTGACGAAATGATTTATTTGGTTTCGATTTGTTATTTTATATGTTTGAATGAGTTTTTCTAATCGTAATGTAGGCTCTGGGGGTATTTTAAGGTTAGGGGTATTTTGATAATTTGGTAATTTTTTAGTGATTTTTATCGTGAAGCTTCTTTTTGTCTGAAAAATGATGATTTCTAAGTTTCTGGGGTCGTATTTTCCTAGCGTAGCATGATTTCTAAGGTTTTGTCAGTTCGAGATACCTCATCCGGATTTCTGAAACATTTCTAGTAATAAAATAAAGCAATGGAATAAACATCCATCATTAGGAATCATTGCGATTGGGTTGACGAGTTGATTAATCAGGCGAGTGTAAAAATGGGGTGTCTACATACGAATTTCTATAAGCTCAGATTCTGAAGTCATTTTTGTTTGTTGACTTGGTACTGATGTTCGCTCCAACAGACTGAACTTACGACTCCAACTAGGAGGTGGACGCTTGATTTTGGGCACAATGATAGTCCTAGACACCCCATCAAAGATAAATTTAATCAATTTCAGTGTTACCCCCTTGATAACATTTTAATGAGTCATTTAACTTGTGCACCAATCCATTAAATAATCTATTCATGCAATAATCAGAGAAATAAATGTTTATTCAAAATAAAAATAGCTTTATTGAAAATGATTGACAAAGAAACATTCTCATTAAAACATCTTTCAACAAATATGACTTAAACTATTTTTTACATGGACGCTTGGCTTTGTCTTGATGGTCATAAGGATTGCTATCAGGCTTGATCCTCTTGGCTCTAATAACGGATTCTTGGAATTTTGCTGGTTCGTCTAGATACCCCAAGGTGAACTTGTTTCAAGCCTTCTTAATAAGATACACTAACTTTTCAGTCAATGGCTCGGGAGGGAAGAAAGCTTTGTATTGAGGTAAAGATAACTCTATAGGTATGTCGTGCTGTTTTGGGATTAATACAGGTTTGTAAAAAAAATTTCTTCTAGTCCAATCAAATGAACATAATAGGATCCTTTGGTTACTAGGATAGGGGGATTAGTCATCCACCAAGGGCATCTTAAACGGATGTGACGGACAAGGCGATAATCTAACAATTTGCTCCAAGGCTTGATTGAGTTGTGACGCACTAACAGGTTTCTTTTAGAAAAATGTTTTGGCCATCCACAATTTTGAGACGGTCACAAAGTCACATATAGAGTAGGTGGGGGTTTCCTTTGAAGTTTTCCCTCTTACCAATTTTTATGGAATTTAGACCTGAGAAAGTTTCAGCTAGGATAAGAGGTACAGGGTTGGCTTTCCTTGAGAGTTAATAGGCTATGTCTATGAAGGACTCAGGGACAGTCTGACCATCACTTTTGGAGGTCAATATGTACTGGGCTAAGATTCCTAAGCACAGACGGTAATCTCTAGTGGCTTGCCAGGCTTCGGGTTTTACATTGATGGGATAACTGCAGGAGTGATACGGGGCCTAGTAAAGGTATTAAGTCCAATCTTCCATTATAGACTAGGGCCTTGGCTTCTTCTTTTGAAATGTTCAATCCTGTGGCAAGGTTACCAGAATATCATGTCTTCAATGAGGACCTAACTAGAGGTCCTGAAGTGGATATCTCCATAATGCCACAACAAACCTCGTTAGTAAGGCACAAGTGCATATGCCCAATATGGAATATGTGAAGGTAAGGGTTCCAACGCTTAGCCATAGTGAGTAAGAGGTTCCAGTCTATCTCAAACTCGTGGAAGTAGAGAGCACTCTTCAACATGAATTTCCCAAAATTGATCTTTTCTACAGTGTGCATTTCTTTGACGATTGTTTTGACTAACTGGTCAATCGGGTTATTGCCTGCGATTAGCATCCTGGTTTGACATAAAAGGATATCTTAGTATACTCCCAAAGTCCATGTAAAGTATTTTTGTAAGTCATTATTCAGACAAATCATTTTTTAAATTTTCTTTTGAAAAATATTTTTTTTTGGAAAAGCATTCTTTCTGGAAAATATATATATATTTAAAAGAACACTTTTTCTGGAAAATATTTTTTTAGAGAACACTTTTCTTTTGGAAAATATTTTCTTCTTTTAAGAAGGGTTGAAACTCGAATTAGAAACGACTTTGATTTCCAATTTGATTTAAATGACCGGGCCCATCATGATTGTTGGGTAGAGATAAATTGGGTCATTATGAATTATTGCAAAAAATGGATTCTTTATTGGGTCGGTACACCCATTTTAATATGGTGAAACAAAAAAAAACTTTAATCCTTGATGACAACCATACATTCCGATCTCATCATTCACATACATTCATCATTTACAAGGTCTCCTTTAATAAACAACTCGGAAACACCCACGATAAGTTCGAGTCGTGAACTACAGGGGAGGTTTATAGACTTTAAGCTTACTACGTGCAATGCAATTTTATCTGGCCATCCTTGCCCAAGTACACCTATATACCTATCGAGCGTACTCAATTAGACGGTGCGTGGTAACTTAGTTTGATATACCGTATAGGTGATAATCTAAAACTTCGACCCACTTTTCTGAAGCCAAAAATAGCCAGTTTAATCCCCAGATCAGAGGTGGCGCGCGATGCTTGAGCAAAGACACTCTTAAATCACCTATTTTCTAGAATAGACGTAGTCTATCTTTTTAGTACCGTAGTACATCGGAGTAGGATCTCACTTAGGCACTGGTTTTGACCAAGAAGTGCAATTGCTGTACTTATATTATCTTTGATATACCTATGGGTACAAGTCATGAGTTGTAGCTTTTATAAATGGTTTGGCATCCCACGAGGAGACTGACCACGTACTAGTACTACATTGGCAAACGGGACATGTGACTGTGTAGCTTACAATAGGTCCTGGGTGCATCAATATACCTTTTAGAGTCACCTAATCAGATGATACTATTGCCCCAGTTTAATATACCCTAAGGTACATGACTGAAGTTGTGGTTTTCATGAATGACGTCGCATCTCCGAAGAGACCGGGTTAGGCACTAGTGCCACGTTGGCTATATGGAACATGCAAACATGTAATGCAACAATATGAACGTGCTAGTGGTGTGGGCCAAATAGGGTGGGGTGTGCCCGGGGCCTTTTTTGAACAAATGGGCCCATAGGTTAAACCATACAAGCAATGATATTACATGATATTAACTAGAACAAATACCAATCCCATCACATCAAAATTAAGATCGAAACGAGCATATTCAAATATCCATCAAGATCATGCCATAATAGATAGGAAATCATAAAATATTCAATCAAGTCCAACTTTGAAACATGCATAGACTGAACCAAAACAATTTTCTATTTTATTTTTATGGTCCAATCAAAGATCACTTCGGGTGATCCTAAATTAATCAAGATTTCAATCGATGTTAAAGTGATGATAGAATGAGAGTTGTGGAAATGGGGAGATTTCTTTTTTATTTTAAATTAACCTTATCTTAAAAAAAAAAAAGCAAAAAATTTGAAAACCAAATCCTCAACTAAAAAATTTATGTAATCAAAGTGAGTTGCTATTGCAATACCACCTTTTACACCGGTTTTTATGTAAATCACTAAGTGACTGCCCATAATTGAGGTACCATTATTAAAAGTTGGTGTGCCAATCATAACTCTTGATCAACAAAGGTTGTTGTTCCCTTTCTCCAACAATGAGACAACAGAGAACTTTGTCCAATATGTTTTTTTTCTTTTTAAATGTGAGAAATCCAGCCACCCAAAACATGTATTCGAAACTTCACAAGCTACATTATAGCAAACTTAGTCTAAGAGAACAAACCACCAGAATGATGCTCTTCATGTACAAGTTCAAAAAAATAGACTTCCAAATAAACTCCCCTTTTATTAATAGAAGATCGGAGTTGGAGAAGAGGTAACAATTGCTGAGATAAACTACGAGAAAAAAACTAAAAAAAAAACTTGAACCACCCACAAAAATTATCCTAACACGCCAAACTCTACTTCTGTTACAACAACTTATTCTAATCGTTCAGATTGCCATAACAAGATAACAAGATACGAAGAAGAAAAAAAATTAATAATAAATAAAAAAAAAAGAATAAAATAAATTGCTAGAAACAGGGACGAGAGAGAGAAAAACAAAGGTTTAAGCAGAACATTACAATCGCAATAGAAATCAAAATCATAAAGATGATTGACTAAAGAAAAACATCACAGCCTTGAAGATCAAGAGGATAAACGTTCTTCGAGTGAAGAGAAAAAAGAGATGAAGATCAACCTTGAGTTTTCTCTCACGATCGTTGATCTTCAGCAACTCTCTGTTTTCTCATCTCACCAAGAACATTGCTCTCTCTATAAGCTTCTTTGTTCATCATTACAATCTGATCAATGATTAATTGAACAAGAGCACTCTCAACCATTTGATCCTTAACTATGGATCCAACTCCAAACCAAGTCAAATCGGGATTAACCTCTTCTTAAAAAATTTTAAGTTTCAAATGAGTTCGAATGGAAAATCTTTACCCAAAGAACCAAATCAGATTTTCAAAAGGAAATTCACAAGTCATGTGTTTTTTTTTATTTAAAAAAATTGAGATCCTATTCTTCTACTCCAAATCATGAGTTTATCACTGATCAAAACCAGCAACCTTGAACTCTTTCTTTGACAGACAAGAGAAAGGTCGATTTTCACTAGAAACGTTCAATATCGTAACGATTTCAAGAAGAGCCGATGATTTTCGAGCCCTGTATCTTTAAACCAAGAGAAATCGATGACATTGTTAGGAATTCTAAACCGATCGGACTGAGAGATTAAATCGATCTCTGTTGAAAATGATAAAGCTGAATGGAAGAAGACAAGTTTAAAAAAAAAAAAAAAACAATAAGGGTTTAACGAATAAAAGAATGTTTTTACTAAAAGCACCCCATCTATATAGTCTTACCCATTGTTGTTGCCAACAGCACATTGAAAAAAAAATTTCTTCTTGCTTGCTGTCAACAGACAACACAACTCTCATATTAAAACAAGCAAAAGACAAAAAAAAATAATAAATAAATAAATAAATGAATAAATATTGTCAATCAAAAAATCAAACACACACATACAATAAAAATAAAAATAAAACAAAAGTTTTTTCTCTTTTTTTTTAAAAAAATTGTCAAAGGATAGATCAACGCATTCCTAAATAAGAAACTTTTTTTTTTTTGTATTAAAAAATCGACAATCTCCCTACTTCAACAACCATTAACCCATTTTTAATGAGATCAACTTGTGAGATCTTGCGTTATTTAGGGTCACCTTAAATGGCCTTCAATTGAGTCATAGAAAATAATATGCCAAATCAAATATTCAAAGTCCAACTCAATGATCAATAATTGAGCCAACAAGAATAATAAGAACAAAAATAAACAGTTAAACAAACAGTTAAAAATAAAAAATAAACTAAAAATAACTAGGTCATTTGGGCAATGTTCCCATACTTGGGGCTTTTCAAGTCTGATCCTCAAAAGTTTCCAGTAGAGTCGCCACTGAAAGCGCCATCGATCTGTGGGGTGCGCAGATCCACTTTTGACCATTGAGGTTTGGGAGTCACCAGCTAGTTATTAAGGTCTAGGAACCAAACATTGACTCGAAACTAACAAGGAAAACTAATCTATAAAAGAAACTAAGTCCAGAGATAATGTTACGGGAGTTAGAAGGTGTTAGGCACCAACCCTGCCTGGCAAACACCGGTCTCTACTACTTCCCAAAAATGATTACATTGCAAAATAGACTAAAAATATGAATAATAATAATAAAAAGAAAGTTATCTTACGGATCACAACGATTTCCTCAACACTAACGGAGAGTATCCTCGTATGTATTTTCTTGCTATTCTCCTATCACTGGATCTACTTTTAATCTCCAAGCTGAAGAACCTTCTTCTTAGATCTGTGAGTTTTATGGTTTTTTTTTATAGATTTCTGGGTGTTTTGGAAGGATTTTTGGGTGTTTTTTAAAATAAAAGTTGGGGTTTGGATGATAGGTAGGGGTTAGGACTTCAAAATCAAGGTTTTGGGAAGGTTGGGGAGACTTCCTGACTTATTTTTTCTAAGATTTTATTTTTCATACGAAAATAGGTTGTAAAGACCCCTATTTATAGAATTTTTTAAGAACTTTTTAGATAGAGTTAGAGTTAGATTATATTATTTTAGATAGTTTTAGAGTTTAATTAGAATTCTATTAGGGTTAGGATTTGACTTTGATCTTATTAGATTGATTAGAATTTTGACTTAAGTCTCACTTGATTGACTAGAATTTAGGATTTTGACTTAAGACTTACTTAGTTGACTAGATTTTAGGATTTTGACTTAAGTCTCACTTGATTGACTAGATTTTAGGATTTTGACTTAAGTCTTACTTGATTGACTTGCCTTAAAAAAAATTAATTTTAATTAGGATTTTACTTCACATTAATTAATATTTTAATTATTAATTTTAGAAATTTTAATTATTAAAATTGTAAAATTATCGTTTTACCTTTGGAGATGATTTTTTGATTTTAAGTCGTTCTTCAATGTTCCAAGATGTTTTGGAATTGATTTTTCATAAGGAATTCATTAAGAATATTGGTTTGTGTCATTTATAAAAATTTTCATAATTTTGTCCAATTTTGTGAAAATTGGCGAAATGGTTTATTTGATTTCGATTTGTTATTTTACGTGTTTGAAAGGATTTTCCTAAGAGTAATGTAGGCTCTAGGGATGTTTTTAGGTTAGGGTATTTTGATAATTTGATCATTTTTAGTGATTTTTATCGTAAAACTTCTTTTTGTCTAAAAATGATGATTTTTATATTTTTGGGGTCATATTTTCGTAGCGTAGTGTGGTTTCTACAGTTCTGTTAGTTTGAGATACCTTATTCGAATTTCTGAAACATATCTAGCAACAAAATATAGCATTAGAATAATCATCCATCATTGGGAACCGTTGCAATCAAGTTGACGAATTAATTAATCAGACGATGCAAAAATGGGATGTCTATACTTCTCAAGGCCTAAACTTATGATATAAAATACCAATGGATGCTTGTTATTTATTACAAAATCAAAGCATGTTGATGAACATTCTAGAAATCTCAAACTGCCCAGATCTCCTTATGTTATTTTTTCTTATTAGTATATAACTTTGTATTATAAGTATAAAATTGTAAAATAGGTCAAATGAACACTAAATAAAACAACAAAATAGAGAAATTACTTTCCTAACACACATTTCATTTTCAACAAATAAACATGCGTGCGAATGCCCCCCTTCCATTGTCATTCTTTCAAGTTGAGTTGTCATTGCACTTTTAATAGTTGTAAAGGATTTTATTCAAGAAATAACACTCTTGTCTGTTTCCTGGTTTGTCACATTGTGCTTGAAGCAACAATGATTTGTCACTTTCTTTGGAGAATTGTTAAATGGTTCTTTTAAATTCTCAGAGCTCGTGCACTATTTATTATTGTTGTTGTTGTTCTTGAATATTTATTTATGTGTGCCTCTTCTTCTTATGAACATTTAGTTTATATTGAGAAAAACTTATTTCTAGCTTTGTTGTTATTCTTGAATTCTTGAACTTTTAGTTTATACTTGAAATCATGATTTTAATTTGGTGATCATGAATCCATGCTATCTTCCTCACAAGATGTCTTCATGCCTTCAACTTCAATTGTGTCGCTTCGAATATGAATCATGGCAACAAATCTTGCCCAATTTGCATCTCACGTACCTAAAACTTCACTAAATTTTTGTAATAATGTCGACACATTCACCATTAGCCTTTGAACTCCATCACCTCATAGTTGAAGGTTAACAAAAGTGTTGATTTAAGACAACCTGCCACTTACTCACTCCTTCAATATAAGTCTTGATTCCATTTAGTGCTAAAACTTAGTTCAAATCCTACCATTATTTATATATAAATAAGGGAAAAAATGAATGTTTATTGGTATAATATGCCTAAATCATCAATATATGTCCAAAGAGCCTTTGAATCCTTAGTGATCAAACTAATAATCTAGGCTTACATAGGCTCAATCTCATTTTAACACCCAATATAGACTATGGCCAATGATTAAGCCCATGACATATCCAACTTCACTTGAGAATATTTTTGAAGAAATATGGTAACATTTACTATCTTTAGATCTGTCAAATCTATGGACAAATATCAATTTAGTAAACGAGTAAAACTAGTTGTTCCTAGAATCTTAATTGATGTCACACACCGAAAGAAACCTCATAAATAAGTTAAGACAAAGCTATGGAATGTCTTGAACTTCTTTGAAAATAAATTATTTGTCTGCAATACAGTAAAACTAATTCATTGCTTTTCTATCATTTCATTTGAAAAATCATCATTTTATGTTAAAAATCGCATCATTTCACATGAATATTAGTCATTTTCTTAAGCGTTGGAGTTCTTAAATTGTCTCGATATGCATGAATATTATTGGAAAACTTAATTTTGTCTAAAAAGTCATGTTTTCTAAGGAATTAAGAATTCTACGTAAAAGTCAAATGGTTAGGGGCATTTTGTTCAATTTTGCAATTCTTCATAGATTTCTCCGTTTACATCAATTTTACTCTCATTAGACTCAAAATCACATTTTGAGTGTAATGAAAGTACTTTTCAAACATTTCAGAGGTGTTTATCAATTTATTTGAAATTTGACAAATAATTTCTTTTGCTTGCAAAGTGATTCTTTCTAAGTCTCAAAATTGCATTCTCCGAACATTGCGAGATCTCTAGGTCGTGGAAATGTGTAGCGATCTTGAGCATACATATCTCTGAGTCGAATTTAAATACGAGACAATCATAAGCGTGCATAATTTCTAAGTTGCGTGTTCTAAGAAGAGAGAAAATATGGGAAGACTAAGAAAGAAATTTGACTTGGATTGGGAAAAATAAGAGGGTAACTTCTCACAAGTTTTTGAATCTTGCATATTACTATGCACTCATCATTAAGGATCCACAACAATCGGGTAACAAGTTGTCGAATCAGGTGATCGTAAAATGGGGTGTCTACAGATGCCTTTCTTTGGCAGAAGGTGTAAGCAAATTAGATGACAATTCTATTGGGTAGATAGTGTGTCATCTGAATGCCAAAGTCAATGATGTTCATTTTACAACCTAATTTAACAAGTTGTCAGGGCATATAGATCTTTGAGGTTAAAACTCTTTTCGAACAGAAGAATGTCAGGGTCTGGAGCGTAAGCTCTTGTTGATAGAAAATAATGAAAACATTCTAAACTACGATAAACATTAAAGTGTAGTGTTTCGAGCATTGATCGAATCCTCGAGTATAAACACTCATCGATTAAAAGGTCTCAGATCCTAGAATTTTGAAACTTTCCCCGACATATGCAAATTAAGCAAAATCTAATATAAAAAAATCTGAATAAAACTGAGAAAAAGCTAAATATTAAAAAATATTGACTAAATTCGATCAAAACCTATACATAAAAATAAACATGAATTGAGCATAAAACTGGATATGAAATGATCATAGAATTGAGCATAATATTCATAGGACTGAGCATAAACATCAAATTGAGCATAATCATCGAACTTGGCGTAATAATCATTAAACTGAGCATAATCACAGAACTGAGCATAAAAATTATTGAACTAAGCATAATTATCATCGAACTAAGCATAAAAGTTATCAAATTGAGTATAATTATCATCGAATCGAGCATAATCACGAATTGAACAGAAAAATTACTGAACTGAGTATAATAATCATCAAACTAATCATAATAATAGAACTGAGCATAATCTAAGTGGTCCTACTCTACTTGCTTGGGACAAGGAATAATGAGCTAAAATTTATATAATCCTATCCTACCTGCTCAGAGCAAAGAGTAAGGATCTAAACTAAAAAAGTCATACTCTACTTGCTTAGGGTAAGGAGTAAGGAGCTAAAACTATGCATAAATTTTCATAAACTAAATATAATCTGAGCCTAATTTGAGATTAACATTTTGAGAATAAAGCAAACTAAGAGTCAAAAATTCGAGTTAACAACGAGTTTGAAAATACTTTTGTCCTACTGGTTGAGATTGAATTAACAACGAATTTGAAAGCATTTGAAATTCCTCATTCAAAATAGAGCAAGGTTGAAAGTTCAATTCCACCTACTTTAGGCAAAAGTAAGCAACGATGAATCCGAAAACGTTTTTAATTTTTTTAAAACTTAAAACTTATAGGTTTCAGGCCAATATCTTGACTTTCTTTGAACCTAAGGGATTTTCAAACATGCTATAAGAGGATAACCTTTAATTCAAGGTTAACCTTATCCTTTGGAATTGAAAAAAATACTATGACCAAAATACCCTTGGTTGGACAAAGAGAAGTTGCACTGGGGACAAATGACTAAACATAGCTTGAAAATGCGCCCCTAGTGTAAAGGAAAATACCCTTGTCATGAAACTTTGAAATCATTGATTATAACAAGCGTAGTAAAATGTTAACTTTTAAGTCTGACTTTTTTAAATTGAATATTTTGAGTGAAGCTCAAAATTGGAATAAAGTGTTTTCTTCTAATATTCATCTTAGAATTTATTTTATTCTACATTGGTCTACTTGGGGATGAGAAGATTTTCAAATCTTTCACAAATGAGATACTCATGTTTTTTGAGTCTTTGCTTGGTTTAAGTTGGGTATTGATCGAGATCGGTGACTAGGCACTTGCAATAAAGTTGATGAAGCTTCAACTTGACCATTTGGACTTCTGATGCTTTAGCTTAGGCTGCCATTTCAAATTTTAAACTTGATAGGATTGAGACTTTTGTCTCTCTAATTTTTACGTAGATCAACTTTTCGAGTTTTCAATCTAGCAAGCATCATTTTTTTCTCTTTGCCATAACTTTTGGTTAGACTGTACTTTCAGGTTTTTAATCTAACAAGTTTACTCTAACTTTTGTCGAGACCACCCTTTCAAGTTTTATTTTTTATTTTTCCTCTGTCCCTTTAAACATTAAGAGATATTATTTGAGTATGGAGAAGTTCTATCCATTCTGAGTATTTGAGAGATATTATCCATTTTGAGTATTGGAGAGATACTGTCCGGAAGTGAACCAATTCCCTCTTTAACCTTCATTGGCGATACTTAGGGGGTTTTCATAGGTGCGCTTAGGGCTGGGTTCATAAAGAAAGGGAGTTTGAGACTCAAAAACCCAAATGTCCCTTATGTGACATTCTTTTTAATTTTTCCTTCATTGAATTTTCTTCCCCAATTTGACATTTTTGTCCTTTGCTTTTACTTTTTCTCTACTTCTACTCTTTTATTTCTTTTGTTTAGGGGGAATATTTTTCTTTATTTTTTATGTTGTCTGTTTTGGAATAATTTCTTGGGTTGCCTACGTATCCCAGATTTTTGGGATCATACCAAATCATAGTTCAAGTGTTCCTTCCCCTAGGTTGGGTAGTCAGGCTAAGAAGAGAAAAGGTAAATTTTTTATTTATTATTTTTTAAAAGACTGCATAGGACTGAGAAAATAGATATCTAGCTGGATAATAAGAATATTAGTTCAATCAAAGATGACTTTTTTAGATGTAGTACTGTTTGATCTAGTCAAGCTTAGGTGGTTTAGGCAATTTGTCGCCAACGCGATTTTGAAGACTGATCAACCTTTCTAGACAATATTTTCTTAATGATGAAAGGATCTTCCCAATTGGGTTTGGATTTCCTTTTAGGTTCGAGGATGAGTGCTTAATTATTTTTTAGGATAAGTTCCCAAACATTCATGTCTGAGTCTTAAATTTATTAAACGCAAGCAACTCACCTTTGATAATTTGTACATGATAGAAAGTTTTGAGCTGATATACAGAGATTTTTTGCACAAATACGGATCCAATCTACTATTAACAACTGGCTTTGCATTAATACTCTAGGAGATGGAAATTCTATTTGAATTGGCAGGACTGTTTTCGTGTCAGATAATGAAGAGTACAAAATAGCTCCCATTTAAGTAAGATGTCCCCAGGGGGAGAAATATAGTTTTCTGAAAATAGTTTTGATGTGATTGACACATCTTTTTTATGATGGTTTTGAGATTCCATTAATTGCTCTAACTGCTCTATTAACCTAAAGACAATGATTTGCTTTGAGTATTATATCACTTCGAGAAGTCTAGCATTGATTAATAACTTCTTTTTTGATCTTGGGAGTTTATCCTAGTTTCATATATCAATATTTCTACTTTATCGAATGGGT
The DNA here is from genome assembly GCF_017979445.1 of Akebia trifoliata. Classification (NCBI taxonomy): domain Eukaryota; kingdom Viridiplantae; phylum Streptophyta; class Magnoliopsida; order Ranunculales; family Lardizabalaceae; genus Akebia; species Akebia trifoliata. The sequence continues at coordinate 24,174,398 of NC_141377.1, forward strand.
ATTTATTTAGCGTTGAATAATATTCAAGCTTGCACCCAACATATCCTTATAGGACCATACGAAAAAGATTTTGAATTTTTTGAATTTCTTAGGGGATTATCTTTTTTTCCAAAATTAATGACCTCTGCTTCGTCTATTAGAGGTTAAGCCTAACTTTTATCTTCTTATTCAAATGACTTGATTAGTTTGGGAGGGGGTTCCTCATAAGAGGATTCTCTTTTTAAAGTCAGATTATTAGTTAATTTGTTACTACACTTGGGGTATTTAGAAATTTCTTTTATTAAATTTAGATGGGCTGATAGACACCATTGTAGACTCGACAAACTTATTTAACTTGGTAAAAATAAAAAGACTAGACTTGACCTAAAGAAAACATAATATTTTAGACTCAATAAATAAATAAACTCGAACAAAATCAAATGAAAAATGACAACGAAAAAACAGAGACAGATACCCGCAATAGGCTTGATTACAGACTAAGGGATTGGGATACCATTTCGAATCGGTAGGATTGAGACGTGGTGATCTTTAAGAGATTCTACAGTAGTTTGCCAGCCTTTAGCTTCTTCTTTAGATCATTTACCTTCTTCTAGGGCTTATTTGATCAAAAATGATTTTTCTATCTTGGCCATGACTTTAGAGTTTATCCATACTGAGTTCAAGTAATTTGAAGACCTTTTTTTTCATGAGTCATAGTTTGAATTCATTACAAGAGAGAAATAAAGATTTGTATTATTTGGCCCACAGGTAAGGATCCTCATCTTCTAGAAAAGTGGTTTTTTCAAGTTCATTTGAACAAAAAGGTAACTGGTAAATGCCAGATAATCATAACGAGGTGGTGATAGACAATATGTTTATTTTGATGGTAGGTTGAAGGACTCATATACAATGGTAAGAATTTCATTAGCGACCATGGTCTCAACAAGAGGAAAACTAGTTGGTTTGAGTTAACTAGGTGGATGAGGAGGACTGGGTCGAACGGGAGGTGGGTGTTAGATACCATGTTCAAGTTTTGAGGAGGTTGGTAAGTAGGTAAAGGGTTTGTGGTAACACCTAGCTGTGTGGGGGTAGGAACCGTGACTTTCTTCATATTGATAAAGTTCTAAATAGTGTAACGAAGGAAGTGAAGATCTCCAAATCAATCATAAATAAGATATTCATGACTTCTGAGTTTTTACAAGGTTTAAACTAAATAATGATGACTAGGCACTTGCTTTAGAGTTGGATGAAGCTTCATTTTGACCACTTGGACTTTTGCTACTTCATCTTGGGCTGTCTTTTCGGGTTTTCAAACTAAACTGAGACTTTCTCTTGGTTGTCTTAATTTTTGCCTATATTGCCCTTTCGAATTTTTAATCTAGCAAGCATGCTATAATTTTTACCTAGATCACCTTTTCAGGTTTTCAATTTAGTAAGACAACTATTTTTATTTTTTACTTTGATTTTTGCCAAGATCGTCCTTTCGGATCTTAAACATTGCGAGCTTACTGTAGACACCCCATTTTTGCACTCACCTGATTAATCAACTCGTCAACCTGATCGCAACGATTCCCAATGATGAATGTTTATTCCAATGCATTATTTTGTTATCAGATATGTTTCAGAAATCCGAATGAGGTATCTCAAAATGACAGAACTATAGAAACCACGCTACGCTAGGAAAATATGACCCTAAAAACATAGAAATGATCATCTTGCAGACAAAAAGAAGCTTCACGATAAAAATCACTAAAAAATGATCAAACTATCAAAATACCCCTAACCTTCAAATATCCCTAGAGCCTACATTACACCTATGAAAACCCTTTCGAACACATAAAATAACAAATCGAATTCAAATAAATCATTTCGCCAATTTTCATAGAATTTGATAAAATTATGAAAATGCCCCTCATAAAGTTCATGATCATTTCATAATTAAAATTATCAATATTTCCATTGAATTTCTTACGAAAAATCGATTCTAAAACATCCTAGAACATCAAAAACCAACTTGAAACGCTAAAAGTCATCTTTGAGGGCAAAACGATAATTTCACAATTTTCATAATTAAAATTTTCGAAATTAATAAATAAAATATTAAATAATTAAAGTGAAACATTAATAAAATTAATTTAAAATTTTAAACTAAAAAAATCAATCAATCAGGCTCTCAGGCAAAATTGTTGAGGCTTGCTAAGATATTTCTTCAAGGACCACTCTATTTGGGGGTTCAAAGAATTAAAGATATAATAGAGGGGGGCTCTCCAAAAAATTAAAGTCAATCAAGCAAGACTAAAGTTAAAATCTTAAAGTCAATCAAGTAAGACTAAAGTCGAAATTAAAGTCAAATGAGTAAGACTAAAGTCAAGATATTAAAGTCAATCAATTAAGATTAAAGTCAAAATCTTAAAGTCAATCAAATAAGACCAAAAGTCAAAACTCTAATAGAGTTCTAATTAAATAATAACTCTATTTAATAGAATTCTAATTAAAATATAACTCTACCTAGAATAATTCTAATTAAAATACAACTTTACCTAAAATAATTCTAAGTAAAATACAACTCTAACTAAAAGAATTCTAATTAAACACTAATTCTATCTAAATCAACCCTTAAAAAAATCTATAAATAGGGGTCCTCACACCCTATTTTCGTATTAAATCATAAACCCTAGGAAAAGTAGGTCAAGAAGCCTCCTCAACCTTCCCAAAACTCTAATTTTGAAATCCTAACTCCTTACCTAACATCCATACCTCAACTTTAGCTCAAAAAACACCCAAAAACCCTTCCAAAACACATTCAAATCCATAAGAAAAATAAAAAAACTCACAGATCTAAGAAGAAGATACCTCAACTTGGAGATCAGAAATCAAATTCGGTGACGGTCGAATAAGAAGGAAATACATACATAGATACTCTTCGCTGATGCTGAGGAAATCGTTGTAATCGGCAAGGTAACTTTCTTTTATATTTTTATTATTATAATTATTTGTTATTTTTGACCTATTTTACAATGTAACTGATTTTTGGGAAGAAGTAGAGACCGGCATTTGCCGGGCGGGGGTGGTGCCTAACACCTTCCAACCCCGTAAGGTGATCTCCGGACTCGTATTTTCTTTCGTAGATTAGTTATTTTCATTTTCCTAGACCGTAATAACTAGGTGGCGACTCTCAAACCTCAAAGGTCAAAAGCGGATCTGCGCACCCCGCGGATCGAGGGCACTTTCAGTGGCGACTCTGCTGGGGACTTTTGAAGATCAGACTTAAAAAACCCCAAGTATGGGATCATTGCTAAAATGACCTGGACTGTTTTTATTTCTAGTTATTAGTTTGCCTGTTTATTTTATTTTGTTTTTATCTTTCTTTTTTTTCATTCAATTATTGATTGTGTTTTTGGATTATGGATATTCTGTTTTTGCATATTATCATTTTTTTAATGGTTCAATCGAAAGTCATTCCAAATGACCTTAAATAATGCGAGATTTCAAAAGAATAGTTTTATTGAGGATTGGATAATGGTTATTGGACCATGATTTTTTTTACACATGTAAGTATATTTTGATTAAAAATTTAGGTGTGTGCTTGATCTGGCATTTGACAATTTTCCTTTTAAAAAAAATCATAAAATAATTGTTTTTAGGAACAACAACGTTTTTTTACTTGATGGTGGGTATGTGACAACATTTTTAATTTGTTTTTGTTAAAAAAAATTTCATGAAATAATTGCTGTTAGGAACAGCAACGTTTTATTTTTTATGGCTGGTGTGCAACAACAATTTTTTATTTTATTTTTTAAAATTATTTTTTTAAGGGTTTTGTTTACAACAACACTTAGTTGGTGTGGAATAAACAAAATTGCATTTTTTCTATTATCACATCATCTTCTTAAAAAACACTACCCTCCTGTCCATCGTCCTTAACAAAGAGGCCGAATTCGTCTCTCTGTTTGATAGGCTAAAATCTCAGCCCAATTGGTGATAATTCTTGATCGGAATCGTTTCTCATGATTCAAAGTTTAAAACCAATAGTTCCTTTCAAAACTGGCTCAAATTTAGTGAGAAGATCGATCTTTCTTTCTTCAGTCGAAGATAAATTTAGAGTTGTTGGTTCAGATTAGTAGGAAACATTCGATTCAAAGTGAAATAATAGATCTCGTTCAGAGCCAAATTTGTTTTTTCAAATTAAATCCTTATTGATTTCTTTTGAAATAGTTTGAATCTTTGATTGAAATTTTCTATTTGGGTTCGTTTGAAACCCAGTTTTTGAGAATAATAATGCGATTTCTATGTTAGAGAGGAAGAGAGAATGAAAATCGAACATAAAAGTTATTTTGGATTGATCCCTTTTCGTACCATTGAGGAGTTTGAATGTTGATCCAGCCATTGTGTTCGTTTGTGTTTGGTTCGTTCGACCGAATCACAAGATCGTCGATTTAAATCGGTGATCGATGTTTCGGTTTGAAATTTCTACGAATTTTTCTCCCTTAAACTGAGTTTGCTGGATTTTTTTTTATGTTTTTTTTTTTTGGACTTCATTGGTTGAACGATTCTGAACCTCAAAAAATTTTTAGAAACTTGAATCATCCAATCAGGATGCAATATCAGAATTAATTGAATTTTTGATTCGTGAATTCCGAATGTTGTCGAGAGTATGAGTTCTCTGTTCTTGGTGCTGGATAGAGGGCACGTTCGAAAAAAATAAAAAAAAATCAGAATAATAAATAAATCTATGTGGCCGAAATCTAATTCGAGAATCATTCTGATTGAGGAGATTCCATGCAAGTCTCTGTCTAGTTTGGGTATTTTAGTTTTTTTATGTTGTCACACCAATATACCATCGAGATTCTAAATTTTTCCTTTAATAGCCAACGGTTTGGCGTCGAAAATATTGGTGGTTTTATTTTAATTTTTTTTTTTAGTTTTTTTTTTAAAGAAAAATGTTTTCTTTTAAGTTTTTTTATAAAAAATAAAAAAAAACCTATTTTTATTGCTTGATAAAAGTCGATTTGTTTTCTAAAATGTTTCATTTTTATTTATTTATTTTCTTTTCTTTTTCTCTCTTTCAATTTGTTTAAAGATCATCATAACCTCTCATCCCAACGATTGTCACTTCATTCTTAATCCAATATTCTCAGAAATATCAATTTGGTTAGGGTCACCCCAAAATAACCCTTGATTGGACTGTATAAAAAAAATATATCTGGATTAGATTGCATGTTTGATTCAATAATTGAACCCGATTACCAATTTTCATGATTGCTTATCTAACATGCCATAATATTGATTGATAGATGTGTTTGACATGACTGTTTTAATCTTAATTGCTATATAATGTGTTTTGTATACCTTGATTAATATTCACGTGGTATTAATTTTATGATGATTTAATTGGACCCATGGATGTGTTTTGAAAAGGACCCGGGCACACCGTACCCTATTTTGCACACACCACATACATGTTTACTATTTTGCAAGCTTACACGTCCCATATAGCCAACGTGGCACTAGTTCGTGGCCCGGTCTCTTCAGAGATGCGATGTCATTCATGAAAACCACAACTCCAGTCACGTACCTTAGGGTATATCAAACTGGGACATCAGTACCGTCTGGTCAGGTGACTCTGAAAGGTATATCGATACACCCAGGCTGGAGCGACCTGAGCCTTTGACCTATTGTGAGCCACATAGTCACATGTCCCGATTACCAACGTAGTACTAATACGTGGTCGGTCCCCTCTATGAAAGCTACAACTCTTGACTTATACCCATAGGTATGTAAAAGATAATCTAAGTATATCAATTGCACTTCTTGGTCAAAATCGGTGTCGAAGCGAGATCTTGCCCCGCTGTACTCTACTGTACGAGGGGGATAGACTATGACTATTCTAGAAGAGAGGTATTTAAGTGGGCCCTTGCTCAGCATCGTGCGCCACCTCCCAACTAGAGATCAAACTGGCTATTTTTGACTTCAGAGAAGTGAGTTGAGATTTTAGATTATCACTTATACGGTATATCAAACCAAGTCACCAAGTATCGAGAGGTATATAGGTGTATTTGGGCAAGGTGGCCAGATAAAATGCATTGCATGTAGTAAGCTTAGAGTCTAAAAACCTTCCCTGTAGGTCATGACTCGAACTTATTGTGGGTGTTTCGGGGTTGCTTTATTCAATCCAACCAACAGGTAAGTGGGTGGACCGATCCAGAATAATCAAACAAGAACCGGAATATCGATCCGACCCAATCAGTGAAATATACCGATTAATTTGAACCACTTAAACCAGTTGGCCCAATTGACAAATGAATCAAACTGATTAATACTAAATCAGTTGGACTAATTGGTTTCACTTTTAAAGATCCAGACCACTTTGTATAGAAAGACTCAATCTTAGGATCAAATTAATTTGTCTGATCAAAGGTTCAATTCCAATCAGGGGTAGACCCGTATCTAACCTTTCTCACTTTCTTGGTCATTATAGACTATAGTGCATTTAGATTCGATATTTTCTACCAGACTTAAGCTATTCTATATCGAAACTTTAATGATGTGGTTAAGAATCAAACCTTTAGAGTCAATGGTTAACCTTGGTTTACTTCCAATCAGGTGATAATTGGTCCCAAACGTTCTAAACCTCCATCTGTACGACTTTGGATTCGTGAAAAAAGCCGTATTTCTAGAATACCATTGCCAAGTAGTCAGTCTTTGTCATGAGAAGAAACGAGTACCATGGATGAAGATGCGCTCCGTCAGATTTTAGAATCTTTTCAAGCAGAGATTATTGCTTCTGTCAAAATACAAATTGAATCCTTGAAAATTGAAAAGGAAAAAGATATAGCTATAGAACCTCATGATGTGTTTGACCTCATTGAAAACCAAGAAGATGATCAGTTACACGTCGACCCTATTCTAGTTCATCGAATAACTCAGGTTAAAACTACTTTGAAGAATATTAAAGACCCTGATGATCTTAGTCTTGGATTAGAGGCAATGACCTTGCTTCCCACAGTCCGTCTGCCAGAGAAGTTCACAATCCTAGATGTGGAGAAGTTTGACGGTATTGGATGCCCTAGGACTCACTTAAAAGTATATGCCGGCATATTGCAATCTCAGGGTCTGAGTGAAGAACAGATGGCTCAACTTTTTCAAAGAACCCTTACAGGTCCTGCCCTACGCTGGTTAATATCATTCGACTCATCTTGGGTAAGAACATGGCATGAATTGATGAAAGAATTTATTAGTCGATATTCATTCAACACGGATATTGAACTCACAAGAAGAGACCTAAAAACTACTATACAGAAACCCGGGAAAACTTTCACTGAGTTCATTACTCAATGGAGAGCTAAAATCACTCAATTGTGGGATCGACTTCAAGAGAAGGAACAAGTCAAGATTATCCTCAGGAATCTCACTCCAAATTATGCCAAATACTTGATGCCTCAGTACCTTCCCACTTTTCAATCCCTCCTTGAGGCTGGAAATCAAGTTGAGGATGCCTACTCTTCGGGACTTTTTGGTAACCCGTCTGAGTCAAAACCCAAACATTTCAAACCTAATATCAATTCCTTACAAGTGACCAACACTTCTTTCTCACTATCTCCTCAAGCTACTCAGCATTCACAAACCAAGCCTAGGAGACAATTTGCCAATCTTGGAATGTCCCTTAGTGTTGCTTATAAAAAATTGATGAAAAGGGAATTGCTAACACCTTTACAACCTAAGCCTTTGCCAAATTCTCTTCCTCCAAACATGGATAATGGACAATTCTATGAATTCCATCAGATGCCAGGTCATGTTCTTGATAGGTGTATTACTCTCCGTCATACTATCCAAGATTTGATTGAACAAGGAAAGGTTACCATACCTACTCCTACCGCACCCAATGTTAAGACTAACCTTTTGCCTACCTTTCAAAATCAACCCCTTCCTACTCTAAACCTAATATCCATATCCAACTCCGAATCAGTTGACCTAGTTTCCTTCATTTACCCAATTGGTTTTAATAGTATTTTCGCTCCAGGCCAGAATAAGCTCAATTACCCTAAGGCAGTGGCATAATTAAAGAAAATAAAGATTATTGAAGCAATGGGTTGCCCAACATTTGACAGACTTGAATCAAAATATGAAGAGATAGTAAAAGCAAGTAAGTTCAAGTCATCCATCAAAGATAACAGAAGTGGCATAGACCCTAGAATTATGTCCCTCTATTCAGAATGATGTCATTTTTTTAAGTCTTCTTAGTTTTTTTTTAGTTGTAGTTGCGTTAGTCTTTGAGTTCAATTAGTCATTGTTAATTTTAGGCTTTAGTCAAGTATGTCAATCTATGTTCTTTTTTATTCTACTAAATAAAGAAGCTTTTGATTATCATGTGTGCAATAATGATGTGAATATAAAATCTAACATGAGAAATGACTTAAAGCTCACTAACTAAATTTGATAAATATTAGAATTAAAGAGTACACTCAAGAAGTGCAAATTGGTGATACGTTATCCTCAGGAGAACATAAGAGAATAGTAAACTAACTTGAGAAATTCAACAATGTTCTTACATGGCCTCATAAAGATATATGGATGGATCACACAAAAACATAGATCAAGACATAAAGTCAAGAGTGATTTCAAAGTCAAAGATTATTAGTAAAAAATGATATAGTTGAAAGCATCAACTAGAATGCTAAGACTTACAAGTGGATCTACCATGTTTTTCATTCAAAAGAGAAGAGTTTTCATTGATAAAAGAATAAAAGATTTTCTCGAAGTTTTAGGAGAGTTGAATAGTCAGAAAACTCGATCATACTCGTTCACAAAAGAAGACTGAAGAATATTTATTCTCCAAAAGAAAATCTTACTCAACAGAACAATCCAGATATCGAATTCCTGAAACTTTGACCAAGTCAAACAACATTTATCTAAGGAGGCCTCCTTTGATAGAACCATTTCCCTGTCTTACTAAAAAAAAAAAAAGATAACCTTCTTTAGCCCCTCGTAGCCCCTTACAGCCTCTAAAAAAAATCAAATAACATGTTTATTTCTAAATCACACCAACTAACCTCGGGAGGGAAGTCTAAATATGAACTACGTTTTGACCTGATCCCAAAAGAAAAAGAAATATTTGGGGTACGTAGGCAATCTGAGAAGTTACTTCAGGCCCGATAATGCAAAAAAATGTATTCTCTTAAGAAAAGTGTCATCCGAAAGGAAAATCCTCTATTGAAAGGTTCAAAAGAAAAAATGCCAAAAGAATTTATAGAAAAGAATGAAAAAAAAGAGAATATTAGAATAGGGGTATTTTGGGAAGTTGAGCCTTATATATTTTCTTTCTAAACCATATCCTAAGCCCACCTATTAAGTCCTCCTGAATGCTAATTGACTTGGTTAAGGTGCAGGAAATCAAGAAGTTGTCGAGTTGGTTATTCATGATCATCAAGAAAAAAAAAAGAGAAGCCCTCTAAGTCAAAAATCTGAAAAAGTAACTTAGGCAAAATTTAGGGTATAACAATAAAAAAGAAAGCCTGTTAGGTTGAAAACCTGAAAAGGCGACCTAGGCAAAAATCAAGACATTATCAGAAAAAAAAAAAATAAAACCCGCCAGATTGAAAACCTGAAGAGGCGATCTAGGCAACAATTAGGGCATCATCAAATAGGAGGAAAGGTCCCATTAAGAAGAAAAATTCAGAAGGAAGCTTGTGCATAAACTAGAAAATGCAGAATCATTCAAGCCACAATATTCATTTTTTAGCCAAGATCTCACATCCGACAAAGACAATATTGAAGTTAAAAAAAATCAAATGTTATCTTCAACATTGTAGGATCTTCAAAAGTATGTTTACTTGTTCAAGTGTTCGATAATGGAAGATGTAGAATCATCAACCACTTTGAAGAGAAAGATCTTTTATTATAATATTTATCAAGATTTTTTAAATCCAGCTCAAGCATTTATAAAAAATAATGATCAATTCTTTATTACACATATGATAATCTTAAAAGTCTTAAATTTAAGAGAATGTCAGTTCTTCTATCTGTCATACATCAGAGTCTATATTTTTCAAGCGTAATCCATTCCATCAATATCGTAGTCAAGTCTTAGTTAAAGTCAACTTTGAAACTAGGGGCATTTTTTAAGGTCATTTAATTCCAAAGTTTTTGTTCTTAATTACATGATAAAAAAAAATCTTACAAAAGCTTAAAAGTCTGGCGAAGCCCAATGATAATTATGAATGCAGATGCATGATAAGCCAATAAAGGCCTGATCTTTCAAACTTTGAGCTCGATTTTAAATCATAGAATGAATTAATAGGATTGTTTAAGTTCTTATAAATCTAAGCCCAAGAAACGTGGTTTAGTAAGTTCGAGTCTGAGAAACAAGACTCCAATTTTTTGAATTATAGAATGAGTAGGTTTTTTGAAGTACCTACAAACCTATTTTCGAGTCCAAGAAACGAGACTCCAACTTTTTGAATCATAGAATGAATAGGCTTTTTGAAGTGCTTACAAACTTAAGTTCGAGTATAAGAAACGAGATTCCAACTTTTTGAATCATAGAATGAATAGGCTTTTTGAAGTGCCTATAAACCTAAGTTCGAGTCCGAGAAACGAGACTCCAACTTTTTGAATCATAAAATGAATAGACTTTTTGAAGTGCCTATAAACCTAAGTTCGAGTATGAGAAACGAGACTCCAACTTTTTGAATCATAGAATGAGTAGGCTTTTTGAAGTAATTACAAACCTAAGTGCGAGTCCGAGAAACGAGACTCTAACTTTTTGAATCATAAAATGAGTAGGCTTTTTGAAGTGCGTATAAACCTAAGTTCGAGTCCGAGAAACGAGACTCCAACTTTTTGAATCATAGAATGAATAGGCTTTTTGAAGTGCCAACAAACTTAAGTTCGAGTCTGAGAAACGAGACTCCAACTTTTTGAATCATATAATGAATAGATTTTTTGAAGTGCCTATAAACTTAAGTTCAAGTTCGAGAAACGAGACTCCAACTTTTTGAATCATATGAATAGGTTTTTTGAAGTGCCTATAAACTTAAGTTCGAGTCCGAGAAACGACACTCCAACTTTTTGAATCATAAAATGAATAGGCTTTTTGAAGTTCCTACAAACCTAAGTGTGGGTTGGAGAAGCGAGACTCCAACTTTGTTTGAATCATATCGAATTAACAGGATTGTTTAAGTTCTTTAGCCCGAGAAGCATGGCTACAATAGGCTCGAGTTTGATATACGAGACTCAAACTTTTTCGAACTCTAAAAAAGAATTTCAAATAGGATTTAAGGAAGTTCCTACAATGTAATGACTCTAATTACCTCATTATTCGACCTTGCCATGATTGCTTTCATTGCATAAGCACATTTCAATTTTGAATTATTATTGTCAGTGAGAGAAGATCTCTAGGACCTGACACATTTTTACTCAGTAAGCATCACACCTTTGCACACCCGTGCACTTTTTCATTAGTCAAGGATAATTTTATAAAATTCAAGAATCTGACACTGCCAGTGAGAGCTCATGCTCGAGGACTTGACAACATTTTTGTTCGAGGAGAGTTTTACGCTTAAAGATCCGAACGCCCCGACGAATTACTAAATCAGGCTGCAAAATGAACTATCACTAGCTTTGGCATTCGGATATCGCACTATCTACATAAATAGATTTGCTATCTAGTTTGCTTCAACCCTCTGCCAAAGAGAGGCATCTGTAGACACCCCTTTTTCACACTTACTTGATTAATCAACTCGTCAACCTGATCGCAACGATTCCCAATGATGGATGTTTATTCTAATGCTTTATTTTGTTATCAGATATGTTTCAGAAATCCAGATGAGGTATCTCGAAATGACAGAACTGTACAAACCACGCTACACTAGGAAAATATGACCCTAGAAACATAGAAATCATCATCTTGCAGACAAAAAGAAGCTTCATGATAAAAATCACTAAAAAATGATCAAATTACCAACATACCCCTAATCTTAAAATATGCCTAGAGCCTACATTACGTTTATGAAAATCCTTTCGAACACATAAAATAACAAATCGAAATCAAATAAATCATTTCGCCAATTTTCACAGAACTTGATAAAATTACGAAAATGCCCCTCATAAAGTTCATGATCATTTCACACAAAAAAAATTCATAAATGATACAAACCAATATTTTCATTGAATTCCTTACGAAAAACCGACTCTAAAACATCCTAGAACATCAAAAACCGACACGAAACGCTAAAAGTCTTCTCCGAGGGCAAAACGATAATTTCACAATTTTCATAATTAAAATTTTCGAAATTAATAAATTAAATATTAAATAATTAAAGTGAAACATTAATAAAATTAATGTAAAAAATTTAAACTAAAAAAATTGATCGATCAAGCTCTCAGGTAAAATTGTTGAGGGTTGCTAAGATATTTCTTCAAGGACCCCTCCATTTGGGGGTTCAAAGAATTAAATATATAATAGAGGGGGGTTCTCCAAAAAATTAAAGTCAATCAAACAAGACTAAAGTCAAAATCTTAAAGTCAATCAAGTAAGACTAAAGTCAAAGTTAAAGTCAATTAAGTAAGACTAAAGTCAAGATATTAAAGTCAATCAATTAAGACTAAAGTCAAAATCTTAAAGACAATCAAATAAGATCAAAAGTCAAAATCCTAATAGAGTTCTAATTAAATAATAACTCTATTTAATAGAATTCTAATTAAAATATAACTCTACCTAAAATAATTCTAATTAAAATACAACTCTACCTAAAATAATTCTAAGTAAAATATAACTCTAACTAAAAGAATTCTAATTAAACACTAATTCTATCTAAATCAACCCTTAAAAAAATCTATAAATAGGGGTCCTCACACCCTATTTTCGTATCAAATCATAAATCCTAGGAAAAATAGGTCAAGAAGCCTCCCCAACCTTCCCAATACCCTAATTTTGAAGCCCTAACTCCTTACCTAACATCCATATCTCAACTTTAGCTCAAAAAATACCCAAAAACCCTTACAAAACACCTTAAAATCCATAAGAAAAATTAGAAAACTCACAGATATAAGAAGAAGATACCTCAACTTGGAGATCAGAAATCAAATCCGGTGACGGACGAATAGCAAGAAAATACATACGTAGATACTCTTCGCTGGTGTTGAGGGAATCGTTGTAATCGGCAAGGTAACTTTCTTTTATATTTTTTTTAATTATAATTATTTGTTATTTTTGGCGTATTTTGTAATGTAATCAATTTTTGGGAGAAGTAGAGACCGGCACTTGTCGGGCGGGGTTGGTGCCTAACACCTTCCAACCCCGTAACGTGATCCTAGGACCCGTATTTTCTTTCGTAGGTTAGTTGTCTTTATTTTTATAGTCAATGATTGGTTCCTAGACCGTAATAACTAGATGGCGACTCCCAAACCTCAAAGGTCAAAAGTGGATCTGCGCACCCCGCGGATCGAGGGCGCTTTCACTTACCTTAATTTTTTCCTAAGTTGTTCCAAATTTTTAACCTAGCGGGTTTTTTTTTTAACTTTCAAAGTTATTGTGTGATTGTGTTTCGCTATTTACCTTGTCCTTTTCACAAAACACTTAGGAATACTTCCTTAGGTAGACTTAGGACTAGGTTAAAAAAGAAAAGGAGTTTGAGGCTCAAAACCCAAATACTCATTATGTGTCATTTCTTGTAAAAAAAATACTTTTTTTGCTTCCCTAATTTCAAACTTTTCTTGTCCTATTTATTGTTATTTTAAAAGGAATATACTTTAGTTTTTTATACGGTCGGACCTGAAGTAACTTTTTAGGTTGCCTACGTACCCAAAATTTTTAGGATCAATCAAAACGTAGTTATAATATATTCCCTTCCCTAGGTAGGGTGATCAGGTTGAGAAAGAGAAAGGCAACCTTATATATATATATTTATTTATTTATTTATTTATTTTTATTTATTTATTTATAAAAGGCTGCAAATGACTAATGATGGATAAATTTTGGATTAGGTATTGATAAAATTGTACTAGCCAAAGATGACCTCTTTAGATATAATACTACTTGATTTGATCAAAATTTGTTGGTTCTGGTATTTCAATTAAATCATGGTCTGGAAGTCTAATAGCTTTTATAGGCAATATATCTTTAATGATGAAAGGACCTCCTTAATTGGGTTGAACTTCCCTCTAGGATCGAAGAGTGGTGCTTAATTTTTTTAAGGAGCAAATCCATGACTTGTAGGTTGTGAACTTTGACCTTCTTGTCAAAATCACGAGCGTCTCTTCTTTGGTAATCTTATACATAATAAAGAGTTCTAAGTCATTTTTCTTCGATCTAGTTATTCATACTGGTGACATACCCAATCTATTTTTAATAACTAACTTTCTATCAGAACCTTGAGAAATATAATTTTTATTTCAACTGGTACGACTACTTCCATACCAAGCATTAAAGAGTAAAGGATAGCTCCTGTAGAAGATTGTATCAAGGTACAATATGCCCAAAGTGCAAATCGTAACTTTTCTGATCAATTCTGGTGCGACTGACAGATCTTCTTGAGATTCTTATTGGTTTCTTAACTACTCCATTGGTCAAAGGATGATATGAAGATGATTTATGATGTCTGATCTTGAATTTCAAACATAAAATAATAACTTCAACTTTGAAGTATGATCCATTCTTAGAAATCAACTTAGACGGTACCCTATATCGACTAATAATATTTTTTTGGATGAACTTCACAACTCGGGACGTAGTGAGGATGACATAAGAGACGATTTTGACCTATTTAGTGAAGTAGTCAATGGCTATTAAAATGTACTCATGCCCATTTGATGCTTTAGGTGTGACCTTACCAATTATATTAATTTCCCAAATAGAAAACAACGAAGGTGAAGTCAAACCAACTAGTTTAGTTGGGGGCACGTGTATGAGATTGGCATGTATTTGGAATTTATGGAAAGTCATGAGTAGGTGATGACAGTCTGTTTCCATCATTAGCCAATAATATCCTTGTCTCATAATTCTCTTGGCTATCTTCTTCCCATTTATGCGAGACCTATAGTCTTCTGAATGTAGTTCAACCATTATCTACTATGCTTGATCTTCATTTATATATGATAAGTGGATTTCATCATAAGATCACTTATAGAAGTTTCCTACACACAAAATGAACTGAAACACAAATCTATATAGTGTTTGTCATTTTTCTTTGACGCTTTTTCTAGGAACTCTTGTTTTTCCAAAACTCTTTGAATGTCCGTATACCATGTCTTTCCTTTAGGGAGTCGAGCAACGATATCAACTTGATGGCAATATGTTGGTTCGTCTTTGACTTCAATAGTGATATTCCTTAATTCCATACCTAGAGGTAGATTGATAATTGATAAGAAGGTGGCTAAAGCATCATCAAATCTATTATGTTCTCATGATAGATGTTGGAATATAATAACCTTGAACTTCCTAACTAGATTTAGCAAATACTCATGGTAAGTCTTCAGTTTCTTATCTTAAGTTTTCCATTCTTCCAATGATTGGTGTATAACTCACATTGAATCCCCAAATACTTCAATTTTGGTGATACACAAATTTAGAACGGCTTCAAGCCTGGCAATGCATGCTTTATATTCTTCTATGCTATTTGTATTAGAGAATGCTAGCTTAATAGCAATTGGTATGTGGCACCCTTCAAGTGAGAACAGAATTGCCCCTATTCCATACCTATTTTGATTTACGATTATGTCGAAGTATAATTGCCATACTTGATTTTGTGACTCTTCCTCAACATTTAAAATATTCTCATATGGGAATTGATCAATAGGTCTTATTCCCTCTATCATTGGGTGATCAACCAAGTATTCTACCATACTTCTCTTAACCAATTTTTGTGTAACATGTATGAATCAAACATAGACAACTGTAGTAACTATCATGTGATTCTTTCTATTAATGTTGGCTTCTCGAATATGTATTTAAGAAGATCCATTCGAAATAACAAGATGATTGAGTGAGAGAGAATGTGATATCGAAGCATTTGAGTAGCCCACACTAATGCTAGGTAGGTCTTCTCAAGTGAGGAATACTTCTATTCATACTCTAATAATAAATGACTTTTTTTTTTTGCAATTGTCTTTATTATACTATCCTAGCATACATCCCAGAGCTACTTCTAAGACCATAGATGGAGAAGGAATGGTTAACCTAGGGTCGATGGAACTATGATAGGTGGACTTGCGAGATACTCTTTAACCTGATCAAAAGCTTTTTGACACCATTTATTTTTAAATGTCTGCTCATTCTTCTTAAGAAGCTTGAAAATGGGCTTGTAGACATTGCCGAGCAGAGCGATGAATCTGCTGACAGACTGAACCTTACCCAAGAACCCTTGAATCTATTTTTCTATTGTGGGTAGTGTAATTTCTTAAATAACCTTGATTTTTCCTGGATCTACTTCAATGCCCCTTTGACAGACTACGAATCCCAAAAGTTTTCTTGAAGTAACATTGAACATGTATTTTTGTGGGGTGAGACGTAACTGATATTTATGGATCCTTGTGAGAAATTTTTCTAGAGTAGCTGCATGGCTAGTTCATTCCTTGGATTTGACTATCATGTCGTCCACATAGACTTCAACTTCCTTATGGATCATGATATGTAATAGAGTTGTTGCTACTCTCTGATAAGTAACCCAGTATTTTTCAAATTGAGTGGCATGACCTTATAATAGAATGTCCCCCATTATGTGATAAATATAGTTTTCTGCATATCTTGAGGATCTATCTTTATCTAATTATACCTTGAAAACTCGTCCAAGAAATATAACAAAGCATGTCCTATTGTGCTATCTACTAGAACATCTATGCGTGATAAATGAAAAGTATCTTTTGGGTTTACCTTGTTTAGGTCCCTAAAATCCACACACATTGTGTTTTTTCCTTCCTTTTTAGGAATTGGGATTATGTTAGATATCTATTCAAGGTACTTTACTACTTCTAAAAATATATTGTTAATTTTGTTTGTAACATTTTCTTTGATTTTGAGAGTTCATTATATTTTCATGCATCTGAGCTTCTGTTTAATTGGACCACTGTGTGGATGAAGTGGAATCTAATGTTGAACAATATCCGTACTTACACCAGACATATCCTCATAAGACCACCCGAATACAACTTTAAATTTTCTATTTCATCATGTTCTTCGGGGAATAAAGTAGATCCAATTCAAACCTTTTGAGATTTTTCTTTTGTTCCGAGGTTGATAACCTTTACTTCTTCCATTAGAAGTTGAAATCGACATTCATTTTCTTTTTAAAGTAACTTGATTACTTCGGGAGAACGTACTTTATCAGAAGATTCTCCCTCCAAAACTAGATTATTAGTTAAATCTTTATAGCGTTCGGGTAATAAATTTTTTTTCCTATCTCATTAAACTTAGGTGAGGTGATAGAATCCATTGCAAACTTGACAGACTCACCAGAATTGAAAGACTTAACAGAAATAAAAAGCTTGATAGGACCAAACTCAACATAAATTAAAGGACTTACGACATGATAATTAGAGAGAGACCTGACAACGGATTTGATTACATGCTATGTGTAGACACACAAATTTGACTGGGCCCTCGATGCAAAATGCCCAAAAAGACAGAAAAATCGTATTGGGCCCTCAAAGTCCATACCTCCAAAACAATCCCATTTCTCTCATAAATGACCCGAGCCTACTTACATAGCCCGTGGACCCAAACATCTCACTTCCCTCCTACAGTCTACAAGTCCAAATCCATTCTTGTTCTACACCCCCAACCCAAACTAAACCCATTACCTAAGCCCATTCAAATTAACCCCATCCAACCCAACCTAAACCCATCACCTAAGCCCATTCAAATTAATCCTATCCATCAATACACTCAACCCAACCTAAACTCATCATACCTAAGCCCAACCTACAATCTAAAACTCAACAATTCTTTAAAATAATCCACTACTTAACCCCAAAGTCAAAAGCCCAAAGTTCAACTCATTACCCAAACCCAACTCAACCCAACCCAACATCACAACCAATTACCACAATTATCAAGATGGGACACATGTCACCACCCAACTCACCTCCCTCATCCCCAACCTATCCTATCACATTTTCTCTAAACATCATCTACCCATACCCCTAACCTATACCTCCCCCTAATCTACCCTCATCATTCCCTACAAAACCCACATCTACAATCTAAACCCACACCCCTCCTCTCTAATCAAACACTCATACTCTCCCATCAATTCATCTCAACCCTTCATTTCCACCAATTTAAACACATGGTATCATTTCCCACACCCTCCCAAAATATCGTCAACCACACTCTTACACCCCCCATTCTCTCAAATCCAAATACTACTCCCCAAACACTCAACCCATCCATCACTCTCTTACACCCTATCCTCACCATTTATTTTCCTTCACTTAACACTCAACCCAAATGGATTGAAAGATCCAACCCATTTGAATTGTAAAAAAATCCATTTAACCTTTTTACAAAAATACTCTCCAAAACCTTCTAATTTACCCCTATCTTTCTCTTAAATCCCACATCATTTCTCCCCAATTCACCCAATTTTACCCTTAAAAATAACTCCCAAACTTTATAAAACCCCTATCATCCTCAACTCTCACTACCTAATAAAAATTTGAGAAACATCCCTAAGTCTCAAAATAAAAAATCCCTCTCTCTCATTATCATACTCAACCCTCTAATCTCAACCCTCCAATCTCAACTCTCAACTCTAAACTCTCTCATATCATTCTCAACCCTTAATTCTCCCAACTTATCAACTCAACCCTCAACCATCAAAAGTCTAACTCATTACCATAATCAAGATCAAGAAAAGAAGACTTATATTTTGGTAGGATAAAGAAGACCAAATCAAGGATTACCCCCTTCTCTCCTCTCCACTTCCCTCTTCTACTTCTCCCTCTCTCTACACTTAGACACATACACACACACCACTAATGACTTGAACCATCAAATGGCCCTTTTTCAATAAGGGTGCCCTCAATGGTTTGAATCAATATTAAAGTTCCTCATACTTGAGGGCACATATCAGAATTTTCAATTCCTTTCTATTTTATTTTTATTTTTAGAAATGAACCGAGTTCGAGATTACCACCAATTGTGGAGGGAGTAAGGTGCCTAACACCTTCCCTACTCCATAAAATAGACCTCCTTACCATGAATCAAAAGTTGAACCAAATGAGCCATATCCGTATGAGAGTCATCAAATGCCAAAAAACATTATTTTTCAATAAATGCAATCCAGGTGACCATTCACACCCATTTCAAATATGAATGGTAATAACTCCTAACCACTCCCAAAGTGGTTGATATATTCAAAAAATGAATAAATCACGTGTCCACAGCTTGGTGACTCCACTGGGGAGGGAAGGTTCTACCCTTGTGTCAACTTGACCATATTGGAAAAAATACAAAATATTCTTATTTGTAAGCTAACATTATTTGTTGTATTTGTTGTGTTTGTTGTTTAAGTGGGTTTCTTTTTCTTTATGTACTCCCTTGGGTAAAAGAAAAAAAATTGAATTTTTCTTTAGTTATCCGATTATTTTTTTTAAGCATGCATATCATCAAAAAAATAAAAAGAATGAAAAAAAATGTTTTTTTTTTGCCTAAGCCAAAAACTAGAGGTAATGTGCCTCAAAATGAGTAAAAAAAAAGTTTTTCTTTTTTTTTACTAAGTGGACAGTCGAACTTAAATTGATTGTAACTTTCTCGTCTAATCCTCGATTAACTTTTATAGCAAATCGATTTAGGGTAGAACAAAATTTTCTTTTAAATGTTACAAAGTCAACAAGATTTTGATAAGTCGTAATCGATTTTTGAGCCCGTTTATTATCGTTTCCATTAACATTTTCGTTCGGCTTCTTGTAGGGATACAAAATGAGTAGAAAAAAAATTTGGCCCAAGCCAGAAACCAGAGGCAATGTGCCTCAAAATGAGTATATAAAAAAAAACAAAAAATATTTTTTTTTTATCAAGTGGGCAGTCAAACTTAAACCAATTGTAATTTTTTTGTCCGATCTCCGATTAATTATTATAGCATATCGATTTGGGGTAGAACGAAATTTTCTTTCAAATATGACTAAGTCAGCAAGATTTTGACAAGTTGAAATCGATTTTTGAGTTCGTTTACTATCGTTTCCACTAATATTTCTATTTGGTTCTTGTAGGGATACAAAATGGAAAAAAAAACAAAACATAAGAAGAAAAAAAATATTGGCCTAAGCCAAAAACCAGAGGCAATGTGCCTCAGAATGAGTAAAAAAGAAAAAAATAATTTTAAAAATTTTAAAATTTTTTTACTCAATTTGTTCTTCACGTTAGTCTTGGCAACTTTCCTCTTGGACTTTATTTTTATTTTGTGTTTGAAAGCTTCAAAAGATTAAATAGATCACTTTTTCGTTAAACTAAGGGCGTACCACTCGTCACTTTTTGATTGATTAAAATGGAAATTCAAAGTGATTTTCGGTTGGACCAAAAAAAAAGAGAAGTCCTTTTATGATTAGTTCATTTGTTAAAAAAATTATGAAAAAAAATTGATTGGTCGATGCTTAACTGTGGATGTATTATCTTTATTGATCAATTATTTGAAAAGCCATGGTCTCTATAGGTATATTTTAATGTGCTTACATGATCTTAATGTAGAAGTGATGGATTTTTATATTCTTTGATCTATGTGGCATCTATGTATTGATGGTTTGATTTGGCCCACGGGCCCATTCATCTGGAAAATACCCCGGGCATACCCTATCCTATTTGCACACAGAACTAGCATGTTTACTTTATTGCATTGCACGCTTGTATGTCCCTAATATCCAAAGTGGCACTAGTGCATGGCCCGGTCTCCTCGGATATGCGACGTCATTCATGAAAATCACAACTCCAGTCAAGTACCATAAGGTATATAAAACTAGGGTATCAGTATCGTTTGATCAGGTGATTTTGAAAGGTATATCGATACACCTGTGTTGGAGTGACCTGAGCCTTTGTCCAATTGTAAGCCACACGGTCACATGCCTCGATTGCCAACATAGTACTAGCACGTGGTTGGTCCCATCGCAGGATAGGAAAATCATTTATGAAAACTACAACCCTAGACTCGTACCTATACGGTATATCAAAGTAATCTAAGTTCACCAATTGCATTTCTAGATCAAAATCAGTACCTAAGCGAGATCCTACACCGATATACTACGGTACTAGGGAGATAGATGACGTCTATTCTAGACGAGAGGTGACTTAAGAGTGCCCTTGCTCAGTATTGTGCGTCATCTCTCAACTAGGGATTAAACTAGTTATTTTTGACTTAAGAGATTTGAGTTGGAGTATTAAATTATTACCTATACGGTACATCAAACTAGGTCACTACATACCGTTTAATTGAGTACGCTCGAAAGGTATATAGGTACACTTGGACAAAAGTCACTAGATAAAATGCATTACACGTAGTAAACCTAGAGGCTAAAAACCTTCCCATAGGTCATGACTTGAACTTATCGTGGGTGTTCCCGGGTTGCTTTTCGGAAATAAATATTACAAATTGTTGAGATTATGAAGTTATAATTTTATCCTCAAGATAATCAAATTATTTATGTAACCTAATTTAAAGCTATTATATCAATGTGTAACACCCCGTATTTTTAACTCGTATCTCGAGGAAATCAAATAGTATTTATTTGAAGAATATTTTAGAAAGGAAACTTAGAGTCAAGTACCCGAATTATGCTATGTTCATTTTTATTGAAGATCGACTTCGCCATTAGCTTCAAAACGATCGAAATATATACTTTAGCCTATAAGTAAGTTTGAAATCAAGTTCGGGTGAAAAAGTTAACAAATCCTCGAATTTCGCGTCGAGTGGGACCCATACAGAAAATTTTCATTAGAGGGAGAATTAGGAAAATTCAACATTTTCATTAGATTCGTAGCGAAAAATTATTCAAAATGGAATACTCGTTTGTCATTTTTCGAGTCTAGATAGTCAAGTTACGGGCGAAACTAGAAATAATAGGGAAATTACAAGTATGCCATCGCCCTTGTTATAAAAGAAAATTTATTTTCTTTTAAATCACTTTCTTTCTTCTCCAAAGCATCCAAAGCTCAGATTTTCCCAAAAACCTAGGGTTCTCCTCTCTTCTCCTCAAGATCCGTTAAGAATGAATGACCGTTGAACTTCGACGAAGAAGACAAAGTTGTCAGCTACAACGATAGCTACAACCTCACCCTCCTTGTTAACCCATTCTCATTTGTTTTCCGCATCCTCCATCAAAACCTAGCTGTGTGGCTCGAGTGAATCCTAACACATCTTCATCGAGGGTTCCATCGAGTGAGAGTTAGGCCCACCATTCATTGTAGAAGCAAAGGAGTGCCGTCGTCAAAGGGGATTGCAAACCCTAGCTCACCTTGCATCAAACTCAACTCAACACCAACTCCTTCACCACCAACTTTGATCCTTATACGAGTTCATTGCTTTCGGCGTCCACAAACAAGTAGGGGACTTTCAATTCTTATTGGTAGCTTTAGATTTCTGAAATTTGCATTTAGGGATTTTGTTTAAAATGTGTTGCTTGTTTTAAATCATAAAAATCTTTATTTGAATTGAAATTCATGCTAGATATAAGGATTTGATGTGTTTAATCTATATTTTAAATGTTGAATTCGTGGGTGGATTGAGGGATTTGAAGAATGGAACAAAGATCCAAAGAAGGGATCGAAAAACCCAAAAATTGCAAGTGAGGTTCAGGCTGTCGGCGGGAAGGGTCGGTGCCACCGGCACCTGTCGAAGGCATTCTGTCTGTTCCACCGACAGAATGAAGCTTCTGCCATCGAAAGTTTTCTTCCGTCGGTAGAAACCATCGGTTCCACCGACAGAACAAGGTTTTGCTGCCGACAGCACTGTTCTGAGTCAAAAACAGACTCTGACTCTTGGCTTGACCTCCTCACACCTTATACACTATTTCTCACCCTTTATTTTATTAAAAACATTTACTTTAAGTTCTTTAATGAAATTAAGGTTTTACCCCCCATTTCGGAACAATGGGAATGGTTTTAAGATCCAAATCTCAAAGGATCGAAATCCGAATTTTGGTTTCAAGAATAAAACGTAATTTTCGACGTTTTCGGCAAGTTTTCAAAATGAAATAACTTTCACGTTTCTTTGAATTAGATTACAAAAACTATATGGTGTCGAATCTCATGATCAAGACTTTCATTTCGAAAAACCCGTTTTTAATTTCGAGAACTTTGAAAATTTGAGTTTCTGACACTTAGCCAAATTTTCACCAGCTTTCTCTATTTTTAACAGCTTTGGTCCCGAGCATCGCTGGGACCTTGTTTTTTAATAAACTTCGATGGTTTTCAATGGAAAGACCAAAAGAATGACTTTGAAAGATTGAAAATGAATGGTTGATTTGAAAGGATGAAAAATGAGAATGTTGAGAGAATGGGAAAAGGGAATGAACGGTAAAATATCAGAATCACACCCGAGGGGTGATGTCTGCATTTTACATTGTAGGTTGTGTGTAGGTTGGTGAAAGAATATCCAGGTTATTAATGAAAGGGTTGCATGTTTATTTTCGATTATGTTAGCGCGTGCGCTGAGTACTGTTATTATTTTAGGCCGATTGGCCACGGTTGCATGGTAGGAACTGGATATCCGTTCTCAACCCTGTTTGTTAATTTCTCTTTTGTTTTAAATGAAAAATTATATATGTATACGTAGCTATTTTGTGAGCTGTTAAAGGGTTTGTGAATGCCTGAAGGGATAGTGTGTCACATCATCCGGAGGGGTACACTATCCTGGGATGTACGGTAGGGACCACCAAACTCATACGTGGTATGGGACGCGTATGAGAGTGGAGTCACAACTGGAATCCGGGTCCATTCCTTTCTTATCTTTACCAGTGAACGTGCATTGTAAAGGTGGTCGTATACGAGTGGAGTGTCATTTGGGAATCACATGCACGCCTGATAGGCATAGACGAAGATGATTAGTCAGTGATCACTAACAATCTAGTAGTAGTCGAACGTTCTGACACATCGAAAAGAGACCCATTGCTTACGGTCACGTCAAACGGCCAGCCTGAGCCGGATAAATGGTCACCCGTGTGGTAAGTGCAGCGACCGGCCACAAAATCAGGAACTAAAAGCTAGATTTATGTTGTAACATCATGTCCCGACTGGGAGCGATCCAGTCGTGAATCCCAACGCTCAAATTCCATTACTCCACCACTTGTATTATGTATCTGCTGTTATACTTCGAACTATAAACTGAAAAGCATGTTTATTATTTTAATGTTGTCAACTGTATTTGCATAAAATGAAATTTGTATAATGAGTATGGATGATTGATGCTATGTGTTACTCTTAAATTGTTTAGTTGCTCATCCCTGGCTATATGTACCAGTTAAATCGTAGGTTCTTATTAAAACTGCATGTTTTTGAAATAACGCAGTATGATTATTCGATCACGTTAGGTGAGGTTATTAGTAGGAATTGTTTGTGGACCTACTGGGTAACCATTGTTACTCACCCTTTCCTTCCATTTTTTTATAGTTGCAGAGCCTTTAGTTGGCGCAGCGGGTGCTGAGCTATTAGCCGAGGAACACCTGGTCGGTCAGATCGACGACCAGAGTCCGTTGCCCGGTGAGCAACACGACTACTTCTACTAGGAGTCTGTTCATCCTAGGAAGTGTACATAGTATTTTGGGACCGAGTGCTAGGTCTATGTTAGAGTGAGGATAGACTTTGTAATCCTGTATAACTTTATACCTTTTTGCGCAACTCTGATCTTGCTTATTTTGTTGTTTATAAAATCTATTGTCTTACGTTCTTTAGTCATTGGATTCGTTGCTTTATATAGGATTGTTTGGTATTGTTTATCAAGTTTGAGTTCCGTGAAACGCTAACATAAACAGAGGAGACCATGCCGAAATTTCAAGGCGCCACCTAGTGCCTCGAGGCGGTATTGGGATTTGTGTTAGCGTTTGGCGGGGCGCTACAGATGGTATCAGAGCACATTAGTAGTTCCGTATTGGGACTTCAAGCTCTTCCGTGTCTAGAGTCCATAGTGCCTAGTAAGACTAAGATAGGATTCTAGGTTCGTTCCGCTAGTAATGAAAATGGTGTTCATTGCTAAATTCCTATTCAAGATGTTCATTAATTCTTTCATAAAAATGATTTTTAGCCTGATGTTGATAAATGCCTTGCTATTGATAAACAGAAGCGAGATGAGCGAACGGGGCAGAGGTAGAGGCCGAGGGAGAGGCCGAACTACAGTATAGATGGGACAAGCATCGGATCCGACCCCCGATCCGATAGCACAGCTAATGTCGTTTATGGGACAGATGGCTGAGTCCCAGAACAAGTTTAGGGAGGAAATGCTTGAGTCACAGGCTAGACTAGCCGAGGAAGTGGCTGAGTTGAGGGAGCGCCAGGCTTCTTCACAGGAAGCTGACCCTATTCCACCTCAGGAGCCACGGCCACCGATGGTGCCGCTGAGAGCCACGAGGACTTCCCCACCCCAGACTCAGACAGATCCGGGGATGTAGCTTCAGAACTTCCAGCGACTACGCCCACCTAGATTTGGAGGTTCTTCGGACCCAGCTGAGGTCGAGGAGTGGGTTTTAAGGACCCAAGAGATTCTAAGCACTATGCAGTGCCCGAGAGACCAATGGGTACCGGTGGCGGCGTTTCAGTTTGACGGTGATGCCAGCCATTGGTGGCGTTCGGAGAAAAATGTTTTGGGGGATGGACCTTTTGAGTGGTCCGATTTCGAGAAGATGTTCCTAGATCGATTCATATCCGAGACGGCTCGAGAGATTAAACATCAGGAGTTCTCAAGTTTGGTGCAAGGCAACCTTTCCGTTACGGACTACGAGCTGAGATTTACTAGGTTATCACGATACGCGCCCGAGCTCATGCCGACAGATCTGCAGAAAGCTCGTAGATTTTTCAGGGGACTGCGACCCTACCTAAGGGCCAGGATGTCAGTGATCGAGACCACTAGCTACAGAGACACAGTGAGTCGAGCTCAGAGGGTTGAGCGGGAGGATATGGAGTTGCAGACTTCAAGGGGGCAGACTAGTCGCCCCCAGACTTCATTTTCCCCTAGGGCTGATCTGGCCAAGAGGCCGATGTTTTCGAGATCGAGTGCCTCTGGACCCACATATTCACAGTATCGAGCTCCTGCACCGTCGAGTTATAGACCAGTTGGGGCTTCAGTGAGGCCAACAGGGCCAAGGGGACCAACCAGACAGAGTGTGAGGCCACCCATCCCACAGAGACCTATTCAGACAGGACCGTTAACGTGTTTTGGTTGCGGACAGTCGGGACATATCAGAAGAGACTGCCCCTCATCACAGCAATAGTCGGGGGTGATTCCTAGACCCCAAGGCAGAGTTTACCATATGACTCAAGAGGAGATACCAGTGTCAGACGAGGTGTTAGAAGGTACAATTTTGATTTCCAACATTAAGATTCGAGTTTTGTTTGATACCGGTTCTTCTAGATCATATATTTCCACTGAGATTGCACGGTTGCTAGAATTAGAGATTTCTGATACGGGTCGGTTAATAAAACTATCTACACCGTTGGGAGACCGACAGATAACGCAGAAGTTATGTCGGAACTGTGTAATTAGGATAGAGGGCCAAGAGATGAGTGCCGACCTCATGAAATTAGATTGTTCTGACTTTGATGTCATTTTGGGGATGGATTGGCTAGTGCAGAACCATGCCCACGTCGATTGCTTCGCGAGATCGATAGTCTTCCGACGACCAGGTTATTCGAAAGTCAAGGTTCGAGGATCCAGATATCGAGGAGACGGTCCCTTATACAACCAGTTGGGAACTTTGAGTATATCGGAACTAGAGATATCAACGGATACAGTAGAGGTAGTCAACGAATTTGGGGATGTTTTTCCAGACGAATTACCGGGTTTGCCTCCATGTCGCGAGATAGAGTTCTCTATCGATTTGGTACCAGGCATAGGGCCTATCTCCATCGCACCATACCGAATGGCCCCGGTAGAAACCCGAGAGTTGAAAGCGCAAATTGATGAGCTTACTAACTTGGGGCTTATTCGACCGAGTTCCTCACCCTGGGGAGCACCGGTTTTGTTTGTCAAGAAGAAGGATGGGTCACTCCGTTTATGTATCGACTATCGGAGGTTAAATCAAGTGACCATCAAGAATAAGTATCCCCTTCCGCGCATTGATGATTTATTTGACCAGCTACAGGGTGCCCAATACTTCTCTAAGATTGATTTGCGATCTGGGTACCATCAGTTGAGGATCCGGGAGGCGGATATTCCGAAGACTGCATTTCGGACTAGGCTAGGGCACTTTGAGTATCTAGTGATGCCTTTCGGTCTGACGAATGCACCGGCAGCATTTATGGATTTGATGCACCGGGTATTTTGGGAGCACCTCGACAAGTTCGTCATTGTGTTCATAGACGACATCCTAATCTACTCTAAGTCGAGGGAGGACCACGAGAGACACCTCAGGATTACACTTCAGATTCTACGAGAGCATAAGCTTTATGCCAAGTTTAGCAAGTGTGAATTCTGGCTCCAGAAGGTGAAGTTCCTAGGACACATGGTGTCCAATGAAGGAATAGCGGTAGACCCTTCTAAGGTTGAAGCCGTGATGATGTGGAAACAGCCAAAGACAGTGACCGATATCAGAAGTTTTCTTGGGATGGCCGGGTACTATAGAAGGTTTATTAAGGGATTTTCCACTCTTGCAGCACCGTTGACGAGACTGACGCAGAAAAACGTCCGATTTGAGTGGGATGACAAATGCGAGACTGCATTCCAAGAATTGAAGGGAAGGTTGACGACCGCTCCAGTTTTGATATCACAGTAATTCATAATGACCCAGTTCATCTCGATTTAACGATCACGATGGGCTGGACCATTTGAGTCAAAATAGTATTTAAGTTTTTTTTTTTTTTTCTAATTCGGGTTCCAACCCATTTTAAAAGAAGAAAAATATTTTTCAAAAGAAAAGAAAAGGAAAAATGATTTACATTATTTACAAAAAAAATGACTTACAAAGATATGTTTTGCATGGACCTTGGAAATGTATTGAAATACTCTTTTGTGTCAACTCAAGATGCTAGCTGTAGGCAATAACCCAATCAACCAGTTGGTTAAAACAACCATCATGGGGATGCACACTGTAGAGAAATTTAACTTTGAAAAATTCATGTTGAGATGTGTCTTGTACTTCCACGAGTTTGAGATAGATTGGAACCTTTTGTACGCTATGACTAAGCGTTGGAACCCTTATGTTTATATCTTTCACATTGAGCATATGCACTTGTATCTTACTCATGAAGATTATTACGACATCATGGGAATATCTACTTCAGGTCCTCTAGTCAAGGCCTTCAATGAAGACAGGATGATCTGGAGACCTCGTCATAGGCCTAAACATTTCAAAAGAAGAAGCCAAGGCCTTAGTCCATAACGGGAGATTGGATTTAATACCCTTATTGAGTCCATACGACTCCTACAGTCATCCCATCAATGTAAAATCATAAGTCTGGCGAGCCACTAGAGACTATCGATTGTGTTTAGGAATCTTAGCCCAATACATACTGACCTCCAAAAGTGATGGTCAAACTGTCATTGAGTCCTTCATAGACATAACTTTCCAACTCTCTAGAAAATCCAACCCTATACCTCTCATTCTAGCTGAAACCTTTTCAGGTCTAGATGCCATAAAAAATGGTGAGGGAAAAGGTTTCAAAGGAAGCCCTTATTTACATTATATGTGGCTTTGCGACCGTCTTAAAATTGTGGACATTCCTTCAACCCTTGAGTATAGGCCAGAGCACTTTTCTAAAAGAAACATGTTAGGCTAGAGCACTTTTCACAACTCAATCAAGGCTTGGAGCAAAGGGCTGGATTTCTCTCCTTGCCTGTCATATTGGTTTGAGAAGCCTTTGGTGGATGGCTGCCTACCCTGTTTTAGGTACCAAATGATCTTATTATGTCCGTTTGATTGGACTGGAGGAAGCATCTTTTTACCAACCTGCCTTAATCCCATAACAGTACGGAGTGCCTATAGAATTTTTGCTGTCTCAACACAAAGAATTCTTTCCTCTTGAACCATTGACTAAAAAGTTAGTGCATTTCATCAAAAAGACTTGGAACAAGTGCACCTTAGGATATCCAGATGGACCAGCAAAGTTCAAAGAGCTAGTCATTAGAACCAAAAGAAGCAAGTCTAATTTTTCTAGCAATATTAATGATGATCAAAACAAAGTCAAGAGTTTATGTAAAGAATAATCTAAGTCCGAGTTATTGAAAGTTGTTATTCAATAAAAATCTTATTTGTCAATAATTTTCAATAGTTCAATAAAATTATTTTCTTTTAATTTCTGTGTGAATAATCATGGCATAAATGAATTATTTAATGGGTTGGTGTACAAAATTTAATCTTAGGATTCATCAAAATGTTATCAAAAGGGTAACACAGAAATTGATAATCTACCTCAAATGGGTCCCCGACTCATATCCACTTCAAAATGGGTCCACAACCCATATCCATCTCAAATGAGTACAAGACCCATATCCATCTTAGATTGGATCCACGACCCATATACGATTTTGAATCAAGCCTATGAGCCATCAGTGATCTAACAAGGATGACAACCAATCAAACAACTCAACTTGTTTCAATTAAATCTACTTTTACAGAATGTCATACCGACTCCGTGTCGATGCAAGCTTCGACTGATGTAATTTCTTTTTTAAATGTTTTACCGACTCCGTGTCGATGTCAGTCCCGTGCATATGTAATTCTCTTTTAAAAAAATACTTTACCGACTCCGTATCGATGCCAGCTTCGGTTGATGTAATTCTTTTTCAAAATGTTTTACCGACTCCGTGTCGAAGCCAGCCCCGTGCTGATGAAATTCCCTTTTCAAAATATTTTACCAATTCTGTGTTGATGCCAGCTCCATTCTAATGCCAGCTTCGTGCTGATGTAATATTTTTTTAATTATACCGACACCGTGTCGATGCCAGCTCTGGCTGATGTAATTCTTTTTCAAAATATTTTACCGACTCTGTGTCATTGCCAGCCCCGTGCTGATGAAATTTCTTTTTCAAAATATTTTGCCAACTCCATATTGATGCCAGCTTCGTGCTGATGTGATCGTCTTTTAATTATACCAACTCCGTGTTGATGTCAGCTCTGGCTGATGTAATTCTTTTTTAAATGTTTTATCGACTCCGTGTCGATTCCAGCCCTATGCTGATGTAATTCTTTTTTTATTTTACAAACTCTGTGTTGATGCCACCTTCTGCTGATGTAATTCATTTTCAAAATGTTTTACCAACTCTATGTTGATACCGGTTCCGTGCTGATGCCAACACTGATGTATTTTTTGTTCTTAAACGATCCAGCTCCATGCTAAAAAACCACATTTTTTTTACCTAACTAAATTTTTTCTTTTGCGTATTATCTCGAATAATTGCTGAACATAATAAAACATCATGCATGTTCCTTTTTGTAAACAAGATAGTAATGTTTGGTCTTCTATACGCACAAGGTAGCCAAACGAAAGAAGTACAAACACCTTGAGAAGCTTTTGTATTTCTTTCGATCTACATCAACTATGAGCAACTCAGAGGACCTATAACCTGCGACAAGTGAACTTGTCGAAGTTAATGCAATGATAGCGAAGCTAGTAGAAATAACGAAGAGACAGGAACAAATGTTGATGGCCATTTTGAGTAGTATTAACTTTATACAAACACAAGCTGCTCAGCACCAAGCATCTGGATCAAATCCGGAACCCCCTGAACAGACACAACCTGATCAATAGACCACCCCACCTCCTACTGTGCCAATGTATCAGGGCCCTCCACTTTACATCCCACAGAATCAACTACCTCCGGTGGTAATTCCAGACGATGAATGTGACTTCGGGGTGCCCGAGGCTAAAAATGCCATTAATGACAAAATGGCCCAGCAGATTGAGTCTCTCCAAGAGGAAATGAGACAAATGAAGGGTAAAAATATTTTAGGAGGGACAAAATTCAGAGAACTTTGCTTCTATCCCAATGCCCAGCTATTAGCTAAGTTCAAATGCCCGGATTTTGAGAAATATAATGGCTTTGGGTGTCCTCTGTCGCACCTCAAACTATACTGTGGATCGATGTGCCAATATGGAGAGGATGATAGATTCTTGTTACAGTTGTTTCAGAGAAATCTAACAGGGTCGGCTCTCAAGTGGTTCTCAAGGTTGGACCACTCACTTATCAAAAACTGGAAGGACTTGGCTGAAATGTTCTGGCACAACTACAGGTTCAACATAGATGTGGGGTTAGACCGAAATGATATGGCTAGAACGATGAGGAAGCAGAGGGAAACAGTAAAAGAGTACGTCCTGAGGTGGCGAGAGTCAACTTCCCAGGTACGACCCGCTATGATCAAACGAGAGATGAACACCACGTTTATCTCTACATTGGGACATTCGTTCTACACCCATCTAGTAGGGCATACCATTAGAACTTTCTCAAATCTTGTTCATGTAGCAGACCTAGTCGAGGATGGGATCTGAACTGATTTAATATTTGACTTCATAGCCCTAAGTGTAGCAGTAGAGACATCGACACAGAAAAAGTCAGTACCTTTTGTCAAAAGAAAGAGGAAACGCAAGTCAATAATGTACAACCTAGTCAACCACTCTTTATTCAGACGCCAATTCAGAGGCCACTGGCACCTCCACAGGTCATGCCAACATAGCCCGCACCACAATATGAACAGAATCAACAAGCATGGCCTAATAGAGTTAACATGGTATTTACCAGATTACTAATGGCATTATCAGAATTACTCCCAGTCTTGCTTAGAGGAGAATATCTTTCTAAAATGCCACCAAATCCAGAAGTTGAGAAAGGACCAGGATATAACCCCAACTTGTTTTGTGAATTTCATATGGGTGCTCCGAGGCACTCTACAGATCAATGCTGGCAACTCAAACATCAGGTACAGAACTTGATAGATAAGAAGGCTCTTATACTAGATGGACCCGTAAGCCCACCTCAACAATAAAATATCAACCAAAAACCCCTACTTACTCACTATGGAGGGGGAAGTGGACACAAAGTAAATGTCATTCTTAGGGAACTCAATTTTAATCCGTCAACTTTGATAGCTTTTATCGGGTCGAAGATTAGAATTCACCTAACAAGGGAGTCAGAGACGTTAATAGTCATCACCATCAACCAATACACGACAAACTAGCATCGAAATACACGACCGCCACTGAAAATGGCTGATCTCACTATCTATCCTACTCACCAAATTCTCAATGCTACTACCTGACAACTACTCCTCATATCCTATATATCGCCAAGTCCTCAAAACTCAATTCAACTATCCTTCAAATACCTATAGACACCCCATTTTTGCACTTGTCTAAGTAATCAACTCATCGACCCGATCGCAACGATTACCAATGATGGATGATTATTCTAATACTTTATTTGTTACTAGATATGTTTCAGAAATTCAAATGAAGTATCTAAAACTAACAAAACTGTAGAAACCATGCTACGTTAGGAAAACATAACCCCAAAAACATAAAAATCATCATCTTGCAGACAAAAAGAAGCTCTACGATAAAAATCACTAAAAAATGACTAAATTATCAAAATACCCCTAACCTCAAAATATCCCTAGAGCCTACATTACGCTTAGAAAAATCCTTTCAAACACATAAAACAATAAATCGAAATCAAATAAACCATTTCACCAATTTTCACAAAATTCAATAAAATTACGAAAATGCCCCTCATAAAGTTCATTGACCATTTCGCACAAAAAAATTCATAAATGATACAAACCGATAATCACATCGAATTCCTTATGAAAAACCGATTCCAAAACATCATGAAACATTGAAAAATGATTTAAAATGCAAAATGTCTTCTCCGAGGGTAAAATAATAATTTTACAATTTTAATAATTAAAAATTCTGAAATTAATAATAAAAATATTAATTAATGTAAAGTGAAAACCTAATTAAAATTAAAGTCAATCAGGTAAGACTTAAGTCAAAATCTTAAAATCAAGTCAATCAAGTAAGACTTAAGTCAAAATCTTAAACTCAAGTCAATCAAGTGAGACTTAAGTCAAAACCCTAACCCTAATAGAATTCTAATTAAACTCTAAAACTACCTAAAAGAATTCTAATTAAATTTTAAAACTACCTAAAAGGTTCTAATTAAACTCTAAAACTATCTAATAAAATTATAATTAAACTCTAACACTATCTAAAAAAATATAATCTAAATCTAACTCTATCTAAAAAAAACTCTTTAAAAAATCTATAAATAGGGGTCCATACAACCTATTTTCGTATCCAAGAGAAAATCCTAGAAAAAGAATGTCAAAAAGTCTCATTAACCTTTTCAAAACCCTAATTTTGAAGCCTTAACTCCTTACCTAACACCAAACCCTAATTTTTGCTCAAAAAATATCCAAAACCCTTCAAAAACACCTAGAAATCCATAAAAAAATTAGGAAGTACTTAGATCTAAGGAGAAGATACTTCATCTTGGAGATCCGAAGTGGATCCAATAACGAAAACGAAGCAAGAAATCACAAGCAAGGAATCTCTCCGCCAACTCTGAGGGAACTATCGTCGTAATCATCTAGGTATTTTTCATTCTTATTTTATTTATTTATTTAGGTCTTTAAGCAATGTAATTTTATTTGGGAAAAGTAAAAACCAGTATTTTTCATACAGGATTAGTGCCTAACACCTTCCAACCCCATAATGTGATCATCGGACCCATATTTTATTTTGTAGATTAGTGTTATTTGCCTTTTAGAGTCAAGGTTCGATTCCTAGACCCTAATAACTTGGTGGCGCTCCCAAACCTCAAAAATCAAAAGTGGATTCGTGCACCCCACGGATCGAGGGCACTTTTAATACCTTACCATTCATCCTCATGACCACCTCCGTTATTCCTTACACTCCATCATCTCTTCAAGTAGCTCCTCCCATCACTACAACGTCCAAATCACAACCTCCACCTTTTATTCTCAATGTAAAACCTGATCTATCCCCAATCACCATACACTCACCAAAATCATTTCCATACAATTCTAACCAAGCAGTCCCCTGGAGCTATAAGACCACTAACACCACATCAATAGGGGTTGAAACGATAAAAAAAGTAATGGTGACCGACATTGGCCAATGACAAAAGTTGGAAGATGCCCAAGAGTGTTAATAAAAGGGATAAATATTAGGGAAGAGCAAAAAGAGGCAGCAAAAAAAATAATGGATGAGAAAAAAAAGGAAAAGGGAAAGGATAAGATAAATGAAGAGGACAAGGAAGAGAAAATAGGAAAAGTGTCAGATAGAGAAGCGGCATATTTCATTAAGCTTATTCGCAAGACTGAACATAATGTAGTGGACCAACTAAAAAAATTGTCGGCTCAGATCAGCATTCTGGGTCTGCTATAAAAATCAGAGGAACACCAAGAAGTATTGTTGAGAGTTCTTGGAAAATCACATATACCATCTAAAAGCGCCCTCGATCCGCGGGGTGCGTGGATCCGCTTTTGACCTTTGAGGTTTGGGAGTTGCCACCTAGTTATTACGGTGTAGGAACCGAACTTGAACTCTAAATGGATAAATCAACTAATTTACTATAAAAAATACTGAGTCCGGGGATCACATTATAAGGTTGGAAGGTGTTAGGCACCAACCCCGCCCGGCAAAGGCCAGTCTCTACTAATTCCCAAATAAACTACATTGCTAAAAGTCCTAAGTAATAATAATAAAAAATAAGAAATATGTATACCCTTCCAAAGACAACGGTCTTATTCCTTCAGATCTAGTAGAATAATTTTTTGTACTGTACTCCTCGTTTCGTTCTATCACTGGATTCGCTTCAGATCTCCAAGGCAAGGTATCTCTTTCTTAGATCTAGATTTTTCGAATTTATTTATGGATTTTTGTATATATTTTTAAAAGGTTTTTAGGTATTTTTTGAGCTAAAGTTGAAGTATGGGTGTTAGGTAAGGAGTTAGGACTTCAAAATTAGGATTTATGGGAGGTTAGGGAAGTTTTTTGACCTACTTCTCTTAGGATTTATTTTTTGATACTAAAATAGGGTGTGGAGGCTCCTATTTATAAATTTTTTTATATGCCTTTTAGATAGAGTTAAGGTTTAATTATAATTCTTTTAGAGAAAGTTATTGTTTAATTATAATTCTTTTAGAAAGAGTTATTATTTAGTTAGAATTCTATTAAATAGAGTTATTATTTAATTAGGATTTCTTAGAATTATAATTTAATTAGAACTCTATTAAGGTTTTGACTTATAGTCTCATTTGATTGACTTTAAGATACTGACTTTAGTCTTACTTGGTTGACTTTAATATCTTGACTTTAGTCTTACTTGAGTGACTTTAAGATCTTGACTTTAGTCTTGCTTGATTGACTTTAATTTTTTAGAGAACCCCCTTTATTATATCTTTAATTCTTTGGGCCCCCAGATGGAGTGGTCCTTGAATAAATATCTTGGCAACCATCAACAATTTTTCTTAGGAGCCTGATTGATCGATTTTTTTTGTTCAAATTCTTAAATTAATTTTATTAATGTTTCACTTTACATTATTTAATAATTTATTTATTAATTTCAAAATTTAAAAAAAAATTTAATTGAAAAGTTACCGTTTTACCCTTGAAGAGAACTTTTGCGTTTCAAATCGATTTTTTATGTTTCAGGATGTTTTAGAATCGATTTTTCATAAGAAATTCAATGGAATTATTGTTTTGTGTCATTTATGAAATTTTTTGTGCTAAATGGTCTTGAACTTTATGAGCGGTATTTTAGTAATTTTATCGAATTCTGTGAAAATTGGCGAAATAATTTATTTGATTTCGATTTGTTATTTTATGTATTTGAATGGCTTTTCCTAAGCGTAACGTAGGCTCTAGGATTATTTTAACGTTAGGGGTATTTTGGTAATTTGATTATTTTTTAGTGATTTTTATCGTGAAGCTTCTTTTTATCTACAAAATGATGATTTCTATGTTTCTGGGGTCATATTTTTCTAGTGTAGCATGATTTCTATAATTTTGTTTGTTCGAGATACCTCATCCAAATTTCTGAAACATATCTAATAACAAATAAAGCATTGGAATAAACATCCATCATTGGGAACCGTTGCAATCAGGTTGACGAGTTGACTAATCAGGCGAATGCAAAAATGGGGTGTCTATAGATGCCCCTCTTTGGCAGAGGGGTTGAAGCAAACTAAATAGCAAATCTATTTTGGTAGATAGTACGATATCTGAATGCCAAAGCTAGTGACAGTTCATTCTGCAGCCTGATTTAGTAATTCGTCAGGACATTCGGATCCTTGAGGGTAAAACTCTCCCCGAACTAAAAAGTTGTCAGGTCCTTGAGCGAGAGCTCTCACTGACAGTGTCAAATCCTTGAATTTTAAATAATTCTCTTTGACTAAAAAGTGCAAGTATGAGTGTGTGTACTATGTGAAACTGAGTAAAAATTGAGAAAAAACTGAGCATAAACTAAGCATAATATGAGTAAAATCTGAGTATAATCTAAGCAAAAGTGAGCATAATTACAGTATAATTTGAATGTCTTACTCTACCTACCCTGGGTGAAAGAGTAATGATTTTTTTTGGGAGTCCTACTCTACTTACTCAGGGTGAAAGAGTAATGAACTAATTTTTTTTTTGGAAGTTTTAGTCTACCTACTCGGAGTGAAAGAGTAAAGAACTCAGCTTTCTAGGAGTCCTACTCTACTTGCCTAGGGTGAAAGAGTAATGAACTAAATTTTTTTGGGAAGTTCTACTCTACCTGCCTAAGGTGAAAAAGTAATGAACTAACTTTTTAGGAAGCTCTACTCTACCTACTTGGAGTGAAAGAGTAATGAACTAATTTTTTTTTGAGTCTTACTCTACCTGTAATGAATATTTTTTTTTGGGAAGTTCTACTCTACCTGTTCGAGGTGAAAGAGTAATGAACTAATTTTTTATTTTTGGAAGTCCTACTCTACCTACTCGGAGTGAAAGAGTAATGAACTAAGCTTTTTGAGAGTCCTACTCTACCTGCCCAAGGTGAAAGAGTAATGAACTAATTTTTTTTGGGAAGTTCTACTCTACCTACTCGGGGTGAAAGAGTAATGAACTAATTTTTTTTGGGAACTTCTACTCTACCTACTCGGAGTGAAAGAGTAATGAACTATTTTTTGGAAGTCCTACTCTACTTACTCGGAATGAAAGAGTAATGAACTATCTAAGTAAAATCTGAGCAAAATCAGAGGTATCTGGCTGAGCATAATCCGAGAAAGCACTTGGTGGCAACTAGCTGAGCATAATCCAAGTTAACCCTTGGCAGCAACTGAGCAAAATCTAAGATAACCCTTGCAGCATCTGAGCAAAATCTAAGATAACCGTTGGCGGCAACTGAGCAAAATCCAAGTTAACCGTTGGCGGCAACTGAGCAAAATCCAAGTTAACCGTTGGCGGCAACTGAGCAAAATCCAAGATAAACCTTAGCGGCAACTAAGCAAAATCCAAGATAACCCTTGGCGGCAACTGAGAAAAATCCAAGATAACCCTTGGTGGCAACTGAGCAAAATCTAAGTTAACCCTTGGCAGCAACTGAGCAAAATCCAAGATAACCCTTGGCAGTATCTGAGAAAAATCCAAGATAATCCTTGGTGGCAAAATCCAAAATAACCCTTGGGGACAACTGAGCAAAATTCAAGTTAACTCTTGACGGCATCCAAGCAAAACTGGCAAAGGAATGAATGAATTTTGGAAAATAATGAACGAATCTGGAGAAGAATGATTAAAATAAATTTGGATGAGATTGAAAATGAATCTAGAGAATAATGATTGGATCGGGGAACGAATGAATAAATCTGGAAGATAATGAATCTGAAAGAGAATGATCGAATCCAAGAATGAATGGATCTGGAAAAGAATTTGGGAACGAAAGAATGCCATATCTCCTACTCTAGGTAAATGAGTTATTATTTAATCTTTGGACACAATCAAATGTGAGATCCGAAGTACTTTTACTTGAACCTCAAGGTTTTATCCAAAAGTTTTATGAATTTAAAACCTGAGTTTTTATTTCTTTTGAACCTCAAGGGCTTTTCGAAAAACTGTTATTAAGAGGGTAACCTTACGTTTAGGGGTTCCCACTATCTTTTAGGATTAACATTGCTATAAAAAAAAATGTCCTTGATTTAATAACAAATATGGCATATGAGATAATTGAATACATTATGAAAAATTAAAAAAAATGCCCTTAGTATAAGGGGAAAACTACATATCGAGAGGAAAAAGAAAATGTCCTTTGTATGAAGGTTTGAAATATTTGATTACCATACGCGCAATAAAGATCAAACTTTTAATTTTGATTAATTTTATAGAAGATTTTGAGTCAGGCTCAAGAAAATAAAATATTTTCTTTTGAGACTCATCATAGAATTCACCCTTCTCTCCCTTGGTTCACTTGGGGAAGTAAAAATTTTCAGATCAATCGTAGACAAGATACTTGTGGCTTCTGAGTTTGTGTCTGGTTTAAGTTAAGTATTGAACTTGATTATTCGGACTTCCGATGTTTCAGCTCGGACTTGATATCGACTCGACCCCGCGGTCGTCCGCTGAATACCAGATTAGGGGCCCATTCTACGTATCTCAGGGATTTTTAAAAGAATAGGGAGTCGCCACCTAGTTTAGGTCTAGGAACCAAAATTAACTCCAAATGGATATGGGTCGGTCCGTGGATTAGAGAGATGGGTAAGGTCTCTACTGCGACCCAAAAATATCCTACGGTCAACATTCAAAGACTAATAGTCAAATTAGGGTCCAATCATCATCAAATTGTATCAGATTTACTAAACAAATCCTACGGTTAAAATAATTACATGATTTAATGAGGCATACATGACACAAAAAATTAATGGATCAATTCGATCATATTTTGAACAATACGAAATCGATTTTCAATGCCGCGTATATAAGATTAGTGAATTGGCTCATTGTTATCAAAGAGATTCGATTTTTGAACTATTACGTGCATTAAATTCAATGGGTTAACTCACAAATTTTGAGTTGCCACATGTATTAAATCGGTGAGTTAATCATGTGCCTAATTTTAAAATAAAATCGATTCAAAATTTCAATGTCCCCAAAATTAGCGAGTCAACTCGCAATTTGTTAACCAAAAGAATCCTAATTTTTTGAAATCGCCACGTGTATTAAATCGGTGATTTAACCCACGTGCCTAATTTTTAAAAAAAATTCGATTCAAATTCTCAATGTCCCCAAAATCAGCGAGTCGATTCGCAATTTGTTAATCATAAGAATCATAATTTTTTCGGAATCGCCACATGTATT
Source organism: Akebia trifoliata (assembly GCF_017979445.1). Lineage (NCBI taxonomy): Eukaryota > Viridiplantae > Streptophyta > Magnoliopsida > Ranunculales > Lardizabalaceae > Akebia > Akebia trifoliata. The sequence continues at coordinate 24,213,837 of NC_141377.1, forward strand.
AAATTTGTGATTTAAAGGACATGCCTAATTTTTAAAAATTCAATTCAAATTTTCAATGTCATCAAAATCAGCGAGTTGACTCATTGATTTTGCTTGAGAAAATCAATTTCTTAATTTGTCATGCATTCAAAAATTCATGAGTTGATCAATTCCAATATTTGCGAATTGGCTAAAAAAAATCAATAAATCTATTTGATAATATAAACACCCAATGAGCTGATCCACCGACTTGATATATGCAAGTTAATTCAATCAATCTAAAAATGGTCGAATCAATCCATTAATATTTTGAAATTTTAAAAGTTGCCATTAATGCCACATATATCCCAAAAATTGGTGAAGTGATTCAAATAAAAATAAAAATAAAATAAATAAAAAATAAAAATAAAAATGAAGTCGAGAATAATAATAATAAAAAATTAAAAAAGAGGCATAAATTTTTCTTCTCCTAACCTATTGATAAAAAAAAATATAGGAAACTAAATAAGAAAGTATTCTAATCCTATCAATACGCAAATAAAATGAAAAAAAAAGACATCCACGTAAAACAAACATGCAAAACAAAAAATAATAAATAAAATAAAATAAAAAATAATATTCTACCAACCTTGTCAATATGCAAAGAGAATTATAAAAAAAATTTAAATAAATAAATGAGAAAAATAGAAAACATACATAAGAAATATTCTACTAATCCAACTAATGCAAAAAATGTAAAAAAAGTAAAAATAAAAATAAGAACTAAAAAAAAAAAAACTCACTTAAGAGGGGATGACAAGGGTCGATTCCTTCAAGTACGATATCCAAAACTCGTGACTATTCGCTATGAAAAATGAAGGTAGTAGAGAGACTGTGTAGACCTTGTTGTTTCAACGAATTGATGAGGAGTGAGGCAATGGGGCGTGACAAAGAGAGGGCTGGAGATTGTATTGTTGTGGGGTCCCTAAAGGAGATAAATAGATGGTTGGAGGCCTTGCTATGGCATTTCTACAGGAGAGAAAGTTGGACTACAGTAAAACAAAGAATAAGGGAGATAATGGCAGGTTAATGAAGGGCTAAAATGGTGAGTCTATGTGCTGATTTAAATGGCATAAAAAAATAGCATGTGATTGGTTTTAATGGCGAAAAAATAATGAGGAGAGGGTGGCTGAATTGTTGTGTATGGGGCGTTCAAGAGGAGTGGGAATGCGGCCAAGGCAACAATGTAGTGAAGGAGATGAAGTGAAGATGAGGGAGATGAAATGGAGATAGGCTATAGCAGATTTATTTTAAAAAAAAATGGAAAAAAAGAGCTGCTGTTTTTTTTTATGGACATGAAGGGGTGCTGTTTTTTTATGGAGGCAGCCCAAATAATATTTTTTTTTCTAGTTTATGGAGAGGAAGAAGATAGGGAAGGGTAGAGGTGCAAGGTAGAGAGAGTAAGGAATGTTAGAGAAGAAAACGTGGAGATGAGGGAGGCCACAACAGATTTTTAAATGGAGGAAAAAAAAGTTGCAGGTTTTTTTTTCAATGGCAGCTAAGCAAAAAAAATCTCTCCTCTAATTCATTGCTTCCCTTCTCTTTTATAATAGTGTTCCTCATCAAAATGTGAGAGTGGGAGAGAGGGAGAGAGTGGGGAGAAGGAGTGGGGAAGAAAGTGGGTGTTGTGTGGGTGAAGAAAGAAGTTGGAGAAGAAGAAGTGGAACACGTGGGGAAGAAGAAGAAACGTGGTTTCTTCTTCTTTTTTTATTTTTGAATATTTTTTTTCTTTTAGTTTTTAAAATCATGAGAGAGGGGGATCCTACGCTACTCGTACTACGGTAACTCTCTGCCAATGAGTCGTGATTGGTCGATTTAATTTTCCTTCCAATGGTTGATTTCGAAATTTTTTTATTTGAGTCGACATTTTGATTTGAAATTTAATTTGATGTTTTAAATTACATTTGAATTGGTATTTGATTTTAAATTTTAAATTTCGAGTGGAATTTAATTTGAATTTTGATATTAAATTTGGTTGTTGGTTGATTTGATTTTAGTTTTTGGTTGGTTAATCGTTTGATTTTAATTTTATTTTTATATTTTAATTGGTTGGGTGATTTTCAATTTGATTTTAAATTGAGTTTTAATTGTTTAATTTGAATTTGAATTTTAATTTAAATTTTTAACGGGTTGATTAAATGTATTTTAATTTTTTAATTGATCGGTTGATTGGATTTCAATTGGTTAAGTTTTGAGTTTTAATTTGATTTTAGATTGAGTTCGATTTTAAATTTTAAATTTATTGATAGAATTTGAGTTTAATTTTTATGGTTGATTTCTCAAAATTTTTATTTTGATTGATTGATTTTTTTATTTATTTATTATTTTTAATTTGAAAAAGGTTCTTTGATTGGATTTAATTGTTCGATTTTAATTTTAGTTGTTTGATTTAATTTTAATTGTTCGATTTTAATTTTAATTATTTGGATTTTTTAATTTGAATTGTTTAATTTGTAATTTGAATTTATTTTTGTTTAGATTGGATTTCGATTTACATTGTCTTAGGGATTGGGATCTCTAAATTGTAGAGTTGGATATTGAGGGGTATTTTGGTCTTTTGGCTATTTTTACAGATTTTTCTCGAACTTCTCTTTTTTCATCGATAATGGAGGTACTTTTGAGATTTTTCGGAGGTCCGAGATATATGAGGGGTGTTTTCGTCATTTTGATGATTTTTTACAAATATGTATAAATTTCTCTATTTTCATCAATTTGGGTCCTGTTAGACTCGAAATCACGTTCTGAGTGCAATGGAGGTACTTTCGAGACTTTTCGGACATCCAGAATTTATGAAGTCATTTATGTGATTTTTACAGTTTGTTAAGGATTTCAGCGTGAGGTTTCTTTCAGTCACTGTGTTAGTATTTCTAAGTTCTAAAGTTATATTTTTCTAGCGTAGCGAGGTCTCTAAGTTATCGAATTGTGTTGAGGAACTTATGCGTACGTGCTTACTAAGTCAGGTGTAAAATCTAGCGATCTTAAGCATGTGTAAATTTCTAGGTCGAGTAGTGACGAGTAGGGGGGATGAAAAGACTAGAAATGGAACGAATCAAGCAGTACTCACAAGCTTTCGAGCTCTTTTATATTCATCATTAGGAATCCACCACAATCGGGTAACGAATTGTCAAATTAGGCAGATGCAATAATGGGGGGTGTTTACAGATGTCCCTCTTTGGCAAAGGGTGGAAGCAAACTAGATGCCCAATCTATTGTGGTAGATAGTGCGACGGTCGCGGGGTCTGAGCAAAATCTGAGTAGGTCTGAGTAAAATCCGAGATGACCCTTGGCGGTATCTGAGCAAATCCGAGAAAATCATCGACGGTGTCTGAGCAAAATTCGAAAAAGAATCTTGACAGGTTTGAGCAAAATCTGAGTAGGTCTGAGTAAAATCTGAGAAAACCCTCGGCGGCGTCTGAGCAAAATCCGATAAAACCCTCGGTGGTGTTTGAGCAATCCGAGAAAGAACTCGGCAGGTCTAAGTAAAATTTGAGAAAACCCTCGACGGTGTCTGAGCAAAATCCGAGAATGAATCTCGACGGATCTGAGCAAAATCTGAGTAGGTCTGAGTAAAATACTGGAGTAAAAATCTCACTCCACAGGAATCATTTTTTATTTAGATGGTCAGGTCAACATTTGAACCTCAAGGGTTTTCAAAAAATGTTATCGAAAGGGTAACCTTTAATTTTAGATTTTCCTTATCCTTTGGGGTTGGAATTAATCAGGCTTCAGAACAAAAAAAATGCCCCTAGTTTGATAAGACATTACACTGGGGATAATTGAACATATTTTGAAATGACGTGCCCCTACTGTAAGGGGAAAATAAATACACTTCCAAACAAAAGGAGAAGTGCCCCTTCATATGAAAATTAGAAGTCTTAGATTACCACAAGTGCAATAAGGATTCACTTTTAATTTCAATTTTATTGAAGATTATGAGTCAAGCTTATCAGTTGGGAACAAATATTCACTTTTGAGATTCATCTTGGAGATCACGTTCTTTCTCCTTTGGTTCACTTAGGAAAGTAAACTTTTTCAGATCAGTCGTAGGTGAGATACATGTGGCTTCTAAGTCTTTGCCTGTCTTAAACTGGGTATTGAAACTTGGTCATTTCATATTTCTGATGCTCTGACTCGGTTCGTCTTTTCAGATTCTCGGCTCTATGGAGATTTTCTTTTGATTGCTCTATCTTTTGCCTAGATTGCCTGTTCAGGTTTTCAATCTAGCGAGCATGCTCTAACTTTTGCCTAGACAGCCTTTTCAGGTTTTCGATCTAGCGAGCTTACAATTTTCTTTTTCTTTACTCTGATTGTTGCCAAGGCATCCTTTCAGATTCTGAACCTTACGAGCTTGCCTTAATTTTTGCCTAAGCCGTCCTTTCGGGTTTTCAACTTACCAGGCTATCTTTTTTTTTTTTTTTGAGTTCTGGAGTTATTGTCTGATCACGCTTGCTATTTCCCTCGACCTTTTCATGCGGTACTTAGGAGGACTTCCATAGGTGGGCTTAGGAATAGGCTAAGAAAGAAAGGAGATTTGAAGCTCAAGAACCCAAATGCCCTTTGTGTGGCATTCTTTTAAAATTATTTTATTTTCCTTTTCCATTTTGACAATTTTTCTTTACGGAAGAATATATATATTTTTTTATTTTGAACTGGTCGGGCTTAAAGTAACTTCTCACGTTGCCTACGTACCCCAAAATTTTGGGATCAGATCAAAACGTAGTTCGAACATTTCCCTCCCCTAGGTTAGGTGAACGGGCTGAGAAAGAAGCAAGTTTTTTTTTTTTTTTAATTTCATTTTTTAAAATGGCTGCAAGGAACTGAGAAAGGAGATATTTAATTGGGTGACAGGAAAATTGGTTTGACCGAAGATGGCCTCCTCAAATGTAATACAGTTTAATCTTGTCAAGGTTTGTCGGTTCTGGTAATTCGATGCCATCGTGATCTTGGAGTTTGACAGCTTTCCCAGGTAGTACCTCTTTGATAATAAAAGGATCTCCCAAATTGGGCTTGAATTTGCCTCTAGGATCGAAGATGGGCGCTCGATTTTCTTTAAGTACGAGGTCTCTAACTTGTAAGTCGTGAACTTTAACCCTTTTATCAAATGCCTGAGCGACTCTTCTCTGAGAGGCTTGCACGTGGTACAATGCTTTAAGCCATTTTTCATCAATTAATTTCAACTCTTTGTACTAGTGACGAACCCAGTCTGCTTCGGATAACTAACTTTCCATTAGAATTCTGAGGGACAGGATTTCCATTTCAACTGGCAAGACAGCTTCCATTCCATACACTAGTGAATAAGGGGTGGCTTCGATGGAAGATCGTATCGAGGTACGGTGTGCCCAAAGCGCAAATGGTAATTTTTCATACCAATCCCTATGAGATTGACACATCTTCTTGATGATTGTCTTAAGATTCTTATTGGCTGTTTCAACTGCTCCGTTAGTTTGAGGACGATAGGGTGATGATTTGTGGTGTCGGATCTTGAACTTTTAATACAGAGAAATAAATTCAGCTTTGAAATGTGACCCGTTATCAGAGATCAGTTCAGAAGGTACCCCATATCAACTGATAATATGTGTTTGGACGAACTTAACAACTTTGGATGCAGTGAGAACAACATATGAAGTGGCCTCCACCCATTTTGTAAAATAATCAATGGCCATGAGAATGTACTCATGTCCATTCGATGCTTTAGGTGTGATTTTGCTAATTATGTCAATACCACAAACAGAAAATGGCCACGGAGAAGTCAAACCAACTAACTAAGATGGAGGTACATGTATGGGGTTAGCATGTACTTGGCATTTATGGCAGTCTTGACCAAGTGATGATAGTCTGTTTCCATTGTTGGGCAATAATATCCCTGTCTCATGATTCATTTGGTTAATATCTTCCCACTCATATGCGGTCCACAGTCTCCAGAATGCAATTCTTCAATTAATCGTTCAGCTTGATTTTCGTCAACACATGACAAATGAATTCCATCAGAAGACCTCTTGTATAAGTTTCCTGCGCACAAGATGAATTGGGATGCGAATCTCTGTAGGGTTTGTTGTTCTTTCCTTGACGCTTCAACTAGGAACTCTTATTTTTCCAATACTTTCTTAATGTCAGTGTACCATGGCTTTCCGTCAGGGAGTCGAACAGCGATGTCAACTTGATAGCAATATGCAGGTTTATCTTTGATTTCAACTGTGATAGGCCTTAGTTCCATGCTTGAAGGCAAATGGATTATCGAAGAAAGAGTAGCTAGAGCGTCAGTGAATCTGTTCTCTTCCCTTGAAAGATGTTGGAACAAGATGGCATTGAACTTCCTTACTAAATTTAGCAGATACTCGTGATAGAGCTTCAGTTTCACATCCTTAGTTTTCCATTCTTCCAACGACTGATGTATAACCAAGGCTGAATCTTCAAATACTTCAATTTCTGTGACATCCTTCAGGAGAGAACAAGACTGCCCTTATTCCATACCATTCTGATTCGCCGCTCCATCAAAGTATAACTGCCATATTCTATCTCGCAATTCTTCTTCAAGGTTTATGATATTTTCATCTGGGAATTGATCGATAGGTCTTGTTCCGTTTGCCACTAGGTGATCAACCAAGTATTCTGCTATTGCTCTTCCCTTGACAGACTTTTGTGTGCTATGTGTAATATCGAATTCTGATAACAACAACAACCAATGTGCAGTTCTACTTGTCAATGTCGGCTTCTCGAAGAGATATTTTAGAGGGTCCATCCAAGATAACAGAATGACTGAATGAGAGAGCATGTAGTGCCGAAGCCTTTGAGTAGCCTATACTAGTGCTAGGACAGTTTTTTCGAGAGCTGAATACTTTCGTTCATATTCTAACATCTTCTTGTTGATATAGTAAATGATCATTTCTTTGTGATTGTCCTTGTCGTACTGTGCCAGCATGCATCCCATAGCTTCTTCCATGATTGACAAGTAAAGGAGAAGAGGTTCACCTGGGGTAGGCAGAACCAAAATAGGCAGATTTGAGAGATACTCCTTAACTTGGTCAAAAGCTTTTTGGCATTACTCATTCCATACTGTCTGCTCATTTTTCTTGAGAAGCTTGAATATAGGTTCGCACACATTGGTGAACTGAACGATAAATCTGTTAACATACTGAATTCTGCCTAAGAACCCCCGAATCTGTTTTTCAGTTTTAGGAGGTGCCATTTCTTGTATAGCTTTGATTTTTCCAAGGTCTACTTCGATCCCCCTTTGACTGACTTCGAATCCAAGTAATTTTCTAGAAGTCACTCCGAATACACATTTTTGAGGGTTAAGGCGTAATTGGTATTTTTGGATCCTTGTACGAAACTTCTCTAATGCAGCGACGTATCCCGATCGTTCTTTGGATTTCACTATCATCCACATAGACCTCGACCTCCTTATGTATCATGTCGTGCAATAAGGTCGTAGCTACTCTCTAATAGGTAGCCCCAGCGTTCTTCAAACCGAAAGGCATGACTTTGTAGCAAAATGTTCCCTATTGCGTGATAAATGATATCTTTTGCCTGTCGCGAGGGTCCATCTTTATCTGGTTGTACCCTGAAAATCCATCCATAAAAGAAAGCATGGCATGCCCTGCTGTATTATCGACCAATACATCTATGTGAGGCAACGGAAAACTATCTTTTGGACTGGCCTTATCTAAATCTCTGAAGTCCACGCACATTCTCACTTTCCCATCTTTTTTGGGAACTGGGACTACATTAGCAATCCATTCTAGGTACTTCACCACTTCCAAGAATCCAGCATTGATCTGCTTAGTGACCTCTTCTTTAATTTTCAAAGTCCATTCTGACTTTATACGTCGGAGTTTCTGCTTTACTGGCCGAGCATCGGGATGCAATGGAATCCGATGTTGAACGATATCTGTACTTACTCCTGCTATGTCCTCATAAGACCACGCGAATGCATCCTTAAATTGTCTGAGAAAATCTACTATCCCTTCGCATTCCTTGGGAGATAAGGTGACTCCAATTTGAATTTCATGAGGATTATTTTTAGTCCCGAGATTGACTAGTTCTGTTTCTTCCATTACAGGTTGAACCCGACGTTCATCTTCTTATTCAAGTAGTTTAATTAATTTGATAGGTGTTTCTTCATCAGAAAATTCATCATTCGAAGTATCAATTAAATCATTATTGCACTCAGGGTAATTAGAAACTTCTTCTATTTCATTAAAGATAGATGGGGTGACAGGACTTATTGCTGACTCGACAGACTCATCATGACAAGACCCAACATACAACAAGGACTTATTACATGGTAATTGGAAAGAAACCCGACTGCGGGTGTGATTACAGACTGTAGGTTTTGAGTACTATTCTTGACTGACAAGACTAACACGTTTCCTTCTTCGAGAAACATCTGAGCAATATTGAGTGAATCCACAGTTTTTTGCCAATCATCTACTCCTTCGAGTTCTTTAGATGCTTCGTCTTCTTCCTTGTCAGGCCAACTCATTCCAAAGAAAATCTCAAATCCCGGCTGACGGGTACCCGTGAGGTAATCGTTGAAAGGTTCTCAAAAACCACAATAAGGAAAATATTCCCCTGCTTTCACGAAATGTCCATTAAGGGTTTTACGATAAAGCTTCATGTTGATTAGATCGATGACATGCCCTCACCTCATCGCATTCGCCTTATCTTTCCTTATCTTCCAATATCGGGTCCAGTCTTCTTTGGTAGGTTCGTACCCCAATTTGAATGTCCCAACTACTTCTTGAATGGCTGGAACAACTTTGATCCCTTGTTGTCTACGAACCAAGCCCATGCCTGGGAAAAATCTCATGCTTTTGAACATGCTGGCCACGTTACAACTGAACGTATTATCGATAGATACCAGCTCTTTCGTAGAATCATCCCACTGAACAGCATGAATATTTTCAAATTCAAACCCACTGAGTTGTATTTATTTTTGTTCAGGTTGAATTCAGACAACGATTTATCCTTGGTTTCTATATCGTTCACACTCTCCATAATTTTGGCATCCCCATGAAGTGTGATCACCAAACCATCCTTGATGAATTTAATCTTCTGATGCAAAGTAGAAGGTACGGCCTTGAACTGATGCAGTCACGGCTCCCCTAGTAATATGTTGAAGGATGATTGAATATCTAAGAATTGGAATTCCACAGGGCAGTCTGCTATACCCGTGGATATTCATTGCTACAAAGTCCCTAGTACATCCATTTTTGTATTATCGTAAGCTGTAACGCCTTGGCTAGTTGGTTTGAAGTCTTTTGTTTTGAACCCAAGGCAAGTTGCAGTCTTCAAAGGACAGACATTTAGTGCACTTCCATCATCTACCAAGACTAGAAGGACTCTCATTCCATTGCAGTCAATTGTAATGTGTAGTGGCTTTATGTGACTCGACCCTTCTTTTTGGAGATCTGAGTCTGAGAAGGATAGACTATTTTTATCATAGGTTTACTATATTGGCTAGTTGATCCAGAGATGTGTCGAGGGAAACTTGGGCTACGCTTAATGCTTTGAAAACAGCTTCCCTATGAGTTGTGGAGGCCACGAGCAAACCCCAAACTGAAATGTTGGCACCTGCATTTTTTAGCTATTTAATCACAACATCATCCTTTTCAATGGTTTCTTGAATGGGATCCACTTTTTCCTTCCTTGCTAAGGCCGCTAGATTGTCAACGCTAAGTTTCGATAACTTAAAGACTCTCCCTCCTTGTGTCATGTGCTTAACTTCATCACAAGAAAGTAGAAATGGCTCATCTTCTTCGGTCAATAGGTAAGGATCTTCATCTGTTACAGAGAATGGGCTTTTCGAGATCATTTGTGCCAAGAGGTAGCTGGTATATGATGGGCTATCATAACGAGGTGGGGAGAGACAGTATGTCTCATCTTTGACTAGATCAAATGGCTCATAGCTTGTGGTATAGACCTCATCAGTGAAAGCTATTCAAACAAGGGGGTAACTGGGCGGTTTGATATAGATTGGGTGGATGAGAGAAACTAGGTCGAATGATAGTTGGGTGTTTGAAACCATATTCAGTGTTGGCAGAGGCTGACATGCAAGTAGTGGATTGGTAGTGACATTTGACGGTGTTGGGGTAGGAATGATGAGTTTCTTATCATCAATGAGATTTTGGATGGCATGGCGGAGAGAGATGCAACGGTTAGGTTTGGAATTAGTGAAGGGTTTTTTGACAGAAGAGTTGGAAAGGATCCCAGAGGCAAAAGCATCATCGAGTTGGCTTCCGGCTTGTAATAGGGATTCAAATGTGGGGAGATACTGGGCAACTAAATGCTGAGCATACCCCTATGAGAGGTTTTTCAAGATGATTTGCTACTTGTTCATTTTCTGATGATCTATCCCACATCTGTGCAGCCTTTGCCCTCCAACGGCTAATAAAATCAGTAAATGTTTCCCTATTCTTCTTCTTAGTGGATTCCAAATCCCTTCGAGAAGTTTCGATTTCAGTGTTGTACTTGTACTGGTGCCAGAATATCCTTGACATATTTTCCCATGTCCCAATTACAGCTGGATCTTGGGACATCAACCACCGTAACACTGATCCTGATAGAGTACACTGGAACAATAATGTCATATGTTCATCACTGAGGCCCATTGTACGCATGTTGGTGACATATACCTTGAGATGCGTTTTTTCGTAGCCTACTTCATTGAATTTTTTATTTCTGGCATTACAAAATTTTTTAGCAGACGGATCTTAGGAATTTGATTCAAAGCCTCTATTCCTGCTGCGATTTCGTCAATCCCTTTTATGTTCTTCACGGCTGTTTCCAACTGAGTCATTCTGTCGGCTAACATTTGATTCTCATTAAAATGCTCCTCATTCCCGTCAAGCTCATAAACCTCATCCAAATTCTTAGCTGTGCTACCTTCTAGTCCCTTGCCCCTTTGATTATCAGACTGGTCTCTTGTTGACTCAGAGATCTGTTCTAGTACTTCTACCTTGCTTTTTATGTTGTTCATATCCATTGCAAAAACTGTTAGGATCGTACGAATTTTCGCGAGTTCAGATTCAGAAACCATTTTTGATGGTTCACTTGGCACTGATGTTCTTTCCAAATGACCTGACTCTCGACTCCAGCCAGGTGGCAGACGCTTAAGTTCTAGCGCAATAGTATCCTGAAACCCCATCAAAGGTGAATTAAGAATTGGTCCCTTTTGATAGCATTTGGTTTTATTATTATAATTGATGAGTTGTGCTGGTCGAAATTATGTCTGATGAGGTGATTTATTGCTAATTAGGGCCTTATAAAAAAGAGACTTCTCATTAAAAATCGTACCAATGAGACAAATGCGAACACAAAAGAAATGAGGAGACTCTCCTCTTATAGCAAAGATAACTCGATCTAGGACCCTACATGCTCTTCTACTTCTCTCTTCTGCTTCTTGAATGCTTGTTGATCTTCTGATTCAATAAGTAATCGATGGTCCCAAATGGTAGCTATGTGTTCTGTTAAGTGCACAGTCAGCTCTTTAATAGGATGTCGATTCCTCAGAAGCATTGGGATACATAAAGGGAATCATATTTGTCTTGGTATCATCTTTGGGCAATAAAAAGATGTATTCAACAGACCAGTGAGTATTACAGGATCATACACTTTTGAGGCAAGCACGGTGCCTTCATCCATTCTTGATCCCAATCTATCCCAATTTACATCTTGTGTAGTCAAATTTGAGAGCTAGTCCTTCCAGTCTTCTATGGATGCAAAGTCTACCAATGTTTCCTTTCTTGTGAATTTTTCCCATTTACTTTCCTTGATTTGCGGGAACTCTACGATGCGAAGTCGGATACATAACCATAGATAAAGCAAATGTAGATTTCCTCGAAATCATGTCCCTCCTGGTGCATTCTCATTTGATAATCCCTCAAAAGTCTCGGCGAGTACTGTGGGGACTAGGTTAACCTTATTTTTAAGTTGTCCGGCAATATCAGCGAAGAAGCCCAGTAACTAATTACCCATCCTAAATGAAACCAGAAAATATGTTGACAATACCCCCAGACATAAAGTAAAATCCCTGGCCATCCTGTGAGGTTCTGGAGCGAAATCCTCAGGATTTTCTTGTTCAAGAGTTTGGTATACTTCTAGGAGTCTCCGCATGTTCAGTAAACCGTGGTTTGTGAATCATCTTGCTTTTTTTGGCTTAACTCCTAACCCTTTCGAGAGTTCTTTTATGAATTTGGAGTTCAATGAAAGACGAATCATCAGACCCAATGTGCTTATCCCCATAATATTACAATAATCTTCATGAGTAGGATAACATGTGACTGAACCAAAACAGAATACGTGGTAATTCAGGTCCCAGAAATTGGTCGCGGCACATAAAAGGTTCCAATTAACAGTTACTGACTTGAGAGAGAATACACATTGAAGTCCATATGCACCAAAGTTGTACTTTTTGACAGTGGTGAACGCATCTAAAGCTCTTTCCATCAACAATTGTACATCACCATGAGCCATCTAGCCAAGAAACTAACTTTCATTACTGACATATTTAAAAACAAGCCACGTCCATTTTTTTGGTACGATTTTTAATGTGATTCAACCATTTTAATTTAAAGAAGGGTCCGATCCATTGAATAGAATTAGTCAAAAAAAAAGTTCAGTTATCACATTTGGACCGATTCTATCTAATGGATTCAAAAAATAATACATCACCTCATTGACATTTAATTGAACCAATTAACTCGATCGGCTCGTATATTGATCCAAAAGATCAATGTACCAATTGGGCTAATGGGTTGAAAAATGATGGGCCAACACAACTTTTTTAATTACATTTATTGGGTTGGACCGATATTACGGGTTCCATTTGAGCAGTGTGGATCGGTCCACCCACTTACCTTTAGGTTAGTTTGGAGAAAAGCAACCCGGGAGCACTTATGGTCGATTCGAGTCGTGGTCTAGTAGGACCGCGCCTAAATTCTAGGCTTTCTATATGATTGACGCTAGGTTAGGACGAAGCTTAGGTCATTTCAGCCCGAAACACTGATATACTATTCCAGTTTTGCCTAGTCAAACAGTACGTGGTGTTCCAGTTTGATATACCTAAAGGTACTGTACTGAAGTTGTAGCATTCACGGGGGTCCCCCGTGTTCTGAAGGACCAAGTTAGCTTAGATTCGGTTATTAGGCTTATAAGGACATTACATGATGCAAATATGCGTATGCATGCTCGTGAGTGTGCAAAGGGACAAAGTGCGCCTGGGGCGTTTTTCACAAATATCCAACCATTCAAATTAAATACATCCAATCATCAAACCAATCAACAGAGATAAATAATTGAATACATCTAATCACATGCTAATGAAAGAAAAGACCAAATCTAGCCTAATATAAAAATCTCATTGAGTCAACTGGGTTGACTCGAGGAAAAAAGTCAACCTAAGGATAGTCTTGGATTGGGTCAAATTTAACCCTAAAGTCCCCATAGGAGTCGTCACTAAAATCGACTCGACCCCGTGGCCGTCCATTGAATAGTGGATTAGGGGTCTGATCTACTTATCTCGAGGATTTTTAAAAGAATAGGGAGTCGCCACCTAGTTTAGTTTTAAGAACCAAAATTAACTCCAAATGAATATGGGTCGGTCCGTGGATCAGAGAGATGGGTAAGGGGTCAGGTTACAGATTTCAGAAGGTGTTAGGCATCGAACCCACCTGATCAAGATGATCAGTCTCTACTACAACCCAAAAATATTCTACGGTCAACATTTAAAGACTAAAAGTCAAACTAGGGTCCAATTATCATCAAATTGCATCTGATTTACTAAACAAATCCTATGGTTAAAATAATTACATGATTTAATGAGGCATACATGACACCAAAAATTAATGGATCAATTCGATCATATTTTGAACAATACGAAATCGATTTTCAATGTCGCGTATATAAGATTAGTGAATTGGCTCATTGACAATATTTTATCAAAGAGATTCGATTTTTGAATCATTACGTGCATTAAATTCAATGGGTTAACTCACAAATTTTGAGTTGCCACATGTATTAAATCGGTGAGTTAACCACGTGTCTAATTTTAAAATAAAATCGATTCAAATTTTTAATGTCCCTAAAATCAGCGAGTCGAGTCGCAATTTGTTAACCAAAAGAATCCTAATTTTTTGGAATCGCCACGTGTATTAAATCGGTGATTTAACCCACGTGCCTAATTTTTTTTAAAAATTCGATTCAAATTCTCAATGTCCCCAAAATCAGCGAGTCAACTCGCAATTTGTTAATCATAATTTTTTCGGAATCGTCACGTGTATTAAATCGGTGATTTAACCCACGTCCCTAATTTTTAAAAAATTCGATTCAAATTTTCAATGTCCCCAAAATCAGCGAGTTGACTCATTGATTTTCCTTGAGAAAATCAATTTCTTAATTTGTCATGCATTCAAAAATTCATGAGTGGATCAATTCCAATATTAGTGAGTTAACCCAATTTGATATTAGTGAATTGAAAAAAATTGATTTTTTATTTTTCATGTATTAAAAAATTCATGAGTTGATCAATTCCAATATTTGCGAATTGGCTAAAAAAAATCAATGAATCTATTTGATAATATAAACACCCAATGAGTCGATCACCAACTTGATATATGCGAGTTAATTCAATCAATCTAAAAATGGTCGAATCAATCCATTAATATTTTGAAAAGTTAAAAGTTGACATTGATGCCACATATATCCCAAAAATTGGTGAAGTGATTCAAATAAAATAAAAAAAAATGAAGTCGAAAATAATAATAAAAAAAAATTAAAATAGAGGCATAAATTGTTTTTCTCTTGACCAATTAATAAAAAAATATAGGAAACTACCTAAGAAAGTATTCTAATCCTATCAATACGCAAATAAAATGAAAAAAAAGACATCCACGTAAAATAAACATGCAAAACGAAAAAATAAAATAAAATAAAATAAAAAATAATATTCTACCAACCTTGTCAATATGCAAAGAGAATTATAAAAAAAAATAGACAAATAAATGAGAAAAACAGAAAACATGCATAAGAAATATTCTACTAATCCAACTAATGCAAAAATATAAAAAAAGTAAAAACAAAAATAAGAACTAAAAAAAAATAAACTCACCTAAGAGGGGATGACCCCGATTCCTTCAGGTACGATCTCCAAAACTTGTGACTATTCGCTGTGAAAAATGAAGGTGGAGAGGCTGTAATAGACATTGTTGTCGCAACGAATTGATGAGCAGTGAGGCAATAGGGCGTGACAAAGAGAGGGCTGGAGATTGTATTGTTGTGGCGTCCCTAAAGGAGAGAAAGAGATGGTTGGAGGCCTTACTGTGGCATTTCTATAGGAGAGAAAGTTGGGCTACGGTAAAACAAAGAATAAGGGAGATAATGGGAGGTTAATGAAGGGCTAAAATGGTGAGTCTATGTGCTGGTTTAAATGGCATAAAAAAAATAGCATGTGGTTGGTTTTGATGGCTGAAAAATAATGAGGAAAGGGTGGCGGAATTGTTGTGTCTGGGGCGTTCAAGAGGAGAGGGAGTGCGGCCAAGGCGGTAATGTAGTGAAGGAGATGAAGTGAAGATGAGGGAGATGAAGTGGAGATAGGCTATAGCAGATTTTTTTTTTTTTAAATGAAGAAGAAGAGCTGCTATTTTTTTTTATGGACATGAGGGGGTGCTGTTTTTTTATGGAGGCAGCCCAAAAAACATTTTTTTTTCTAATTTATGGAGAGGAAGAAGATAGGGAAGGGTAGAGGTGCAAGGTAGAGAGAGGAAGAAATGTTAGAGAAGAAAACGTGGAGATGAGGGAGGCCACAACAGATTTTTAAATGGAGAAAAAAAAAGTTGCAGGTTTTTTTTAAAATGGCAGCTAAGCAAAAAAAATCTCTCCTCTAATTCGTTGCTTCCCTTCTCTTTTATAATAGTATTCCTCATCAAAATGTGAGAGAGGGAGAGAGGGAGAGTGTGGGGAGAAGGAGTGGGGAAGAAAGTGGGTGTTGTGTGGGTGAAGAGAGAAGTTGGAGAAGAAAAAGTGGAACATGTGGGGAAGAAAAAGAAACGTGGTTTCTTCTTCTTTTTATATTTTTTAATTTTTTTTTTAAAAGCATGAGAGTGGGGGATCCTACGCTACTCGTACTACGGTAACTCTTCTCCAATGAGTCGTGATTGGTCGATTTAATTTTCCTTCCGATTGGTTGGTTTCGAAAAATTTTTATTTGAGTCGACATTTTAATTTGAAATTTAATTTGATGTTTTAAATTACATTTGAATTGGTATTTGATTTTAAAGTTTGAATTTCGATCAGAATTTAATTTGATTTTTGATATTAAATTTTATTGTTGGTTGATTTGATTTTAATTTTTGATTGGTTAATCGTTCGATTTTAATTTTATTTTTATATTTTAATTGGTTGGGTAATTTTCAATTTAATTTTAAATAATTATTTAATTTGAATTTAAATTTTTAACGGGTTGATTAAATTGATTTTAATTTTTTAATTGATCGGTTGATTGGATTTCGATTGGTTAAGTTTTGAGTTTTAATTTGATTTTAGATTGAGGTCGATTTTAAATTTTAAATTTATTGATAGAATTTGAGTTTAATTTTTATTGTTGATTACTTGAAATTTTTATTTTGGTTGATCGAATTTTTTTCTTATTATTATTTTTAATTTGAAAAAGTTTTTTTGATTGGATTTAATTGTTTGATTTTAATTTTAGTTGTTTGATTTAATTTTAATTGTTTGATTTTAATTTGAATTATTTGAATTTTTTAATTTGAATTATTTACTTTTTAATTTGAATTTTATTTTTAGTTTAGATTGGATTTCGATTTACATTGTCTTAGGGATCGGAATCTCTAAATTGTAGAGATGGATATTGAGGGGTATTTTTGTCTTTTGGCGATTTTTACAGATTTTTCTCGAACTTCTTTGTTTTCATCGATTTGAGTCTCATTAGATTTGAAATCACATTTTTTAGTACAATGGAGGTACTTTCGAGATTTTTCAAAGGTCCGAGGTATATGAGGGGTATTTTCGTCATTTTGATGATTTTTTACAAATTTTTATAAATTTCTCTGTTTTCATCGATTTGGCTCCCGTTAGACTCGAAATCACATTCTGAGTGCAATGGAGGTACTTTCGAGACTTTTCGGACATACAAAATTTATGAAGGGTATTTTCGTCATTTTTGTGATTTTTACAACTTTTTAGGGATTTCAGCGTGAGGTTTCTTTCAGTCACTATGTGAGTATTTCTAAATTCTAAAGTTATATTTTTCTAGCGTGGAGAGGTTTCTAAGTTATTGAATTGTGTAACGAACCTATGCGTACATGCTTGCTAAGTTAAGTGTAAGATGTAACTATCCTAAGCGTGCATAAACTTCTATGTCGAGTTGTGACGAGTAGGGGGATGAAAATAAACTAGAAACAAAAGGAATCAAGCAGTACTCACAAGCCTTCGAGTTCTTTTATATTCATCATTAGGAATCCACCAAAATCGGGTGACGAATTGTTGAATTAGGCAGATGAAAAAAAATGGGGTGTCTACAAAAACTTACGATTTATCCCCAAAAAAGTCGGAAGCCTTGGCTCGATAACCATCGTGCAAAGGTGGAATAATATCCATATCTGACATCTCGAGACCCAACAACACTTCAAGCTCCTCAATGATAGGAGTCATTTCATGTTCTCCAAAATGGAAGAGGGTGAGTTCGGGAACCCAACATGTCAACATAGCCTTGATCAAGCCTCATTGCAACAGGACCTTAGGCAATGAGAGTGTGAACACCAGCTTGTTCAAACCCCATTAAACCTTCTTACAAAAAAAAATTAATAATAAAAAGAAATTCAATCAAAAAATACAAAAAAAATCAAAAATCAAGAAAATACAAAAAATCAAGAAATATATATACAAAAGTCAAAAAAAAAAATTCGAAAAAGAATTTCAAAAACCTTTCGAGTTGCACTCAATTCCGATTTATTAAAAACACGGTCGAAGAAGTACCTGAATTTCAAAAAAATCATCAAATTTTCATCAAATCCAAGGTCTTACACGAGCTTCGCGCCATCGAGATCAAGGAAATAATAAGATAACTCTGTCAAACCCTGTGCTAGAGTAACCATTTTCTACAAAAGTCATCAATTCAATTGGTAATACGAAGTTGTGTTTGGCAAAACTTTGTCTGGCCCATACAAATAGGGGTTTAGTCTATTTTGCAGTTCTTTGCACACAATTCCTGCAAAGAAGGGCAACTGTAGATACCCCAATTTGACGGGCCTTCACTCGAAGGGCTCAAAAATATCAATTTTTCAATAAACTTGGCCAACGGGCCTTAAAAGCCCGAATAATTGAAATATGACACTTTTGTCAAAATCAAGGCCACTAAGACCCCCTAAGGGTCTAATGGACCCACCAAAGGGACTCGGTATGCTCCCATCTACCCCGCTCCACTCAAAGCATCGACTTTTCGACAAAATTAGCCAACAGGCTTCAAAAGTCCAAATCACCAAAAAGTGTCGTTTTAATCAAATCGAGGCCCCTAAGACCACCCAATAGTCTAAGGGACCCACAAAAAAATCAGACTTCAGACCCTTCCCAACTTTCCAAACTTCACCACTCCACGCTTGCATTCAAAAAATACCAAAAACTTGATAAAATTTTTGATCAAATTAACGATTGTAAAAATCTCAAAAAAATTAATAACTAAAAAATGTGAGACTTGGGATACTTACCCTTCCTCTACCTTCCTCCGCTCCACCTCCAAATCTGCAAACACCCTAAGCCCATTCAAAGCCCATAAGACCTCAACTCTTTCCTACAATAATTCCTCACCTTACCCTCAACCTAAAATCGATCCCATACCATCTAAACCCTAAAATGAACCTGAAAGCTCCCTCGATCCGCGGGGTGCGCGGATCCGCTTTTGACCCTTGAGGTTTGGGAGTCGCCACCTAGTGGTTAAGGTCTAGGAACCAAACTGACTCTAAACAAAGGCAAACTAATTTACGAAAAGAAAAAAGAGTCCGGGGATCACCTTACGGGGTTGGAAGGTGCTAGGCACCAACCCCGCCCTGCCAAAGCCGGTCTCTACTAACTTCCCAAGTAAATTACATTGCTAAAACCTAGATAAAATAAATAAAAATAAAAAATTTACCTTTTCGATAGTAAGGACTTTGTTCCCTCAAATCTGACAAAATAGCTCCTTGTACCGTATTCCTTTGCTTCGTTCTGTCTCCGGATTTGATTTCGGATTTCCGAGGCAAGGTATCTCCTTATTTTTGAATCTGAACTCTTCAAGTTCGTTGCGAATTTGGGGGTGTTTTTGGAGGGCGTTTAGGTGTTTTCTAGGCTAAAATTGAAGGAGGGATGTTAGGTAAGAGTTGGGACTCCAAAACTAGGGTTTATGGGAGGCTAGGGGGGCTTCTAGACCTACTTCTCTTAGGAGTTTTGATTTGATACGAAAATAGGGGTTTGAGGACCTCTATTATAGAGATTTTTTTGCCTTGATTTAGATAGAATTAGTGTTTGATTATAGTTTCTTTTGTTAAGATTGTTTTTAGTTAGAATTGTTTTTAGTAGAATTGGTTTTAAGTAAATTGTTTTTTAAGTTAGAACTGTATTAGATAGAGTTATTATTTAGTTAGAACTACGAGATAGAGTTAACTAACATTAGAACCTATTTTGACTTTTGGTCTTATTTGATTGATTTTAATTTTTGACTTTAGTCTTAATTGATTGACGTTTAATATCTTGACTTCAGTCTTGCTTAAATTGACTTTTATTTTGACTTTATGTAGACACCCCATTTTTGCATCCGCCTGATTAATCAACTCGTCAACCCGATTGCAATGATTCCCAATGATGGATGTGTATTTCATTGCTTTATTTTATTACCAGATGTGTTTCAGAAATCCAGATGAGGTATCTCGAATTGACAAAACCTTAGAAACCATGCTACGCTAGGAAAGTACGACCCCAGAAACATAGAAATCATCATCTTGCAGACCAAAAGAAGCTTCACGATAAAAATCACTAAAAATTACCAAATTACCGAAATACCCCTAACCTAAAACAACCCTAGAGCCTACGTTACGCTTAGGAAAACCCATTCGAACACATAAAATGATAAATCGGAACCAAAAAATCATTTCACCAATTTTAACAGAATTTGACAAAATTACGAAAATACCCCTCATAAAGTTCACAACGATTTCACACAAAAATTTCATAATACAAAACTAACATTTCCATTGAATTCCTTACGAAAAACCGATTCTAAAACATCCTAGAACATTAAAAACTGACTTAAAACGAGAAAAGTCCTCTCACGGTAATTTCACAATTTTCATAATTAAAAATTCGAAATTAATAATAAAAACATTAAATAATTAATTTAAAAATTAATGAAATTAATTTAAAATTTGAACCTAAAAAATCGATTAATCGGACTCTCAGGCAAAATTGTTGAGGGTTCGTGGGATATTTCTTTAAGGACCCCTCCATTTGGGGGTCCAAAGAATTAAAGAAATAGGAAGGGGGTTCTCCAAAAATTAAAAGTAAATCAAGCAAGACTGAAGTCAAGGTATTAAAGTCAATCAAGTGAGACTGAAGTCAAAATTAAAGTCAATTAAGCAAGACTAAAGTCAAGATATTGAAAAGTCAATCAATTAAGACTAAAGTCAAAACATTAAAAGTCAATTAAATAAGACCAAAAGTCATAATAAGATCTAATTAAATAATAACTCTATCTAATAGAGTTCTAACTTAAAAACAATTCTACCTAAAACAATTTGAATTAAAACACAATTCTACCTAAAACAATTCTAATTAAAACATAATTCTACCTAAAACAAGTCAAACTAAAACACAACTCTCATTAAAAGATCTCTAATTAAACACTAACTCTATCCAAATCAACCCCTAAAAATATCTATAAATAGAGGTGCTCACACCCTATTTTCGTATAAAATTATAAACCTTAAGAGAAGCAGGTCTAGAAGCTCCCCTAGCCCCCCATAAACCCTAGTTTTGGAGCCCCACTCCTTAACTAACATCCCTCCTTCAATTTTAGTCTAGAAAACACCCAAAAGCCTTCTAAAACCACCAAATCCGCAACGAACTTGAAGAGTTCAGATTCAAAAATAAGGAGATCTTGCTCGGAGATTCGAAGTCAAATCCGGAAACAGAACGAAGCAAGGGAGCACGTACAAGGAGCTCTTTTTGTCAGATCTGAGGGAACCAAGTCCTTGCCATCGGAAAGGTAAATTTTTATTTTTATTTATTTTTTTATCTAGGTTTTAGCAATGTAATTTACTTGGGACTTTAGTAGAGACCGGCTTTGGCCGGGCGGGTTGGTGCCCTAACACCTTCCAATCCCGTAACATGATCCTGAATTCAGTTTTTTTTTTTGGTTTTAGATTAGTTTTTATCCGTTTAGAGTCATTGATCGGTTCCTAGACCGAATAACTAGGTGGCGACTCCCAAACCTCAAGGGTCAAAAGCGGATCCGCGCACACCGCGGATCGAGGGCGCTTTCAGTGGCGACTCCACTGGGGACATTGAGGATCAAACTTGAAAAATCCCTAGTATAGGAACGTTGCCAATGACCTAGTTTTTATTTATTTTTTTTATTTTTTGATCCTATTTAATTTTTAGTTAGTTTTTTTTATTATTCGTTTATTTATTTATTTTTTTATATATTGGTGGGCTTAATCATTAATTTCGGTTCAACTTGAATACGTTATTCTAGCGTATTTTTTTATTTTCATATAGTTCAATCGAGAGTCACGTGGGGTGATTTAAATAATACCAAATTTTAACGGATACTTTGTTGAGAGTGGCATAACGATCATTGAGGATAGAAATAATGAAATGAAAGAGATTTTGTTTTGGTTATTCTTTTTTTTTTGGGTATGTCGATCCATTTTTGGCTAACGAAAGATTTTTTTTTATTTTTTTTTTTTCCTTTCAGAAACATGGCGGATACGTTTTGATAACGTTTTTTTTTTTAAAAGAGAGAAATTTTTTTTCGTTTTGATTAGTTGTTTGTTTTTCGCTTATTACGTAGGTAGTCAATTCCTTTTTTTTAGTAGGCAAAACATGCTGTCCATTGACAGCATATATATTTAAAAAAAAAAAAAAAAAATTTTGAATTTCTGCCGGCAGAAACTTTTGGTGGTGTGTGCTTAGTAAATCAACTAATGATTTCAATGGGGTGCTGTTAATAGAAGATCCCTTCTACTTATCTATTTCCCATTCAACCCTTTTGAAACAGTTTTTTTTAAAAGAATCCATCTTCTTCTCCATTGGAAAAAGAAGAGGACAGCAGGACGTCTCCTTCATCCCTCTCTCTTCTCTCTCTCTCTCTTTCTCTCTCTCTCTCGTTCGAGTTTTTCGGCCATGGCGAACTCTGTTATTTCCTCCAGAAAGTAAAGGAGTTCTGCTACACCCAGGTCAACTACAAAGAGAAATAGGTCTTAAGCTGTTAAGGTCGGTTGGACTGTTTGCTAGTTCAATCGTTCTAATGCACAATTTCGATGATCTTATGGCCATTTGGAGATAGAAGAAAGGGTTCATGGGCATCATCAGTTTTGAGTCTGATTACCTTGATTGACAGTGGGTACCTATTTCTTTCCAAGTAGATCAAATTGGCCTTAATATGGGGTTTTATTTTGATATTTGATTGTATGATAAAACATTGAGAATAGGACCTCTAGTATTGTAATCGTAATACCATAATTCTCAACGTATGATCCGGGGTACATGTCTACTAATGCAACGTATCTGTAGCATTGTACATGGTGACTGGTTTGAACATCGAAATAGATCGAATATTGGAGATTGCCTATGTGGTTACAGACGGAAATTTGACCAGATCAATGGAAGGTCCTGATGCGGTTATTCGTCAACCTAAGGAATGTTTAGTATGTTATGTGAGTAAAAAAAAAAAAGCAAAAGGCGTGCTGTTAAGTAACCGTAACAATGGTAAAAAAAAAAAAGGGGGAGGAGGTTCATGTGAGAGAACATGATATGGTTTGGATGTGTGAGTGTGCGTATGCTGCCAGCAACATAAAAGAGGAAAAAATGATTGTGTGGCAGCAACATTTAAAAAAAAAAAAATGTGAAGTTTGGGTGGTGTGAGTTGCATGTGCTGCTGGCAGAACATATAGTTGTGATTTGTATGTTGTGGGGGCAGCAAGAAGAAAAAAAACTGAATGGGCTAAATACTAATTGGCAGCGACATATTTTTAATTTTAATTTCTTTTTTTTTTTTTACTTAATTTTTGTGTTGTGTGATGTGCTGCATGTGCGTTGGTAGTAATACAAATTTTTTTTTGTGGTGGCAAACATAAAAAATATGAGTCATGAATCATGCGTTGTGAGTTGTGACTTACGAGTTGTGAGTCGTTCATTATTGCTGCCAGCAACTTTTTAAAACAAAAAAGTAAGAAAAAAACTGAGTTATGTGGGTTGGCAGCAACCAAACCCAAAAGGAGTGAGGCTATCATCACCAATTTAGCAATATTTCAGATCTAGCTAAAAGCCTTTAATCTCTCCCATGTGAAAGCAACACATATTTTTATATAAAAAATTTTTAGAAATTTACTTGACAGATTCATTGTTGCATTTGGATATTTAAAAAAAAGGTGGTTTGCTTTTCTCACTAGCCTAGTAAGGTTCCTTTCTTACTAACGGTTATTGACCTCCCCACGTGGCAGCAATTTTATTTTTTTTAAAAGGGGGGAAAAATCGCTTTTCTTACTAAGGTAGTAAGATTTCAAATCTTGTTAAAGATTTTATCTCACCACGTGACATTTAAGAGCATGATCCAATACCATATGCTTATGGGGGTAAAATTCTAAGAATTTTTAATTTAATGTTTATTTCGAATGTTGATCTTAGATTTCATCGCCACCAATTTTCAAAACCTTGGATCTAGGTTAAAAATTTTGAATTTTATTGTTGGATCCAAATTTTTTTCATCAAATCTAAAAAGGCTATGATATTGGATTACCAATGAGATGATCACGTTCATTTATTAACCCTTAGTAAATTTTGAAATCTCTTTGTGTGGGTCAAATTAAATTACTTTTCAATTTAAAAAAAAAAAAAAAAAATTTTGCGTAAAAATCGATGATTAATTATTTTGCTGATTGATCTAATTATTTTTGAGCTTGGTTGATTAATCTTTTTTGTTTTGCCCTATCTTGACTGGTTGCCTGTCTGATATGCTATAATATTAATTGATGTGCGTGCATTGATCTTGATTGATGTTATGGATATTTATGTTTTATGATCATATTTTTTTTAATATCCATATTGTGATGTTCTGATCTGACCCATGGGCCCATTTGTTTGAAAAAGGCCCCGGGCACATCCCACGTTTTGCACACATCACATGCACGTTTACTGTTTTGAGCACTTACACGTCCCATTTAGCCAACGTGGCACTAGTGCGTGGCCCGGTCTCTTTGGAGATGCAACGTCATTCATGAAACCCACAACTCCAGTCACGTACCTTAGGGTATATCAAACTGGGGGCATCAATACCATCTAATCAGGTGATTCTGAGAAGTATGTTGATGCACCCAGGCTGGAGCGACCTGAGCCTTTGACCTATTGTAAGCCACACAGTCACATGTCCCGATTGCCAACGTAGTACTAGTACGTGGTCGGTCCCCTCGTGGGATGCCAAACCATTTATGAAAGCTACAACTCTTGACTCGTACCCGTAGGTATAAAAGGTAATCTAAGTATATCAATTGCACTTCTTGGTCAAAACCGGTGCCTAAGCAAGATCTTGCCCCGCTGTACCCTACTGTACGAGGGGGATAGACTATGTCTATTCTAGACGAGAGGTATTTAAGTGGGCCCTTGCTCAGCATTGTGCGCCACCTCTCAACTGGAGATCAAACTGGCTGTTTTTGGCTTCAGAGAAGTGAATTGAGGTTTTAGATTATCACCTACACGGTATATCAAACCAAGTCACCACGTATCGAAAGGTATATAGGTGTGCTTGGGCAAGGGTGGCTAGATGAAAATGCATTGCACGTAGTAAGCTTAGAGTCTAGAAACCTTCCCAATAGGTCACGACTTGAACTTATCGTGGGTGTTCCCGGGTTGTTTATTGAATGGAGTCCGTTGATTGATGAATGTATGTAAGTGATGTGAATGATGAGATCCGAGTGCATAATTGATCTCAAGGATAAAAATGTTGCTTTTGAAAAGTAAAATTGGTGCACCGATCCAATAAAAAAATCCATTGTTTTACAATAATGACCCAGTCCATCCCGATCCAACAATCATGATGGACCGGCCATTTAAATCAAAATGGAAATCGAATTTTCAAAGAAGAAAAGAAAGTATTTTCTAGGAAAAATATTTTCTAAAAGAAGTGTTTTCCAGAAAAAAGTGTTATTCTCTAGAAAAAATGTTTTCTAAGGAAAAAATATTTTCTAGAAAATGTTTTCCATAAGAACAAGATTTTCCAAGAGAAAATGTTTTCCAAATAAAAACTATTTTTCAAATAAAAAATATTTTCAGAAGAAAATATTTTCCAAAGAAAAGAAAGAAGGAAAAATGATTTACAAAAGATATATATTTGCATGAAAAATTATTGAAATATGTTTGAAGTTGTTATTCAATGAAAACATTATTTGTCAATATTTTTTAAGAGTGCAGTAAAATTATTTTTCTTCTGAATAATCATAAATGGATGAACTTTTTAATGGATTGGTGCACAAAATTCAATAAAATCTCAGGGTTCATTTAAAATGTTATCAAGGGGGTGACACTGAAATTGGTTAAATTCATCTTCAAAGAGGTTTAAGGGTTATCATTGTATCTAAGCTCAATCGCCAATCGTCTAGGTAGGGTTGTAAATCCGATCAGTTAGAGTAAACGTCAATATCAAGTCATAGTCAGAAATGACCTCAAAATTTCTCAACATCATCCAATTGTTCTTTGAAAATCATAGTGCTTCAATCCTACCGGTTGTAAGTAATGTCTCAGTTCTCATCAAGCCCGTTTTGGGTAGTCTTGAGTTTTCATGGGTCATTTGGGTTAGCTCGAGTCCTTTTTTCTAGCAAGGTCATGTCTTCCTTATATTGAGCCTACTCTTTTTTATTGAGTCAAGTTAGTTCGTTGAGTTTATAGAGGTGTCTGTCGCCCCTTCTGAATTGATCGTACAAAAGAAATTTTGAATATCTCGAGCGCATTAACGAATTACTAATAAATCTAGTTTCAAAGACAAGAAGATAAGAGTCGGGCTCAAGAAAGCAAAGGTTATTGACCTCGGAACAGAAATAAATTCCTAAAGAGATCAAATAGAAACCATCTTATCTCCAAAGAACACAAGGGGATAATGAATTTTCTTAGAAATTTCGAAGACTTGTTCATGTGGGCCTATGAGGATATGTTAGGTGCAAGTTTGGGTGTTGTCTAACACGGATTATATATACTCGTCTATATCGATGGAATCAAAGAAGATGTTATAAAATATATCAGCACTATCCTTACTACATCTTGAGTTGCAAATCACATATTATCAATCGATATGGGGATACCTTTTGAACTGATCTCTGATAATGGGTCGTACTTCAAAGCTTAAATCATTACTCTGTGTTCAAAGTTGAAGATCCGGAATCACAAATTATCCTCCTACCGTCCTCAGATCAATGGAACGGTTGAAGCAGTTAGTATCTAAGACTATCATCAGGAAAATGAGTCAATAACATCGACATTGGTCAGAAAAATTATCATTCACGCTGTGGACATATCGAACTCTAATTCGATCCTCTATTGGAGCTATTCCCTACTTTTTAGTGTATGGCATGGAAGCAGTCTTGCCAGTTGAAATGAAAATTTCGTCTCTCAGGGTCTTGTTGGAAAATCATTTGTTAGAAACAGATTGGGTTCGTCAGCAGTATGAAGAATTAAACTTGATCGAAGAAAACGAGTTAAAGCCCTGTGCAAGCTTATCTAAGAAGAGTCACCCGTGCATTTGATTAAAAGGTCAAAGCTCATCATTTACAAGTCAAGGATTTAACTATCAGATTTCAAAAAAAAATTGAACACTCCTCCTCGACTATAGGAGAATGTCTAAATCCAATTGGAGAAATTCATTCGTTAAGGAAATATTACCAGGAAAGGCTGTCAAGATCATGATGGAATTGGATTACCAGAACCAACCAACCTTGACTAAATCAAACGGTACTACATTTAAGGAGGCCATCTTTGACCGAATCAATCCTCATATTACCCAGTTACCCTGTTCAACATATCCTTTCTCAACCCTTTGTAGCCTTTTCAAAAAAAAAATGAATGATGCCTTTTTTCTTTCTCAGCCCGATCACCTAACCTAGGGGAGGGAAGCTTCGAACTACGTTTTGGTCTGATCCCAAAATTCTGGGGTACGTAGGCAACCTGAGAAATTTCAGGCCCGACCACATCAATAAAAAAAGTCTATATTCCCTGACAAGGAAAAAATCAAGAAAAAAAATTCAAAAGAAAAGAAATATCATCCAAAATGGGGAAGAAAATTTAAAGAAAAAGGAATAATTTAAAAGGAAATGCCACACAAGGGGCATTTGGGTTTTTGAGCCTCAAAATTCCTTTCTTTTTATACCCAGTCCCAAGCCTACCTATAAAAGTCCTCCTAAGTACCGTACGAGAAGTCAAGGAAGATAGCAAAGCATGATTAGACAGCGACTCCAGAAGTTCAGAAGAGAAGAAAAAGATAAAAAATGATGAAGCCTGCTAAGTTGAAAACCCGAAAAGGGCGACTTAGGCAAAAATTAAGGCAAGCTTGTAAGGTTGAAAATCTGAAAGGACAACTTTGGCAACAATTAGAGCAAAGAAAAAGATAAGAGCTCGCTAGATCGAAAACCTGAAAAGGTGATCTAGGCAAAAGCTAGAGCAAGCTCGCTAGATTGAAAACCTGAAAAGGCGATCTAGGCAAAAGTTAGAGCAACAAAGAAAAATAGAAGAAAATCCCAAGCTGAGAGCGGTCCGAGCTGAAACATCAGAAGTCCGAATAATCAAGCTCAATACTTAGCTTAAACCAGGCATAGACTCAGAAGCCACAAGTATCTTGTCTACGATCGATCTGAAAATATTTACTCCCCAAGTGAACCAAGGGAGATAAGGGTGAATTCTATGATGAGTCTCGAAAGGAAATAATTTTGTACTCTTGAGCCTGACTCAAAACCTTCAATAAAATTAATCAAAATTAAAAGTTGAGTCTTTATTGCGCTTGTGGTAATCAATTATTTCAAACCTTCATACAAGGGGCATTTTCTTTCTTTTGTTAATGTAACTTTTCCCCCTTATACTAGGGGCATTTTTTTATGATGTGTTCAATTATTTTCAAGGCCATGGTCATTGTCAAACTAGGGGCATTTTGTCTTCGAGCAATGTTAATCCTAAAAAATAATAGGAACCCCAAAGTTAAGGTTACCCTCTTGATAACAGTTCTTTCGAAAAACTTTTGAGGTTCAAAAGAAATAAAAACTCAGGTTTTAAATTCATAAAACTTTTTGATAAATCCTTGAGGTTCAAACAAAAGCATATTGGATCTCACATAGGAGATATAACATTCTTTCGTTCTCCAGATTCAATCATTTCTCTTCCAGATTCATTATCTTCAAGATTTATTCGTTCTCCGATTCGTTCTAATCAGTTTTCTCCAAAATTCATTCATTCCTTTGTCAGTTTTGCTCAGTCTCCGCCAAGGGTTATCTTGGATTTTGTTCAGTCTCAGCCAAGGGTTATCTTGGATTTTGCTCAGTCTCCGCCAAGGGTTATCTTGGATTTTGCTCAGTTTCCGCCAAGGGTTATCTTGGATTTTGCTCAGTCTCCGCCAAGGGTTATCTTGGATTTTGCTCAGTTGCCGCCAAGGGTTATCTTGGATTTTGCTCAGTTTCCGCCAAGGGTTATCTTGGATTTTGCTCAGTTGCCGCCAATGGTTATCTTGGATTTTGCTCAGTCTCCGCCAAGGGTTATCTTGGATTTTGCTCAGTCTCCGCCAAGGGTTATCTTGGATTTTGCTCAGTTGCCGCCAAGGGTTAACTTGGATTTTGCTCAGTTTCCGCCAAGGGTTATCTTGGATTTTGCTCAGTTGCCGCTAAGGGTTAACTTGGATTTTGCTCAGATGCCGCCAAGGGTTATCTTGGATTTTGCTCAGTTTCCGCCAAGGGTTATCTTGGATTATGTTATACCGCCGAGGGTTTTCTCGGAACTATGCTCAGATACTGCCGAGGTTTTCTCGGAATTATGCTCAGATACCGCCGAGGGTTTTCTCGGAACTATGCTCAGATACCGCCGAGGGTTTTCTCAGAACTATGCTCAGTTACCGCCGAGTTTTCTCGGAACTATGCTCAGATACCACCGAGGGTTTTCTCGGATCTATGCTCAGATACCGCCGAAGGTTTTCTCGGAACTATGCTCAGATACCGCCGAGGGTTTTCTCGGAACTATGCTCAGATACCGCCGAGGGTTTTCTCGGAACTATGCTCAGATACCGC
Source organism: Akebia trifoliata (assembly GCF_017979445.1). Classification (NCBI taxonomy): domain Eukaryota; kingdom Viridiplantae; phylum Streptophyta; class Magnoliopsida; order Ranunculales; family Lardizabalaceae; genus Akebia; species Akebia trifoliata. The sequence continues at coordinate 24,243,365 of NC_141377.1, forward strand.
CGAGGGTTTTCTCGGAACTATGCTCAGATACCGTCGAGGGTTTTCTCGGAACTATGCTCAGATACCGCCGAGGGTTTTCTCGGAACTATGCTCAGATACCGCCGAGGGTTTTCTCGGAACTATGCTCATAACCGCCGAGGGTTTTCTCGGAACTATGCTCAGATACCGCCGAGGGTTTTCTCGGAACTATGCTCAGATACCGTCGAGGGTTTTCTCGGAACTATGCTCAGATACCGCCAAGGGTTTTCTCGGAACTATGCTCAGATACCGCGAGGGTTTTCTCGGAACTATCTCAGATACCGCCGAGGGTTTTCTCGGAACTATGCTCAGATACCGCCGAGGGTTTTCTCGGATCTATGCTCAGATCCGCCGAAGGTTTTCTCGGAACTATGCTCAGATACCGCCGAGGGTTTTCTCGGAATGATATGCTCAGATACCGCCGAGGGTTTTCTCGGAATATGCTATGATCACGATCCCGAGGGTTTTCTCGGAACTATGCTCAGATGCCGCCGAGTTTTCTCGGAACTATGCTCAGATACCGCCGAGGGTTTTCTCGGAATTATGCTCAGATACCGCCGAGGGTTTTCTCGAACTATGCTCAGATGCCGCCGAGGGTTTTCTCAGGAACTATGTCCAGATTATATTCAAATTATGCTCAGTTTGTATTCAAATTATGCTCAGTTTATACTCAGATTATGCTAAATTTATGCTCAGGTTTTACTCAGTTTCACACAGTGCACACACTTGCACATTTGCAATTTTTAGTCAGGGAGAATTCTCTAAAATTCAAGGATCTGACACCGTCAGTGAGAGTTTGCGCTCAAGGACCTGACAACCTTTTAATTCAGGGAGAGCTTTACCCTCAAGGATCCGAACACCTTGACGAATTGCTAAATCAGGCTGCAAAATGAACCGTCACTAGCTTTGGCATTCAGATATCGCACTATCTACCAAAATAGATTTGCTATCTAGTTTGCTTCAACCCTCTGCCAAAGAGGGGCATCTGTAGACACCCCATTTTTGCATCCGCCTGATTAATCAACTCGTCAACCCGATCGCAATGATTCCCAATGATGGATGTGTATTCCATTGCTTTATTTTGTTACCAGATGTGTTTCAGAAATCCAGATGAGGTATCTCGAATTGACAAAACCTTAGAAACCACGCTACGCTAGGAAAGTACGACCCCAGAAACATAGAAATCATCATCTTGTAGACCAAAAAGAAGCTTCACGATAAAAATCACTAAAAATTACCAAATTACCGAAATACCCCTAACCTTAAAACAACCCTAGAGCCTACGTTACGCTTAGGAAAACCCATTCGAACACATAAAATGATAAATCGGAACCAAATAAATCATTTCACCAATTTTAACAGAATTTGACAAAATTACAAAAATGCCCCTCATAAAGTTCACAACGATTTCACACAAAAAATTTCATAAATAACAAAAACTAATATTTCCATTGAATTCCTTACGAAAAACCGATTCTAAAACATCCTAGAACATTAAAAACTGACTTAAAACGTGAAAAGTCCTCTTCGGGGGCAAAACGGTAATTTCACAATTTTCATAATTAAAAAATTCGAAATTAATAAATAAATTATTAAATAATTAAATTTAAATATTAATGAAATTAATTTAAAATTTTGAACCTAAAAAATCGATTAATCGGACTCTCAGGCAAAATTGTTGAGGGTTCGTGAGATATTTCTTTAAGGACCCCTCCATTTGGGGGTCCAAAGAATTAAAGAAATAATGGAAGGGAGTTCTCCAAAAATTAAAAGTAAATCAAGCAAGACTGAAGTCAAGGTATTAAAGTCAATCAAGTGAGACTGAAGTCAAAATTAAAGTCAATTAAGCAAGACTAAAGTCAAGATATTGAAAGTCAATCAATTAAGACTAAAGTCAAAACATTAAAAGTCAATTAAATAAGACCAAAAGTCATAATAGAGATCTAATTAAATAATAACTCTATCTAATGGAGTTCTAACTTAAAAATAATTCTACCTAAAACAATTTGAATTAAAACACAATTCTACCTAAAACAATTCTAATTAAAACATAATTCTACCCAAAACAAGTCAAACTAAAACACAACTCTCATTAAAAGATCTCTAATTAAACACTAACTCTATCCAAATCAACCCCTAAAAATATCTATAAATAGAGGTGCTCACACCCTATTTTCGTATAAAATTATAAACCTTAAGAGAAGTAGGTCTAGAAGCTCCCCTAGCCCCCCATAAACCCTAGTTTTGGAGCCCCAACTCCTTAACTAACATCCCTCCTTCAATTTTAGTCTAGAAAACACCCAAAAGCCTTCTAAAAACACCCCCAAATCCGCAACGAACTTGAAGAGTTCAGATTCAAAAATAAGGAGATACCTTGCCTCGGAGATTCGAAGTCAAATCCGGAAACAGAACGAAGCAAGGGAGTACGGTACAAGGAGCTCTTTTTGTCAGATCTGAGGGAACCAAGTCCTTGCCATCGGAAAGGTAAATTTTTATTTTTATTTATTTTTTTATCTAGGTTTTAGCAATGTAATTTACTTGGGACTTTAGTAGAGACCGGCTTTGGCCGGGCGGGGTTGGTGCCTAACACCTTCCAATCCCGTAACATGATCCCCGAACTCAGTTTTTTTTTCTTGGTTTTAGATTAGTTTTTATCCGTTTAGAGTCATTGATCGGTTCCTAGACCGAAATAACTAGGTGGCGACTCCCAAACCTCAAGGGTCAAAAGTGGATCCGCGCACACCGCGGATCGAGGGCGCTTTCACTTTAGTCTACTTGATTGACTTTAATACCTTGACTTTAGTCTTGCTTGATTTACTTTTACTTTTTGGAGAACCCCCCTCTAAAATATCTTTAATTCTTTGGACCCCCAAATGGAGGGGTCCTTAAAGAAATATCTCACGAACCCTCAACAATTTTACTTGAAAGCCCGATTGATCGATTTTTTAATTCAAAATTTTAAATTAATTTCATTAATCTTTCACTTTAATTATTTAATGTTTTATTTATTAATTTCGAATTTTTTAATTATGAAAATTGTGAAATTACCGTTTTGCCCCCGGAGAGGACTTTTCACGTTTTAAGTCGATTTTTAGTGTTCTAGGATGTTTTAGAATCAATTTTTCGTAAGGAATTCAATGAAAATATTGGTTTGTGTCATTTATGAAATTTTTGTGTGAAATGATTGTGCACTTTATGAGGGGCATTTTCGTAATTTTGTCAAATTCTGTTAAAATTGGTGAAATGATTTATTGGATTTCGATTTGTTATTTTATGTGTTTGAATGGATTTTTCTAAGCGTAATGTAGGCTCTAGAGTTATTTTGATGTTAGGGGTATTTTGATCCTTTTTAGTGATTTTTATCGTGAAGTTTCTTTTTGGTCTACAAGATGATGATTTCTATGTTTTTGGGATCGTATTTTCCTAGCATAGCGTGGTTTCTAAGGCTTTGTCAATTCGAGATATCTCTTCCGGATTTCTGAAACATTTCTGGTAACAAAATAAAGTAATGGAAATAACATCCATCATTGGGAATCATTGCAATCGGGTTGACGAGTTGATTAATCAGGCGAGCGCAAAAATGGGGTGTCTACAGATACCCCTCTTTGGCAGAGGGTTGAAGCAAACTAGATAGCAAATCTATTTTGGTAGATAGTGCGATATCTGAATGTCAAAGCTAGTGACAGTTCATTTTGCAGCCTGATTTAGCAATTCGTCAGGGTGTTCGGATCCTTGAGCGTAAAACTCTCCCCGAACTAAAAGGTTGTCAGGTCCTCGAGCTTAAACTCTCACTGGCAGTGTCAGATCCTTGAATTTAGAAAATTCTCCTTGACTAAAGTAACAAATTGTGCAAGTGTGTGCAAGTGTGTGCAATGGTGTGATGCTTACTGAGTAAAAATGTGTCAGGTCCTAGAGATCTTCTCTCACTGACAATAATGATTCAAAATTGAGATGCACTTATGCAACAAAAACAATCATAGCAAGGTTTAACAATGTGGTAATTGGAGTCATAACATTGTAGGAACTTCGTTAAATCCTATTTGAAATTCTTTTTTTTTTAAAGTTCGAAAAAGTTTGAGTCTCGTTTATCGGACTCGAGCCTATTGTAGCCATACTTCTCGGGCTAAGGAACTTAAACAATCTTGTTAATTCATTCTATGATTCAAAAAAGTTGGAGTCTCGTTTCTCGGACTCTGGCTAAGGTTTATAGGAACTTAAACAATCCTATCAAAATTGGAGTCTCGTTTCTCGGACTCGAACTAAGGTTAATAGGCACTTCAAAAAGCCTATGATTCAAAACGTTGGAGTCTCATTTCTCGGACTCGAACTTAGGTTTATAGGCACTTCAAAAAGCCTATATATTATTCAAAAAGTTGGAGTCTCGTTTCTCGGACTCGAACTTAGGTTTATAGGCACTTCAAAAAGCTTATTCATTCTATGATTCAAAAAGTTGGAGTCTCGTTTCTCAGACTCAAACTTAGGTTTGTAGGCACTTCAAAAAGCCCACTCATTCTATGATTCAAAAAGTTGGAGTCTCGTTTCTCGGACTCGAACTTAAGTTTGTAGGCATATCAAAAAGCCTATTCATTCTATGATTCAAAAAATTGGAGTCTCGTTTCCCGGACTCGAACTTAGGTTTGTAGGCACTTCAAAAAGTCCACTCATTCTGTGATTCAAAAAGTTGGAGTCTCGTTTCTCGGACTCGAAATTAGGTTTAGAGGCACTTCAAAAATCCCACTCATTCTATGATTCAAAAAGTTGGAGTCTCGTTTCTCGGACTCGAACTTAGGTTTGGTACTTCAAAAAGCCTATTCATTCTATGATTCAAAAAGTTGGAGTCTTGTTTCTCGGACTCGAACTTACTAAGCCACATTTATCGGGCTTAGATTTGTAGGAACTTAAACAATCCTATTAATTCATTTTATGATTCAAAATCGAGCTCAAAGTTTGAAAGATCAGGCCTTTATTGGCTTATCATGCATCTGAATTCATAATTATAATTGGGCTTCACCGGACTTTTAAGCTTTTGTAAGATTTTCTTTTTATCATGTGATTAAGAACAAAAACTTTGGAATTAAATGACCTTCAAAAATGCCCCTAGTTTCAAGGTTGGCTTTAACTGAGACTTGACTACGAGACTGATGGAATGGATTACGCTTGGACTCTAATGTATGACAGATAGAACAACTGACATTCTCTTAAATTTAAGACTCTTAAGATTATCATATGTGCAATAAGGAATTCGATCATTTTCTTTTTGAGTATCTTTTGAAAAATGCTTGAGCTGGACTTAAAAATCTTGATAAATATTAGAATAGAAGATCTTTCTCTTCAAAATGGTTAATGGTTCTACATCTTCCATTAGCGAACACTTGAACAAGTAAACATGCTTTTGAAGTCCTACAATGTTTAAGCTGACTTCTGATTTTTTTGACTTCAACATTGTCTTCGTCTCGACTTCAACATTGTCTTCTTCGGATGTGAGCTCTTCGTTAAAAAATGAATATTGTGGCTTGATGGTTATCCATTTTCTAGTTTCTGGACAAGCTTCCTTCTGAATTTTTCTTTTTGATAGGACCTTTCCTCCCATTTGATGATACCCTAATTTTTGCCTAGATCGCCTCTTTAGATTTTCAATCTAACGGGCTTTATTTTTCTTTTTCTGATGATGCCTTGATTTTTGCCTACGTCGCCTTTTCAGGTTTTCAACCTAGCAGGCTTTCTTTTTTTATGGTTATGCCCTAAATTTTGCCTAAGTCGCCTTTCCGGGTTTTCGACTTAGCGGGCTTCTTTTTTTTTTCTTGATGATCTTGAATAACTAACTCGACAACTTCTTAGTTCCTTGCACCTTAACCGAATCAATTAACATTCAGGAGGACTTAATAGGTAGGCTTAGGACATGGTTTAGAAAGAAAGGGTAAAAGGCTCAACTTCCCAAAATGCCCCTAGTCTAATATTCTCTTTTTTTGTCATTATTTTCTGTAAATTCTTTTGACTCTTTTTTTTATGCCCCTAGTTTGGCATTCTTTTTCTTTTTTTTTTCCTAATGCTCCTAGTTTGACATTATCTTCTTTTGAACCTTTCAATAGGGGATTTTCCTTTTGGATAACATTTTTCTTAAGAGAATAGTTTTTTTGTATGACCAGGCCTGGAGTAACTTCTCAGGTTGCCTACGTACCCCAAATATTTCTTTTTCTTTTGGGATCAGGTCAAAACGTAGTTCATACCTAGATTCCCTCCCAAGGTCGATTGGAGTGGTTTTTTAAAAAAAGGCTATTGATTTTTTTTTAAAAGCTGCAAAGGGCTGGAAATGTTATCTTTTTCTTGGTTAAACAGGAAAATAGTTCGGCCAAAAAGGCCTCCTTTGGTGGAATTTTAGTTGATTTGGTTAAGGTTTCAGGAACTCGATGTCTTGATTGCTTTGTCGAGTAAGGTCTTCTTTTGAGAAGGAGTAATCTTCAGTCTTCTTCTGAGAAGGAGTAATCTTCAGTCTTCTTCTACGGAGTTGAGTGAGATTAAGTTCTTTGTATTTGACTTTGAGTCGTTCAACCATTTCCAAACTTCGAAAGAAATCTCATATTCTTTTGTGAATGAGAACTCACTTCACTCGAGTGAAAAACATGATGAATCATTTCTTATGGATCTTAACACCTTTGTTGATGGTTTCAACTACATCATTCTTGACTAATAATCTTTGATTTTGAAGTTCATCATCAACTTTAGAACTTGATTTATTTTTGTGCAATCTATCAATATATCATCATGAGACCACGTAGGAATGTTGTTGAATTTCTCAAGTAAGTTTATAATTCTCTCATGTTCCCTTGGGGATAATATAGTACCAATTTGCACTTTTTGAGTGTACTCTTTAACTCCAATATTTATCAAATTTGGTTAGTGAGCTTTAAGTCATTTCTCAAGTTAGATTTTATATTCACATCATTATTGCACACATGATAATCAAAAGCTTCTTTATTTTATTGGAATTGAAAAGAACATAGATTGACAAACCTAACTAAAACCCAAAAATAAAGATGACTAACTGAATTCAAAGACTGACGCAACTGAAGCTAAAAAAAAAAAAACTAAGACGACATCATTATGAATGGAGGGATACAATTCTAGAGTCTATGCCACTTCAGTTATCTTCGATGGATGACTTGAACTTGCCTGCTTTTACTATCTCTTCATATTCTGATTCAAGCCTGTCATATACGGAACAACCCGTTGCTTCAATGATTTCTCTGTTCTTCAGTTCTGTCACTGTCTTAGGGTAGTTGAGCTCATTCTGGCATGGAGCGAATGCACTGTTAAGACCAATTGAGTGAATGAAGAAAACTGGGTCAATTGATTCGGGTTTGGATATGGATATTAGGTTCAGAGTAGGAGGGGGTTGATTTTGAAAGGTAGGCAAAGGGTTATTTTTAACATTGGGAGTAATAGGAGTGGGTATGGTGACTTTTCCTTGTTCAATCAAATCTTGGATAGCATGACGGAGAGTAATACACCTGTCAAGAACATGACCAGGCATCTGATGGAATTCACAAAATTGCCCATTATCCATGTTTGGGGGAAGAGGATTAGGTAAAGGCTTAGGTTGTAAAGGTGCCAGCAATCCCCTTTTCATCAATTTTTGATAAGCAACACTAAGGGACATTCCAAGATTGGCAAACTGTCTCCTAGGCTTAGCTTGTGAAGGCTGAGTAGCTTGTGGAGATAGTGCGAAGGAGGTGTTGGCTACTTGTAAGAAATTGACATTAGGTTTGAAATGTTTGGGTTTTGACTCAGACGGTTACCAAAAAGTCCCGAAGAGTAAGCATCTTCAACTTGATTTCCAGCCTCAAGGAGGGATTGAAAAGTAGGCAAGTATTGAGGCATCAAATACTTGGCATAATTTGGAGTGAGATTCCTGAGGATAATCTTGACTTGTTCCTTCTCTTGAGGTCGGTCCCACAGTTGAGCGGCTTTAGCTCTCCATCGAGCAATGAACTCAGTGAAAGTTTCTCCGGATTTCTGTTTAGTAGTTTCTAGGTTTCTTCTTGTAAATTCAATATCTGTGTTGAATGAGTACCGACCAATAAACTCCTTCATCAATTCATGCCATGTTCTTACCCGAGATGAGTCCAATGACATTAACCAGCGTAATGCAGGACCTGTCAGGGTTCTTTGAAAAAGTTGAGCCATCTGTTCTTCACTTAGACCCTGAGATTGCATTATGCCGACGTATACTTTTAAGTGAGTCCTAGGGCATCCAATACCGTCAAACTTCTCCATATCTGGCATTGTGAACTTTTCTGGTAGACGGACCGTGGGAAACAAGATCATTGACCCTAATCCAAGAGTAAGATCATCAGGGTCTTTGATGTTCTTCAAAGCAGTTTCAACTTGAGTTATTCGATGAGCTAGGACAGGGTCGACGTGTAACTGATCATCTTCTTGGTTTTCAACGAGGTCAAACACATCCTGAGGTTCTATAGCTTTATCTTTTCCCTTTTCAATTTTCAGGGATTCAATTTGTGTTTGGACAGAGGCAATAATCTGGGCTTGAAAAGATTCTAAAATCTGACGGAGCGCAACTTCATCCATGGTACTCATTTCTTTTTGTGGCAAAAACTGACTAATTGGCAATGGTACTCTAGAAAGACGACTCTTTTCACGGACCCAAAGTGGTACAGATGGAGGTTTAGAACGTTTAGGACCAATTATCACCTGATTGGAAGTAAACTAAGGTTAACCATTGACTCTAAAGGTTTGACTCTTAACCACATGATTAAAGTTTTGACATAAAATAGTCCAAGTCTGACGGAAAATCGAATCCAAATGCACCATAAGTCTATAGTGACCAAGAAAGTGAGAAAGGTTAGATGCGGGTCTACCCCTGATTGTGATTGAACCTTTGATCAGATAAATTAATTTGATCTTAAGATCGAATCTTTCTAGATAAAGTGGTCCGGATCTCTAAAAGTGAAACCAATTAGTCCAACTGATTTGGTATTGATCAGTTTGATCCATTTGTCCATTGGGTCAACTGGTTTAAGTGGTTCAAATTAATCGGTACATTTCACCGATTGGGTCGGATCGATATTGCAGGTTTTGTTTGATTATTCTGGATCGATCTGCCCACCTACCTGTTGGTTGGATTGAATAAAGCAACCCGGGAACACCCATAGTCAGCTCGGGTCGTGACCTATAGGAAGGCTTCTAGACTCTAGGTTTACTACGTGTAATGTATTTTTATCTAGCCACCCTTGCCCAAGCACACCTATATACCTCTCGATACGTGGTGACTTGGTTTGATATACCGTATAGGTGATAATCTAAAATCTCAACTCACTTCTCTGAAGCCAAAAACAGCCAGTTTGATCTCTAGTTGAGAGGTGGCGGACAATGCTGAGCAAGGGCCCACTTAAATACCTCTCGTCTAGAATAGACGTAGTCTATCCCCCTCGTACAGTAGGGTACATCGGGGCAAGATCTTGCTTAGGCACCGGTTTTGATCAAGAAGTGCAATTGATATACTTGGATTATCTTTTATATACCTATGGGTACGAGTCAAGAGTTGTAGCTTTCATAAATGGTTTGGCATCCCACGAGGTGACCGACCACGTACTAGTACTACGTTGGCAATTGAGACATATGACTGTGTGGCTCACAATAGGTAAAAGGCTCAGGTCGCTCCAGCCTGGGTGCATCAATATATCTCTCAGAATCACCTGATCAAACGGTATTGATGCCCCAGTTTGATATACCCTAAGGTACGTGACTGGAGTTGTGGTTATTATGAATGACGTCGCATCTCCAAAGAGATCGGGCCACGCACTAGGGCCACGCACTAGTGCCACGTTAGCTATATAGGACGTGTAAGTGTGCAAAACAGTAAACGTGCATGTGGTCTGTGCAAAACAGGGTGGGGTATGCCCGGGGCCTTTTTCAAACACATGGGCCCATGGGCCAAATTATGTCATCACATATGGATATCAAATGAATATTGATCAAGAAAATAATACAAAACCCATCACATCTAAGTTAAGATGAAAGCAAACACATCACAAATATATCTGTAGAGATCATGACACATTATATGGGCATATAACACAAATAATAATTAATCTTATCCAACATTAAAAAGGCCCACAAATTTGTTGTCTATGGTCCAATCAAGGGTTACTTTTGGGTGATCCAAAATAAATCGAGATTCCAATAGGTGGTACATTGATGATAGAATGAAAATGGTTGAGATGAGCTCACTTTCAGGAACATTAATTGTGCTAACATTAGATAAATTCGGATTTTCTGTGAATTAGGAAAATACAATCCGAACTTGCATCGATGATATCTAAGGCTCTCGATAACGAAATTGAATGAACTCAAGTTCTAAATTAATCTACTCAATGAGATCTACATTTTATTAATAGGTGTCCAAACTTAGTTCTCAATAGAATGTTCTGTAAAAACGTTTTAACATTGCTGTCCCAACCTTCATTCAGAAACAATTTCAGATTTATAGATAGAACTTGCATCGATGATATCTAAGGCTTCCGATAACGAAATTGAGTGAACTCAGATTCTAAATTAATCTACTCGATGAGATCTATGTTTTATTAAAGGTTCCCAGACTTAATTCTCACTAGAATATTCTGTAAAAACGTTTTAATGTTGCTGTCCTAACCTTCATTCAGAAATAATTTCAGATTTACAGATTGAACTTGCATCGATGATATCTAAGGCTTCCGATAACGAAATGGAGTGAACTCAGATTCTAAATTAATCTACTCGATGAGATCTACATTTTATTAAAGATACCTAGACTTAATTCTTACTAGAATGTTCTATAAAAACGTTTTAACATTGCTATCCCAACCTTCATTCAACAACAATTCCAGATTTACAGATTGAACTTGCATCGATGATATCTAAGACTTCCGATAAAGAAATTGAGTGAACTCAGGTTCTAAATTAATCTACTCGAGAAGATATAAGTTTTATTAAGAGGTTCCCAGACTTAATTCTTACTAGAATATTCTGTAAAAATATTTTAATATTTCTGTCCAACCTTCATCATTCCATCATTTTCATAGGTCAATTTGAATCTTTCATTATTTAGGGGTCATCAAAAGTGATCCTTAATTGGGAAAAAAATGCAATACTCAAAATCATCCACAATCAAATCACAAAAATAAATAAACAGAAAAAAATAAATAAAATAAATCGAACTAAATAATAAAAAAAACTAGATCATCTTGGCAATGCTCCCATACTTGGGGTTTTTCAAGTTTGATCCTCAATAGTCCCCAGTAGACTCGCCACTGAAAGCGCCCTTGATCCGCGGGGTGCGCCGATCCGCTTTTGACCCTTGAGGTTTCGGAGTCGCCACCTAGTTGTTAAGGTCTAGGAACCAAACTGACTCTAAACAAAGGCAAACTAATCTATGAAAGAGAAAAAGAGTCCGGGGATCACCTTACGGGGTTGGAAGGTGTTAGGCACCAACCCCGCCCGGCCAAAGCCGGTCTCTACTAACTTCCAAAGTAAATTACATTGCTAAAACCTAGATAAAAATAAATAAAAATAAAAAATTTACCTTTCCGATAGTAAGGACTTTATTCCCTCAAATCTGACAAAATAGCTCCTTGTACCGTACTCATTTGCTTCGTTCTGTCTCCGGATTTGATTTCGGATCTCCGAGGTAAGGTATCTCTTTATTTTTGAATCTGAACTCTTCAAGTTCGTTGCGGATTTGGGGGTATTTTTGGAGGGCTTTTAGGTGTTTTCTAGGCTAAAATTGAAGGAGGGATGTTAGGTAAGGAGTTGGGACTCCAAAACTAGGGTTTATGGGAGGCTAGGGGGGCTTCTAGACCTACTTCTCTTAGGGTTTTTGATTTGATACGAAAATAGGGTGTGAGGACCTCTATTTATAGATTTTTTTTAAGGCTTGATTTAGATAGAATTAGTGTTTGATTATAGTTCTTTTAGTTAGAGTTGTGTTTTAGTTAGAATTGTTTTAGGTAGAATTGTTTTTAAGTTAGAATTATTTTAAGTAGAATTGTTTTTAAGTTAGAACTCTATTAGATAGAGTTATTATTTAATTAGAACTCGATTTTGACTTTTGGTCTTATTTGATTGATTTTTAATATTTTGACTTTAGTCTTAATTGATTGACTTTTAATATCTTGACTTCAGTCTTGCTTAATTGACTTTAATTTTGACTTTAGTCTACTTGATTGACTTTAATACCTTGACTTTAGTCTTGCTTGATTTACTTTTAATTTTTGGAGAACCCCCCTCTAAAATATCTTTAATTCTTTGGACCCCCAAATGGAGGGGTCCTTAAAGAAATATCTCACGAACCCTCAACAATTTTACTTGAAAGCCCGATTGATCGATTTTTAATTCAAAATTTTAAATTAATTTCATTAATCTTTCACTTTAATTATTTAATGTTTTATTTATTAATTTCAAATTTTTTAATTATGAAAATTGTGAAATTACCGTTTTGCCCCCGGAGAGGACTTTTCACGTTTTAAGTCGGTTTTTAATGTTCTATGATGTTTTAGAATCGATTTTTCGTAAGGAATTCAATGGAAATATTGGTTTGTGTCATTTATGAAATTTTTTGTGTGAAATGATTGTGAACTTTATGAGGGGCATTTTCGTAATTTTGTCAAATTCTTTAAAATTGGTGAAATGATTTATTGGATTTCGATTTGTTGTTTTATGTGTTTGAATGGATTTTTCTAAGCGTAATGTATGCTCTAGGGTTGTTTTGATGTTAGGGGGGTATTTTGGTCATTTTTAGTGATTTTTATCGTGAAGCTTTTTTTTGGTCTACAAGATGATGATTTCTATGTTTTTGGGATCGTATTTTCCTAGCATAACGTGGTTTCTAAGGCTTTGTCAATTTGAGATACCTCTTCCAGATTTCTGAAACATTTCTGGTAACAAATAAAGTAATGGAAATAACATCCATCATTGGGAATCATGCAATCGGGTTGACGAGTTGATTAATCAGGCGAGCGCAAAAATGGGGTGTCTACAGAACCTACCCTAAAAAATTTAACCCAAAACGAAACCCATCGAAGTCAAAATAACCTACAACCCTCCTAAAACCCAAGCCCAATACATTAAAAGTCCACAAACCATTATCCATACCCCATTCATTATCCAATCCACAATCCTAACTCATTAACCACTACCCACATCAACCAATCGTCCTCTCAACATCAAAATATGACACATGTCATCATCCCTTTTTACCTCTCTCATCTAATCACCTACCCCATCATCATTCTCTAAACAATTCATATAACCCACATCACTTCTCTTCAAAATCACCTCAACCCATACCCTACCTTAACCTAACCTATCTTCATTATCTAACATCAACAACCACCTACATCACAAACCATACCCTACACCCTTAACCTATCATCATTCTCTAATACCATCAACCACCCACATCACAACCCATATCTATACCCATCACTTTCCTTAAAACACTCTAACAAAATCATTTCCACCTATACACCCTCATTATCAACTAGTCAATCCATACTCTTCTCTCTTATCAAACAACCACCATTAACCAATCAAGCAATCTCATCATATCACCCTCTCATCATGATTGCCACATGTCTTCATCATCTTAATCCTCCCAAAAATCAATCTACCAAACTCTTACATAACCCATTCTCCTAAATCTACACACCTCATCTCTTCAACCAACCCAACACTGATCCCCAAAACAACTCCTTTAGACCCCCACTCCTTTCATCAATCACCACTCATCTCACACCTCCAAACACTCTACCCAAATGGATTTGGGTAGGATCCAACCAATTTGGATCTAAACCTCACCCATTTCTACTCATTACACAATTACCCTCACTTGCACTTTAAATTTCATACCCTTCTCCTCTAAAATAAATGCCATTATCTATTATCCTAACCAATCACCCCATTATACCTCTAAGCATCCTCCAAACATCTATAAATACCCCCCATCTTCCCAAAAATGGTTACCAATTTTCTCATCAATTCTCACTACACAAAATACCACAAATTTCCTCCCCCAAGTCTTACAAAAAAAATATATACTCTACTCATTTCTCTCATCATCTCTTATATACTCCTTCAATCATACAAAAAAATTTACATCTTCTTAAGTCACCAAGGACCCAAGAAGAATTTAAGAAGAAGAAAAGAAGATTGAAGATACAAGGTGACTGCAACAAAAATAACCCCCCCTTTCTCTCTCTACCTTCTCCTCCTCCCTCTTCTATCATCCCTCTCCTCTTCATTTTTGTTTTAAATGGATTTAGGATGAATGGACCCCAAGGCTAAAGATCTATAAGGATCATTTCCATCAATGAAATGACCCTATGATCAAAGTCAAAAATAAATCCCTACTTATGGTACAAATACAAGACACGTGGCACTTTATTTTCACTTTTTTAAAATCAAAATGACAAAGTTCTTTCAGGTTACCGCCACGTGGTGGGGAGAAAAGGGTGGCTAACACCTTCCCTTTTCTCCAATCGAGTCGCTTATCCCGAATCTCTAGGTTCGATTAGTTCTTGTACATTGTGAGTCAATAAAATGCAAAAATGTCATTTTTTCGAAAAATGTACATCGGGTGACCATTCACACCCACTTACAACGTGAATGGTGGCGACTCCGAACTATAGTAGGTGTGGTCGTCGTAATGACGAAAATCACGTATCTACACTGGGTTTTGACTGGGTTAAATTGGTTTGATTAGGTTGACTGAGTTAACTGGGTAGGCTGGGTTTGATGGTTTGTCTGGGTCAAATGGGTAGGTAGGATTAACGTCACCACGATATGTGATCATAAGATTTTACATTATCGATTTGACCAATTGGCGACTAGTAGATGGGTAGAGAGCGGAGGACCTGGGTAGCGAGACATTCTTCGAACGATGAGGAAGGGACGAAACCTAGGACCCGGACTCATTTTACTTTGGGGTCCGGTGTAGTAACGGAGTATGGCTGGTCGAGACAGCCCTTGCGGATGCTTGATTCATCTTCAGTAGCTGGTTCTTCTTTGGACAGTCGGGTGAAGGAAGCTAATACTTCTGAAAGTGGTTCAGCTGAGGACCTTCCTAGTGGTAGTGGTGGGACAGGTAGACGTGGTAGCCGGGGTCAAGTAAATAGGGCCATAGGCGAGGACAGAGTGGGCCGTGATGTTCCCAGGGTGGAAACCCCTGAGGAGGAGAGTGAGAGGGTTCCAGATACCTCTCTTCTTCGTGGCCTAAGGAGGAATGTCTCTATGCTGGTCCGACTGGATATTCTTATTCCCTATCCTTCAACCAGTTCGGTGCTTTCTTACAAATACCGGCTCTCAGGGAAAATCGACCCTTGTTTTTGGCTATGGTGGAGAGGTGGTTTCCTGCGACACATTCATTTCATATGCCTGAAGTAGAGATAGGCATCAGGCTTTCGGACTTTGTGGCGATTACAGGCATTGCTATGGAAGGAGAGCCTCTGCCCTTAACTATGTTGACTGTACGGGAGGTGGGAGATTTGCTGGGCTTTACTAGAGTCCCCTCTTCCATGGTGGGGAAAATGGGCAGGATTGGTACTAAGGTGCTGATGGGGCTTTTATTGATTGAGGGAGAGAGTGAGGCCCCTCACACTTACTGAGAATGATCAGCCCGATTTGGAGACAGAGACTTTGACATCATCTTCCGTATTTGTTTCCTTCTTCTTATCGATAGCTATTTCTTTTTAGAGGACGATTCTTCCGTTTCTACCACCTTTCTCTCAATCATGCATGATATCAACCAAATTGGTGATTTCGACTGGGGGGCCTTATTTATGAGACCTTCTTACTGGTCTGGATCGAGTGGTGGAGGGCATTACTGCACCTCGTGGAGCTGGGATCTTCACACGCTTCTTTTGAAAGTTTGTTGAGGTAAAATAGATCTCAATTTCGTTTCTTCTCAGTTTCTTTCGCAATATCTCGTTCATTGTCTGATGCTTTATTTCTTTTCTCAGATTTTCGTTTATGTATATTTTCTTTTTTATCTGCCTACCCGTCGTCATCCTGACGAGGGTTATCTATTGGGCGCCTTCTAGGCTACTACAGATGTCAGGGCTATCAGGAGTTCTCAGGCCCACATTGATCGATGTCGTCTCCGAGACATGACTACTTGAACCTTTTCTTTCCATTCTTTTAAACTTGAACTTATCTGTTCCTACTATCTGACTATCTCTTTTGCAGATCTTTTCTGTCACTCTACGAGACCTTTTTCGCACAGTTAACTGGAGGTAGGAGGTGAGGAACACCTATAGGCGTAACACCAGGTGATAGTGCTACCCCTATTTTATCGGAGAGCAGAGGTACACATTTTATCTAGGGAAGCGCCTTTTTTTCCAGCATGATGGGAGTCTTCGCATTCTTGTCGCTCCATCTGAGCCTATTTCTAGGGCTATGATGGTGGATGAGTATCTTGCCCAGGCGAGGGGCGTAGATGCTACTGGACTGGTGAGGGACGGTGACTACCAAGCCTAGTTCCGAAAGGCCTCTATTGGATGCATCATGCCTGCAGTCACTACCCGAGCTGGGATCACAGAGATCGAAGGGGTCCTGCTACAGGAGCATGCTGTCACGGTGTGTATTATGCCATTGTCTCTTTTTCCTTAGAACTCTCTATTTTTTATCATTCTCAATTGGTCGATGTTTTTGCTTTCAGGCCGATGATCTTCGTCGTCTCCGAGAGGGTTACGATGTTATCGAGGCCCTAGCTGCAAGGGTCGTGGAGATGGAGAATAGGTGGAGGACCTCTAGAGTCAAAGTAAAGGAGCAGGCTGCTCAGGTTGAGAAGCATAAGGCTCGGCTAGAGGAGTAGGCGGCTAGGATTCAGGAGTTAGAGCTAGAAATAGCTCTGCGAGAGTCTCATCTTCAGGCTGAGATGGTGTGTTATTTATGTTTCCTTTCTCTTCCATTTCATAGATCGTATAAGTATTCTGTTTTGATTGATTCTCTTATGACACCGAGATGGAGCAAGCACCTATGCGCGTCCTCCGACACCCCACAGGGTAAGTATTTGTATTTTGATTGTTCATTTTCCTGCACATTCTGTATGTATATTAGCCTGTATTTTAATCTACTTTGTTTCTATCTTTTTAGGCCTCTCCCTCCACTGGTCCCTCTGTCCTAGGTGCTAATCTCGCAGGGACTACAAAGCAGGATGCTACCTTGGATGCGGAGCTCTTCTTCACAGATTCAGAGGGACGACTGCGGATGCACGGTCTACCTTCTTTCGAGGTGTCGGGTTCTGGTATAGTGGCTGGGTCTTCCTTTAGGGTGATTCTGGAAACTCAGAGTGCTTGGGATGATGCTCCCCATTCGATCTGATTATTGATGTACCTTGCAAATATGTAGACATTTTATATTAGTTTTTGGACATGTTTATGTAAACATTTTAACTTGTGTATATATATGCCTCATGTTTATCATTTCTCAGTATTTTATTGTTTCATTGTGATCATGTAATTGACTCGGGCCTCTTGGGAGTGATATCGATTATCGAGGCCTCATGAGTATTTGTGACTTACTAGAGTGGGCACAGGGTGTGATTGGGGTCCAAAAGACCCTTTTGAGAGCATTCTCTAGTGGTGTGAGCCGCTTTAGGAGGCCATGGGTCCTATGGTGAGAGACCCGAATAGTTGAGTGATGCGACGGGGCATGTGGCATTTAAAGGCTTAGTTCGATTCAATATGATCATGGTGAGTTCCCACGTGAGAGGTTTCGAGAGTTTTGATGGCGTTCATCGAGCAAGTGGGAGTCTCAATTATTTCCCATGTGACTTTAAGGTTTCGAGACATGAGAGGACCGTTACATGATCTTGAGTTTTCAAGAATTCAAATAATTCTGGGTCCCAAATTTAAAAATGTTTTGGTCCGTGTTTTCTACACGGATAGGCTTTACCAAGCTTTCATCCGTGCTAGGAGCACGGATAAGGCATTTTGGAATTCATCCGTGCCTTAAGCACGGATAAGCCACATTTTACTTTATCTGTACTTGTAACGCGAATGAGTTGGTCTTGATTTCATCCATTTTTTAGGTACGGATTAGTCAACTTTGACTTTATCCTTGTTTAAAACACAGACCAGTATGATTTACCCCATACTTTAAACCTGTTTCACCATTGATTTTGCCCTAACATTTCACTTTTCACGATTTTACTTTTCCCTTTCGCACTTTGGACAGATTTTTGCTCTCTTTCTTCCTCAAAGTTTCTTCTCAAGTCCCATGAAGGTGCCCTCTATTCTTCCCAACTTGAAAAGGTATGGCATTGTCGATCCTTTCTTGAGTAGTTGGATTGCTAGCATGGATAGTAATGAGAAAAATCAATGGTGTTTGAATAAGTTGGGATCTACTCTTTCCTTGCCAAAGGTCCTATTGCAATGGGGCTTGATCGAGGCAATGCTTCGGTATTGGATCCTTGACCTGAATCTCTTTCAATTTGGGGAACATGAAATGACTCCCACCATTGAGGAATTTGAAGTGTTATTGCGTGATGGGTATCGAAGCGAGACTTCCAAATTCTTGGGGATAAACCGTAATTTTTGAAGATTTCGGATGGTGGATCAGTTTTGAAGATAATATCCAAATTCTTTTTGGTTGAACGCCTCACGGATCCCTCGAAATCGTTGATTCACTTTAATTCACTCACTTTGATGTTGGTGAGTTAGCTCTTGTTTCCGAGTGGCGGAGACATAATGAACCTTTCTCTCATTCACGTGATTCAACAAGTCTGACATGGACGTCGGTTGGCACCAATGCTTTTAAGCGAGATGTTCTAATCTCTCATAGCTTATTCGTCCGGTCGTGATCTAACTTTTCAAAGATGTGCTCCACTCTTGCAGGTAAGTTCCAAACTTAGCTTAGATTTAAATTTTAAATTTATTAGTTGTTAAAGTTTTAAAATGCTTCTGTTGTTGTAGCTCTGGTTTATGGATCACATGGCTACAACTAAAGCTGTTAATTGCCCATTTTGCATTAATTTCGATCTTGTACTTATGAAGTCGAGACGAGTTGCTCCTTTCATCTCGGGTGGCAAAGAAGAGTGGTATTCCTTTATTGGCAACCTTTATGACGAAGAGGTGAGATGGGTCGGTGCCTTCCAACCTTGAGGGTCTCCAGTGATTACATTTGATGGTGCCCGTTTTCTCATTTTAATTAGTCTTCACGGGACAACTCATTATATACCACTTCGGGTTCTTCAATAATTTGGTTATGATTAGGGTGTGCTCATCCCCGAGAATTTCAATAAGTTGATTGGTCCTTTATCGACTGCACTTTTGAGTTGAGTCATAAAAGAATGGAGTCGAGTTGAGGTTTTGAGTCGATCCATCTTCGCAACACACCTGTTCCAGGCATACTTACATTGGATTTGAGAACTCGTCTTTGGAAGGCGATCGGTGTTGATAGTTCCCCTTACACGCCCTGGTACTTCATCCTTCTTTGATTATCAAGATCGAGTGGAGGAGTCTCATACTAATCATCGTCGAATTCAGACTATCTAGCTTAGATCCGATAAGAAAATACAGAAAGAGATTACTCGGCTGACATCAGAACTTGTCCAGTCGGGATCGAGTGATAGTGGTGAAATGGCTAGGCTTCGAGCTGAAGTTACTAAGTTGAGGGAGCGACTTGTCCAGTGTCCTCATTTTGATGACTTTGCAATATATTTGGTAAGTCGTGATGCTTCAGATGCCGAAAAAGTGATGTTGAGCCAAGCTACCCGAATCCGTGCTTTGGAGGAACGCCTTGACTCATTTTTCATTTCTTACCATGATGTTTGATCGACTGCGTTGTATTCTCACTTTTGTATTTTCTTGTCATTATCTGAATGTATGCAATACGTTGAAAGATTAATGCAAAGAAAATAGGTTTTGTACTTACTTAACCTCAAGTATATCTATTGTTCTTGAAAACATGAAGTTTTGTTAAATGCTAGATTTGTCGTCATTGGCCAAAATAGTAATTTTTTGAAATTTTATGAAATATTTTTATTAAATGAGTATAATAAATTCAGAGTTTGTAAAATCTTTGATTGTGACGATTTTGGTATTTTTTGCCAAACATAAGGGATACGAGTGTCAATTACTTTTTTGGTCCCTTTAGAGTCTTCTCCATTGCCCTGGTGTTTTGAGGATTGTTATCTACTCGGGCTACGGGTTTTCTTGGAAATATTTTACTGTTCAAAGTTTATACTCTTACAGGCCAAGAGTTTTATTTCTCTTTTCTCTTTATTCTTTTATTCTTTTATTATTATTTTTTTATTTATTTTTTTATTTATCCTTATTGCCCTTGGCGCCAGTTATGGTTTTCACGAGACCCGATTTCTATTTTTTTTTGCATCGAAGTCCTTTTTGGGATTTTCATCGTGCCGGTGGCTTCGATCTTGTCATAGCTTCATTCTTTTACTCATAGAGCCCTTTGGGATTTTCATTATGCCCTTTCAGATAATGCTTGTATTTTTTTGAATTTTTACATTAAAGTTCTTGCTCGGAGTCTTTGTGTCTTTGTGGTTTGGTGACTCAAGTTGAGCTGTGAGATCGGCGACTCTACTCTTGTAGTGGCACTCTTTCTTGAGTAATAGATCTATATTTCCTTCTCGAGTTTGCTGATGACTATTCGTGGTTCAACAACTCAAGTTGAGTAGCGAGATCGACTACTCTACACTTCAAGTACTATTTTTTTTCGAATATCCGACCTAGATTCCCTTCTCAAGTCTTCCAACGACTAACAAGACTTTGAGGTCCGGACTAAGTCGCAGGATCATTAGTGTTGCCATCGTCACTGTATTGCCCTAGTACATTCCCTGATCAAAAAGGACTTTTAGTGGGACGAAACGTTGGCTTAAGTTTATAGCTTAGGCTTATGGTAGTGGAAAGATACAAAAAATAAGGTTAAGGTTTGGATGTTTTTAGAGTAGTTTAGACATAGGGCTCATCTATTTTTGTTTCGAAAAGGTGATCTATGTCTCCTCCCAACATCTTTCGAACTTGTTTAGGCTGGAGAATTGGGTTGAGCCAAGATCAAGTACCCGATTTTTGACTTTTTTGATTTTTTTTTTTTGTATTTTTAGACATTCACAATTTATCCTCATGCGGGCCAGGAGTAATTTCATACTTTCTTCTTGAGTTTCTGATTTTCTTTTCCTTTTGTCTCTCCCTCTCCTTTTTTTTGTAATTGTTCACTTGCCCTAGTCTTAGGTTTATGAAATGAACGTGATGGCTCAAAAGGGTAGACTAGGGCTAGATTTGTTTGGGATAGCAAAGATGGCCTTTTTTCATCTCAGGGTCAGATCTTAAGCGTAGTACTTCTTAATAGTGTCAGCATTGATCGGTTGCAGGAAGACTTGTCTGTCCATATCTGTAAGGATCAGAGCTATTCCCGTCATTACCTTCTTCACGATAAATGGTCCCTCATAGTTTGGTTGAAACTTTCTCCTAGCGTCTTCTTGGATTGGCAAAATCTTTTTCAAAATAAGGTCTCCTGGTGAGAAATCTCTAGGCTTGACTTTTTTGTTGTAGGCTTGAGCTATTCGTCGTTGATAGATCTGTCCGTAGCAAATGGCTGCAAGACGATTCTCTTCGATTAAATTCAATTAATCAAACCGAGCTTGAATCCATTCAGTTTCATCTAACTCTGCTTCCTTAAAGATTCGAAGGGAATGGATCTTGACCTCGACGACTGCTTCCATTCCATTTACCAATGAATACGAAGTTACCCCAGTTGAAGTCCTGAACTAGGTTCGATAGGCGTGAAGCATAAAAGATAACATGTCGTGCCAATGTTTGTACGTAACTGCCATCTTCTCAATAATTCTCTTAATGTTCTTGTTGGCAGCCTTGACTGCTCGGTTCATCTTATGTCTGTAGGGTACAGAGTTGTGATGAGTGATCTGGAAGTCTTCACACATCCTAATCATATCCTTATTCTTGAAGTTTTTGGCATTATCAGTCACTAGTCCGCTGGAAAGCCCATATCTATAGATAATGTTGTTTTTGAAAAACTTCAGGACATTAGTTTTCATGACGTTGGTGTATGAAGCAGCTTCTACCCACTTGGTGAAGTAATCTATAGCAACTAGAATGAAGTAGTGCCCGTTTGCAGCTTTTGGAGATATTTGCCCTATGACGTCCATTCCCTAGAATGAGAAGGGCCAAAGGGTGATCATGTTATGTAGTTCTAAAAGTAGCGCATTGATCTTGTTAAAATAAATCTGGCAGAGATGATACTTATGAATGTGCTGATAGCAATCGTTTTCCATTATTGTCCAGTAATATCCCATTCTCATGATCTTTTTGGTAAGCATGTGACCATTCATGTGTGGTCCGCAGACTCCACCATGTAAAGTCTCGATTAGTCATTTCGTTTCTGCTTCTGTTACACATCGGAGCAGGACCTCATGATGTGATTTCTTGTATAGAATACCGTTGCTTAAGAAGAATTGACCTGCCAGTTTCTAAATAGTTCTCCGATCATTTGGAGTTGCATCTAAGGGGAGGGCTCGATCTTCGATGTATGCCTTGATGTTTGAGTACCAAGGCTTTTTTTTTAGATTCTTCTACTTCAACGGGTAAGCAATAGGTCGGCTCATCTTGAATTCCAATCTCAATTAGATCGATAACTAGGTCTTCCAAGATATTGATTCTAGAAGCAAGTGTAGCTAGTACATCTACAAACTGATTCTTAACTCTTGGCATGTATGTGAATGAAATTCTATCAAAGCACGAGCTTAGTTCCTCTAGATACTCGTGGTAAGAGATCAATCTCTGTTCTCGGGTCTTCTATTCTTTAGTCGTCTGATAGACTACTAAGCTTGAATCTCTGAAAATATCGATTTCATTCACCTCAAGTTCCAATGCTGCTTTCATCCCTACTATGCATGCTTCATATTCAACCTCGTTGTTAGAACATTAGAACTTCAGTCTGATTGCAATTGGCACGTGGGATCTGGTTTAATCAAGACTGCCCCTATTCCATTTTTTTTCTGATTAGCTGCTTCGTCGAAGTACATCTTCCAGCCCAATTCTTCATCATCATCCTCAATCTTGGTAAATAATATGGCTTCATTGGGAAGTTTGTCTTTAACGAATCGTAGTCAAGCAACGGGTGCTCGATTAAATGGTCAGCGATGGCCTGCCCTTTGATGGCTTTTTGAGTGACATAAGTGATGTCAAACTCAATAATAGTAATTGCCATTTTACTATGCAACCTGTTAGCACAGGTTTCTCAAAAAGGTACTTCAGGAGGTCCATCCTAGTGATAAGCATAGTCGAGTTACTGAGTAAATAGTAACGCAGTCGTTGAGATGTCCAGACTGATGCACATCAAGTCTTTTCAAGTATTGAATATTTCACTTTGTACTCGGTAAATTTCTTGCTAAGATAATAGATGGTATGTTCCTTCTGTCTTGATTCATCATGTTGCCCTAGCACACACCCCATGGATGTTTCTTGTACTGAAATGTACATCAGCAGAGGTCGCCCTGGTGTAGGAGGGACCAAAACTGGTGGATTGAGTAGATATTGCTTGATCTTATCGAATGCTTCCTGACAGTCTTTGTTTCACTTTTTTGGCGTGTATTTCCTCAGTAGCTTGAAGACTGATTCACAGATAGGTGTGAGCTCAGCAATAAACCGACTAATATACTGTATTCTCCCTAAGAATGTCCGAATATCTCTCTCTGAAATGGGTACCTTCATCTCGAGGATATATTTAGTTTTTGTCGGACTTATCTCGATACCTCTTCTGCTGACGATGAAACCCAGTAGCTTGCCTGATGTTACCCGAAATACACATTTTGCTGGGTTAAGCCTTAAACTATACTTCCTCAGCTTGTCGAACAACTTCTTAAGATTTACCAGATGATCTTTTCCTATGCTAGATTTAACGATCATTTCGTCTATGTAGACCACCATTTCTTTATGGATCATATCGTGAAATAATATTATCATTGCTCATTGGTAAGTTGTCCCTGTGTTCTTCAGCCCAAATAGCATGGCTTTGTAATTGAAAGTACCCCATAATGTAATGAATATAGTCTTTTCCTGGTCTTCTTCTACCATTTTTATCTGGTTATAACCTGAGAAACCGTCTATGAACAAGAACATATCGTGCCCTGTTGTACTATAGATTAGAGTATCGATGTGTGGTAGTGGGAAATTATCCTTAGGACTGGCCTTGTTTAAGTTTTGGTAGTCAACACACATGCACACCTTTCCATCTTTCTTGGATACTGGGACGACATTAGCCAACCACTCAGGGTACGTAGAGACTGTGAGGAACCCTACTTCGAACTGCTTCATGACCTCATTCTTGACTTTGAGGGTCCATTCTGATTTTAGTCTCCTTAATTTTTGTTTCATCGGCTTGCTTCTGAGAGCAATCGATAGCTTGTGGATGACAATATCATTATCTAACCCAGGCATATCTCTGTATGACGATACAAAGACATCTTGATATTTCTGCAAGAGTTTGATCATTTCTTCCTTTTGCTGCGATGTTAATAAGGCTCTGATCTTGATGATTCGTGGGTCCTCTTCGGTACCAAGATTGATTGAATTTGTATCCTCGATGTTTGGTTGAATACCTTTCTCGTGACGTTCTACCAAGTCTTTGATTTCTTTGGGTCAGTACTCTATTTCGTCCTCAGACTCTTCTTTGATCCCCATGAGATCAAAGTCGAGTTTGAGATCAAAATCATATTCATCCCTTTCAAATTCTGTTCTATCTGGGTACTTATTTGATCGAGATAAATCTCTTAAAAACTCATTTTTAGGTTTTGAAAAATATCTTTTTTTTTTGCAATTTTGAAAGATTTTTTTAATTTTTAATTTTTTGAGATGTTTTTGAATTTTTTAATTTTTGAGGAATATTTGCTTTTTTGTTATTTTTTTGATATCTGAAATAAGAAGAACAATCATGCAAATCATTATTAAAGATAAGGTACCCTCAAAATAGTCTTTCCCCGAGGATGAGGGCTTGTTATGATCCTCGGGCAAACTAGATTCTTCTAATGACAGATTTTTTGGAGGCCTCAGTAGCCTCAAGGGTTAACGAGAATTCTTCCCAATTGTTCAAAACTTCCCCTTCTCTGAGGGGGCGAATGAGATGTGAAAGTGATTTGTTTGAAGGTTTGGTCGGTGGTTCAGAGATGACTATGATCTCTTATTGATCTTTGTCAGAGTTGGGCATGGTTCCTCGGATCATTGCTATCCATTCTTGTTCCAAGTAAAGTGGCATGATGTTTCATGCTATCTGAAAGCGCCTCGATCCGCGGGGTGCGCGGATCCGCTTTTGACTCTTGAGGTTTGGGAGTCGCCACCTAGTTATTGTGGTCTAGGAACCAAACTGACTCTAACATGGAAAAAAAGAACTAATCTACCACAAAAAATCTGAATTCGGGGATCATGTTACGGGGTTGGAAGGTGTTAATCACCAACCCCGCCCGGCCAAAGTCGGTCTCTACTAACTTCCCAAATATATCACATTGTTAAAAACCTAGATAAAAATAAAAAAATTACATACCTTTCCGATAGCAAGGATTTTATTCCCTCAGATCTGACAAAAAGAGCTCCTTGTACTGTACTCCCTTGCTTCGTTCTGTCTCCGGATTTGACTTCGGATCTCCAAGATCAAGGTATCTCCTTGTTTTTAGATCTGAACTCTTCAAGTTTGTTGCGGATTTGGGGGTGTTTTTGGAGGGATTTTAGGTTTTTTCTAGACTAAAATTAAAGGAGGGATGTTAGGTAAGGAGTTGGGGCTCCAAAACTAGGGTTTATGGGGGGGTAGGGGAGCTTCTAGACCTACTTCTCTTAGGGTTTATGATTTGATACGAAAATAGGGTGTGAGCACCTCTATGTATAGAATTTTTTTAAGGTTGATTTGGATAGAGTTAGTGTTTAATTAGAGATCTTTTAATTAGAGTTGTGTTTTAGTTAAAATTATTTTAGGTAGAATTGTGTTTTAATTAGAATTATTTTAGGTAGAATTGTTTTTAAGTTAGAACTCTATTAGATAGAGTTATTATTTAATTAGAATTATATTATGACTTTTGGTCTTATTTGATTGACTTTTAATGTTTTGACTTTAGTCTTAATTGATTGACTTTTAATATTTTGACTTCAGTCTTGCTTAATTGACTTTAATTTTGACTTTAGTCTCACTTGATTGACTTTAATACTTTGACTTCAGTCTTGCTTGATTTACTTTTAATTTTTGGAGAACCCCCCTCTAAAATATCTTTAATTCTTTGGACCCCCAAATGGAGGGGTCCTTAAAGAAATATCCCACGAACCCTCAACAATTTTACCCGAAAGTCCGATTGATCGATTTTTTAGGTTCAAAATTTTAAATTAATTTCATTAATATTTTACTTTAATTATTTAATGTTTTATTTATTAATTTCGAATTTTTTAATTATGAAAATTATGAAGTTACCGTTTTGCCCCCGGAGAGGACTTTTTACGTTTCAAGTTGGTTTTTTAATGTTCTAGGATGTTTTAGAATCGATTTTTCATAAGGAATTCAATGAGAATGTTGGTTTGTGTCATTTATGAAAATTTTTTATGTGAAATGATTGTGAACTTTATGAGGGGCATTTTCGTAATTTTGTCAAATTCTGTTAAAATTGGTGAAATGATTTATTTGGTTTCGATTTGTTATTTTATGTGTTCGAGAGAGTTTTCCTAAGTGTAACGTAGGCTCTAGGATTGTTTTGAGGTTAGGGGTATTTTAGTAATTTGGTAATTTTTTAGTGATTTTTATCGTGAAGTTTCTTTTTGGTCTGCAAGATGATGATTTCTATGTTTCTGGGGTTGTATTTTCCTAGCGTAGCGTGGTTTCTAAGGTTTTGTCAATTCGAGATACCTCATCCGGATTTCTGAAACACATCTGGTAACAAAATAAAGCAACGGAATACACATCCATCATTGGGAATCATTGCAATCGGATTGACGAGTTGATTAATCAGGCGAGTGCAAAAATGGGGTGTCTACACTATCAAATCTTCCAAGTTTGACGAAACGAAACCATATTAGATTAAAGAGAAAAGAGAAGAGATACCGTATATCAGCAAATATACTTTCATGGGTTGGGCTTTTCTCCATCGTTTTGATCCTTCAATATGGAAATCTACGAATTCTTTCAGATCTATGAATCCATCTCCATCTGTATCGATCTCTTCCAACATCTTCTTCAGCTCTTTTAGAGATGTTTCGGATCATAGAAAGCTAAGAACGTTGGAGAATTAGATTGACGAGATCTTTCCGTCTCCATTGGTTTGGTATCCTGAATCCTCAGCAATGGTATCTTGTTTTGCAGAGGCAACAACTGTTCCCTCATCACAAGATTCGATTTTTCCCCCAGTTCCTCAACGTGGACTTGTTCTTATTCTCTAAGAAAGAGATAGGTGAAGGAGGAAGGAGAGAGAGGCGTCCCTCTCTCTCTCTCTTCGCTGCCCCTTCAGCATAAGTAAGAAGAAGATAAAAAAAGAAAAAAAAATGTTTCTTTACTGACCACACACCAGCACAATGGTGCTATTTTTTTTCTTGTAAATTATTTTTTTTTAATTCCTTCTCATGATGCACAATAGAATTTTTTTACTAACAGCAGTATAAAAAAAATTCCTTTCTTTTCTCTTGTCCTTTGATGCCTTTATCATGCTTAGATTGGAAATAAAAAAAATAAAAGATTTTTTTTTAGTTGCACACCATGCACAGTAATATTAAAATATTTTTTTTAGAAAAAATAATTCATAGCTCCTTGTCTTCAACAATCATTATTCCATCCCCAATTTTTGAAAATTCAAAATTATTATGGGTTACCAATTGTGACCTTGATTGCACCATAGAAAATACTATTCCAAAAATAATATACTCAAAATCCAATCAAATGATGTCAAAAGAACAAAAATAATAAAATCTAAAATAAAAGAATAAATAAACAATTAAACAAAATAAAATAAAAACTACGTCTATTTGGCAATGTTCCCATACTTGGGGCTTTTCAAGTTTGATCCTCAATAATCCCCAGTGAAGTCGTCACTGAAAACGCCTTCGATCCGCAAGGTGTGCGGATTCACTTTTCATTTTCGAGGTGTAGGAGTCGCCACCTAGTTATTACGATCTAGGAACCGAGCACTGACTCAAGATGGATAAAGACAACTCATTTACAAAAAAAAACTAAGTCTAGGGATCACGTTACGGGGTTGGAAGGTATTAGGCACCAACCTCGCTCGACAAATGCCGGTCTCTACTATTTTTCCAAGAAGATTACATTGCTAAAAAACCTAAAATAAATAAATAACACAAAAAAAGATAAAAATAAAATATACATATACGATCACCGCAATTTGTTCCCTCAGAACTAGTAGACTGGTTCTTTGTAAGATAATCCTCGTTTTATTTCTGTCACTGGATCCACTTCGGATCTCCAAGGTAAAGTATCTTCTTCTTACATCTGAGTGTTTCCTAAATTTATTGATGGATTTCTAGGAGTTTTATGGAGAGTTTCTGGGAGTTTGTAAACAAAACTTAGGGTTTGGATGATAGGTAAGGAGTCAGGACTTCAAAATCAGGGTTTTGAGGAAGTTAGGGAGGATTTTTGACTTACTTTTTTTAGAATTTTCTTTGACCTACAAAATTAGGTTGTGGAGGCTCTCTATTTATAGAGTTTTCTGGGTAGAGTTAGTGTTTGATTAGGTTTCTTTTAGATAAGGTGAATTAGGGTTTTGACTTTAGTCTTATGAGATTGACTTGGTCTTTTCTGATTTGGGTTTTAATTAGGGTTTTGACTTAAGTCTTATTAGATTGACTTGGTCTTTTTGGATTAGGGTTTTGACTTAAGTCTTATGAGATTGACTTGATCTTTTTAGATTAGGGTTTTAATTAGGATTTTGACTTAAGTCTTATGAGATTGACATGGTTTAGATTTTTAAATTAATTTTATTAAGGTTTTACTTTACGTTAATTTATATTTTATTTATTAATTTCGAAATTAAAATTTTTTTAAAATTAAAAATTTACTGTTTTGCCCCGGAAGAGAACTTTTGAGTTTTAAGTCGATTTTCGATGTTTTGTGATGTTTTGGAATTGATTTTTCGTAAAGAATTCAATGGGATTATTGATTTGTGTCATTTATTAATTTTTTAGCATGAAATGATTGCGAACCCTATGAGGGGTACTTTCATAATTTTGTCGAATCTGGTGAAAGTTGACGAAATAGTTTATTTGATTTCACTTTATTACTTTATGTGTTCGAAAGGATTTTTCTAAGCATAAGGGAGGCTCTAAGGATGTTTTGATATTAGAGGTATTTTGGTATTTTAGTCATTTTTTAGTGATTTTTATCGTGAAGCTTCTTTTTGTCTGTGAAATGATGATTTATATATTTTTGGGGTTATATTTTCCTAGCATAGCATGGCTTCTACAGTTTTGTTAGTTTGAGATATCTCATCTGAATTTCTAAAACATATCTAGTAACAAATAAAGCATTGGAATAATCATCCATCATTGTGAATCATCGCGATCGGGTTGACGAGTTGATTAATCAGGTGAGTGAAAAAATGAGGTGTCTATAGTCATCAAATAATCGACCTCACCGATAGTTGAACTCAGTATTAGATTCTTGATCAACGGTTAGTCTAAGCCGGATAAATGATCATCCAATTATAGTGTTCTAGACCGGTCATAAAATCAGATTATAACAATAGGAATCCACGTTGGATTGGAAGTCTGAAATATCAAATTGCCATAGCTTAGGCGATTACGTCAACGTGTTCATCTACTCTCTTATCAACTACATTGTTATGTTCTTGTTATGTATCTTTTCTTTGTTTTATAATATTGATAGATGTTTTCCATTTGAAAGTTATATATGTTACTTTAAATGATAAAAATGATCGATTAAAATTTATTATAACTATTTATTGAGTATACTTAGACATTTATCGTATATTACATTTTGAAAAGCTGTATTGTTTAACTATTCAGATGTTTACTCGTGCATGTATGACTCGCTGTTAGAACAATATTCATCCCGCCGAGTAACATTTCCCTCTTACTTACCATATCCTTTCTCACAGATTATTAAGCTTTTGAGAAATCTACCTATGATGAACCATTCGAGGAGATCCTCGTAGAAGATTGTGTTGATGATCTACAACTCCCATTAATTTGAAGATCACTTTAGGAATCTAGTTGCTGTGTTTTAATTTCAAATTGTGGGACATGGTTATGATGGTTGTATTTGGGAGATGGTTATGATGTTAATAATTGTTATGGATTCTATTTATGATTGTTTAGCTCCCGTTACTCTGATTTGAGATTATCTAGTATAGTTCTGCTGCATATATTTTCATTTCATTATTATTATTGTCTGTGATTCTTTTACCAGGTTGTAGGTGCGTTTATCTCACACCTCGAGATTCTTACTAACAAATCCTCAGGTTTTGTGTTGGGATTTCAGGGCATGACAACACTCCATCTAATATGAATCTAATACTCAACCCAAAATCTAAATACTTCTTGAACGAATTGACTTCTAGTCGATGTAACCCCAATACATACTAGGTAGCAGACTCTGATTGTCTATATGACGAGCCAGATGCTCCTCACTCGTCGGTTCCATGCCCATCTTGACAATTACAGACTTTGAAACTAAAAAAATGCAAAAGAAAGGATGAGTGACAATAGTTACCCAGTACGTAAACAAACAATTCTGACTAATAACATTTCCTAACATGAAGGAGTAAGTATTCTCAATCATTTTAATGCATGCACAGTTTTATAAGATAAACTATGATTAACTGGTACATATAGCCAGTGGTGAGCAAATAAATATTTTAAAAGATTCACATTATGTCAATCAATAGTACTCACTAAAACATTTTCTTTTTATACAATTTTAATTTAAAACATTGAAACAGTAAAAAAAAATTTCTTTTATAATTTAAAATAGAACAATAGATACATAATGCATAATAGTGGAGTAATAGAATAAAAGAGTTTGGATTCTATGACTGTATCGCTCCCAGTCATGATATGATATTCTAATAATAAAGTATTAGTTCCTAATTTTATGGCTAGTCGATGCTTTACCACACTTACGAAACCATTTATCCAGCTCAGACTGGCCGTTTGACATAACCGTAAGTGATGGGTTTCTTTTTTATGTGTCGAAACATTCGACTACTCTAGATTGCCAGTGATCACTGACTAATCATCTTTATCTATGTCTATCAGGAGTACATGTAATTCCCATTATACATCCCCATTCATGTACGACCACCTTATAGTACAAGTTTACTGAAAAAGATAAAAAGGTATAAATCCAGATTCTAGTTGTGAATCTACTCTCATATGCGTCCCATACCACGTATGAGCTTGGTTGTTCCTATCATATATCCCAAGATAGTACATCACTCCGGAAGATATGACAGACTATCCCTTCAGGCATTCACAAGTTCTTTAATAGTTTACAAAATAGTTATATGTATATATCATTTTTCTTGGAAAATAAATAAGAAATTAACATTAAAGGATTGAGAATGGATATCAAGTTTTTTACCATGCAATAGTAGACCATCAACCTAAACTAAATAATAGATTAGAAAGTAAACTACGCCTTGCACTTAAAAAAGAAAATAAACATGCAACTGTAGACACCCCATTTTTGTACTCGCCTAATTAATCCACTCGTCAACTCGATTACAACGGTTCCTAATGATGGATGATTATTTCAATGCTCTATTTTGTTACCAGATATGTTTCAGAAATTCGTAGGAGGTAGCTCAAGCAAACAAAACTGTAGAAACCACGCTACGCTAAGAAAATATGCCCCAAAAACATAGAAATCTATAAAAATCACTAAAAAATTATCAAATTACCAAAATACCCATAACCTCAAAACTTCCCTAGAGCCTACATTACGCTTAGGAAAACCCTTTCAAATATATAAAACAACAAATTGAAACCAAATAAATCATTTTGCCAATTTTCACAAAATTTGACAAAATTATGAAAATGCCCCTCATAAAGGTCACTACTATTTTGCACAAAATTTTTTATAAATGATAAAAACCAATATTCCCATTGAATTCCTTACGAAAAATCGATTCCAAAACATCCTTGAACATTGAAAATCCTCTCCGAGGGTAAAATAGTAATTTTATAATTTTAATAATTAAAAATTCTAAAATTAATAATTAAAACATTAATTCATATAGAGTGAAATCCTAATTAAAATTAAAGTCAATCAAGTAATACTAAAGTCAAAAAATTAAAGTCAATCAAATAAGACTAAATTCAATCTTAAAGTCAATAAAGTAAGACTAAAGTCAAAAAATTAAAGTCAATTAAATAAGACTAAAGTCAATCTTAAAGTCAATCAAGTAAGACTAAAGTCAATCAAGTAAGACTAAAGTCAATCTTAAAGTCAATCAACTAAGACTAAAGTCAAAATCTTAAAGTCAATAAAGTAAGACTAAAGTCAAAATCTTAAAGTCAATCAAGTGAGACTAAAAGTCAAAACCCAAATAGAATTCTAATTAAATAATAACTCTATTTAAAATAATCCTAATTAAATAATAACTCTATATAAAACAATCCTAGTTAAATAATAACTCTATTTAAAATAATTCTAATTAAACACTAACTCTACCTAAAAGAATTATAATTAAACACTAACTCTATCAAAATAAGCACTTAAAAAAATCTATAAATAGGGGTCCCTACAACCTATTTTCGTATAAAAAAAATAAATCCTAGAAAAAGTAGGTCAAAAAGCTTCCCTAGCTTTCTATAAACCTTGATTATGAAGCCCCGACTCCTTACCTAACATCCATACCCCAATTTTAGCTCAAAAAATACCTAGAAACTCTTCTCAAAATACCCCAAAAATCTATAAAAAAAATTAGAAAAATTCAGAAGGAAATACTCTATTTTGGAGATCCGAAACGAATCCGGTGACAGAACGAAGTGAGGAGTGTTGTACGAAGAACTATTCTACCAGATCTGAGGGAACAAGACCGTTGTCTGCGTAAAGGTAAAGATTTAAATTTTGTTTTTATTGATTAGGTCTTTTAGCAATGTAGTTCTATTTGGGAATTAGAGACCGGCGTTTGCTGGGCGGAATTGGTGCCTAACACCTTTCAACCCCATAACGTGATCCCCAGACCCATATTTTTCTTTCATACATTAGTATTATTTACCTTTTAGAGTCAGTGTTCGGCTCCTGGACCGTAATAATTAGGTGGCGACTCCCAAATCTCAAAAATCAAAAGCGGATCCGCGCACCCCGCTGATTGAGGGTGCTTTCAGCAACGACAATTAATTACCTTGGATATCCGTTTACCAACTCACATACAACACAACAATGTAAAATGCAAGCATCACCCCTCAGGTGTGATTATGACATTTTATCGTTTCATCCCCTATTCTCTTATTTCTAGTATTTTCACTTTTCAAGTTTTTGAGCACAATATTCTTTTTACAAATTTTCAAATTCATTTTAATCATTCAACCAATAAACTACCAAAATTTAGTCAAAACGAGGTCCCAATAATTGCACGGAGCCAAACTGCCAAAATTGTAAAAAACTGGTGGAAATTTTGCTAAGTATCGGAAAAGTGATTTTTCAAAGTTTTTTAAATTGAAAACGGATTTTTGAAAATGAAGCCTTGAATACAAGATTCAACATTATGTAATTTTTATTGCTCAATTCAAACTAACACAAAAGATATTTGAGTTTGAAAATCTGACATAAACATCAAAATTTATGTTTTATTCTTAGAACAAAAAATTAGATTTTGATCTTCTGAGAATTGAATTTTGAAATCATTTTCATTGTTTCCAAATAGGGGGATAAAACTTTCATTTTATTAAAGAACATAAAATATATTGATTAAATATTTTTAATGAAATGAAGGGTAGGAAAAATACATATAAGTTATGGAAAAAACAAAACAAAAACAAAAATTCGAGTTTACGAAAATTTTGGTTCTGACGGTGCCGCCGTCAGTGCCTAACAGCAGCATCAACAACAACTCGCAAACTGCACAAATATTTTGGTTTCCTTCCAAATTTTTCGAACTTCTTCGTCGGTTCTTCGATCCATTAACCCACCAACAAATGACATGTTAAAATACATTAAAAACACATCAAATATGAAGGTATTGGTTTGAATTTGAAATAAACGAAAATAATTCTATGATATAAAGCACATAACAAATTTTTGTTAAAGATCCTAAATGTAATTTTCATAATCTATGATTACCAATAGGAATTGAGAGTTCCTAACGAAGTTCGTGATTGTCAAAAATGGTGATTGAGCAGAGAAATCAATGTAAGATAGCACAGATGTCGAGGTGGATAGCACAAAACTCGAGGTTTGGTGGACTTGGGTGCAAAACAAACGGGTTGATTGCGAAGCTCTCAACGACTATGTTCTTCTTTCTTCTATGATGAAAAATGACTTTTCACCTAGCTAGAGGAAACTTCAAATGGGTGTTATCAAAATCCACTCGCTGGCTTTTTGTGAGAGACAAAGATAACATAAGGAAAATGAAGATCGAAGGTGTAGAGACCCAATTTTTGCACTCGCCGGATTAATCAACTCGTCAACTCAATTGCAACGGTTCCCAATGATAGATGTTTATTCCAATGCTCTATTTGGTTACCAGATGTGTTTCAGAAATTTAGATGAAGTATCTCAAACTAAAAAAACTATAGAAACCGCGCTACGCTAGGAAAATATAACTCCAAAAGCCTAGAAATCATCATTTTTCATACAAAAAGAAGCTTCACAATAAAAATCACTAAAAAATGACCAAATTACCAAAATATCCATAACCTCAAAACATCCTTAGAGCCAACATTACGCTTAGAAAAATCCTTTCAAACACATAAAATAATAAATCGAACCCAAATAAACCATTTTGTCAATTTTCATAAAAATTGATAAAATTACGAAAATACCCCTCATAAAGTTCACTACCATTTCGTACAAAAAATTTCATAAATGACACAACCAATATTTCCATTGAATTCCTTACAAAAAATCGATTTCAAAACATCTTGGAACATTGAAAAATGACTTAAAACGCAAAAAGTCATCTCCGAGGGCAAAACGATAATTTTACAATTTTAATAATTAAAAATTCTGAAATTAATAATTAAAATATTAATTAATATAAAGTCAAAATCATAATATCTAGTCAATTAAGTAAGACTTAAGTCAAAATCCTAAAATCAAGTCAATCAAGTAAGACTTAAGTCAAAACCTTAAATTCTAATTAATCAAGTAAGACCAAA
This sequence comes from Akebia trifoliata, assembly GCF_017979445.1. NCBI lineage: Eukaryota > Viridiplantae > Streptophyta > Magnoliopsida > Ranunculales > Lardizabalaceae > Akebia > Akebia trifoliata. The sequence goes on from NC_141377.1 coordinate 24,278,731, forward strand.
ATCAAACTCTAAAACTATTTAAAAGAATTCTAATTAAACTATAAAACGATCTAAAAGAAATGTAATTAAACTCTAAAACTACCTAAAAGAAACATAATTAAACTCTAACTCTATCTAAAAAGCTCTTAAAAAATCTATAAAAAGGGGTCCATACAACCTATTTTCGTATCCAAGAGAAAATCTAGAAAAAGTAGGTCAAGGAGGCTCCCCAACCTTCTCAAAACCTTAATTTTGAAGCCTTAACCCCTTATCTATCATCCAACCCCCAATTTTTGCTCAAAAAACACTCCAAAACCCTTCAAAAATACCCAGAAATCCATCAAAATTTAAGAAACACTTAGATCTAAGGAGAAGATACTTCATCTTGGAGATCCAAAGCAGATCCAGTAATGGAAACGAAGCAAGGAATCACAAGTAAGGAATTTCTCCCCCAACTCTGAGGGATTTATCATTGTGATCATCTAGGTATTTTTCATTCTTATTTTTTTTTACTATTTATGCAGGTCTTTTAGCAATATAGTTTTGTTTGGGAAAAGTAGAGATCGACGTTTGCCTGACGGGGTTGGTACCTAATACCTTCCAACCCCGTAACGTGATCCCTAAACTCATATTTTCTTTCGTAGATTAGTGTTATTTGCCTTTTAGAGTCAATGTTCGGTTCTTACACCGTAATAAGTAGGTGGCGACTCCCAAACCTCAAAAATCAAAAGTGGATCCGCGCACCTCGCTGATCGAGGGCGCTTTTAGTGGCGACTCCATTGAGAATTATTGAGGATCAAACTTAAAAAGTCCCAAGTATGGGAACATTGCCATTTAGACCTAGTTTTGTTTATGTTTATTTTATTTATTTTTAGTGTATTTGATTCGTTTATTTTTGGGATTATATTATGTTCTTTCAGCATCATTTTTGACGTATTATTATGGAATATTATTTGCTATGATTCAATTTAGGGTCGTTTGAGATGACCTTAAATAATGCAGGATATTGAGAGGATGATGATGTGTAAAAATGGGTGTTGACCCATTTTTATTTGGATTCTTTTTTGGGTTTGTATTATCCTTTATTGGTATCCTTTGGTTCGATTTTGGATACTTTGATTTGGCATATAATTTTTTTTTATGGTTTAATCTAAGATCATTTGGGATGATCCTAAATAATGAAATATTCAAATTAACATATGAATTGAGGATGGGATGATGCTGAAATTAGCTATAAAAGTTTGGAGAACAGATTCTTAGATTTTTTTTGTAGTCCCAATTAAAGGTCGATTTTGGAGACTCCCAAATAATCTAATGGTTTAAAGAAAAATAATGAGGTAAATTGGAATAAAGGTTGTTGGATCATAAAGATTTTTTTTTAAATAAATTTTTTTATTTATTTATTTATTTTTATTTTTATTTTTAGTTTTTAGTTTTTTTATAATTTTTTTATGGTACATGCATTAATCTTTGATAGTAAATTTTTTTTAAAAAAATTAAAAAAAAAACGTTTAAAAAATTTAAAAAAAAAACATTTAAAAAAAATGCTTAAAAAAATATTTTTAAAAAAATTAAAAAAATTTAAAAAAAAATGTTAAAAAAAAGTTTTTAAAAAAATTTAAAAAATTTAAAAAAAAATGTTACAAAAATATTTTTTTTTAAATTTAAAAAAACATCTTTAAAAAAAAATTCTTTATTTCAAAATTTTTTATTTTAAACAATATTCGGTTTTTCTCTTAAAAAAAATGGGAACAATTTTTTATTAAAACTGAATTCAGTTTTTTTTTATTTCTTTAAATTAAAAAAATATGTTTTAAAAAAAAGGAAGGAAAAATCATCTACCCTTGTCTCAACGATTATCATCCTATCCTCGATTCAATATTTATTAAAATCTCAATTTATTTTGGATCGTCTAAAAGTGATCTTTGATTGGACCATATATATTTGTGCTTGGACTAAGAATTATATGCTTGTTCAAACGATCGAATCCGATTATTAGTCCTTGTGTTGAACGCCTATTTAATATTGCCATGATCTTGATATATATTTGATGTGCTTATTTTTTATCTTAATGATGTGATTGGATTGGTATTTGTTTTGGATAATATTCATGTGATACCCACATTGTAATGATATGATCAGGCCCATGGGCCCATTTGTTTGAAAGGTATATCGATGCATCCAGGCTGAAGCAACCTGAGCCTTTGACCTATTATAAGCCGTATAGTCACGTGTCCTGATTGCCAACGTAGTACTAGTACGTGATCAGTCCCCTCGTGGGATGCTAAACCATTTATGAAAGCTACAACCCTAGACTCGTACTTATACGGTATATCAAAGGTAATCTAAGTTCACCAATTGCACTTCTTGGTCAAAATCATTGCCTAAGCGAGATCCTGTTCCTCTGTACCCTATTGTACGAGGGGGATAGATTACGTCTATTTTAGACGAGAGGTATTTAAGAGGGCCCTTGCTCAGCATCGTGCTTCACCTCTCAATTGGGGATTAAATTGACTGCTTTTTAACTTCAGAGAAGTGGGTTGGGGTCTTAGATTATCCCCTATACAGTATATCAAACCAAGTCACCACGTATCGAGAGGTGTATAGGTGTACTTGGGCATAGGTGGCCAGATAAATTGCATTGCACATAGTAAACCTAGAGTCTAAAAACCTCCCTATAGGTCACGACTCGAACTTATTGTGGGTGTTTACGGGTTGCTTGTTGGAAATGAACTTTACAAATGTTGGGATCAGGAAGTTACAGTTTTATCCTCAAGAGTCCAAACTTTTGTTTAATTTAGCTCAAGGCTATCATATTACTGGGTGCACCAACCCAATAAAGAATCTATTTTCATAATGACCCAGTCCATCTCGGTACCACAATCATGATGGATCGGACCATTCAAATCAAAATGGCATTCAAACTTTTTGCTGAACTTGGGTTTCAATCCATTTTTAAAAAAAATGTTCTCCTAAAGAAAAATGTTTTCCAAAGAATAAAAATATTTTTTCAGAAAAAATATTTTCTAAAAGAAAAGAAAAGGAAGGAAAAATGATTTACCAAAGATCTATTTTTTGCATGAAATTTTTTTTAAATATGTTTTCCTTAAAAAAAATGATCACAAAAAATAATCAGATTTGTGAAGGTTTTTTATTCAATAAAAACATTATTTGTCAATAATTTTCAATAATGTAATAAAATTATTTTTCTTCTGAATAATCATTACATGAATGAATTGTTTAATGGATTGGTACACAGAATTCAATAAAATCTCAGGGTTCATTTAAAATGTTGTCAAGGGGGTAACACTGAAACTAGTTAAATTCACCTTCAATGTGGTTTAAGGGTTATCATTATACCTAAGCTCAATTTTCCATCATCTAGCCAGGGTTGTAAGTCCGGTCAGTTAGAACAAACGTCAGTACTAAGTCAACAGTTAGAAATAGCCTCAGAATTTCTCAATATCAACTAATTGTTCCTTGAAGATCACCATGTCTCAATCCTGTTGGTTGTAGGTAATGTCTCAGTCCTCAGTCTGTAATCAAGCCCATTGTGGGTACTTATCTTGAGTTTCCATGAGTTATGTGGGTTAGCCTGAGTCCAATTTTTTTTTACCAATCCATCAATGTCATATTTTGTTTAGATTGAGTGTACTATTTTCCTGTTAGGTCGAATTAGTTTATTCGAGTCTATAGAGGTGCTTATCGCCCCATCTAAAATTGATCGGATAAGGAAATTTTTGAATACCTCGAGCGCATTAACGGATTAACTAATAATCTAACTTCAAGGATAGATAATGGTTGGGCTCAATTTTTAATCGAGGAAGCAAAGGTCATTGATCTCGAAAGAAAATAATTCCTAGAGAAGTTCAGATAGAAACTATCCTATCCCTAGAGGAACACGAGGGGATAATGAATTTACTCAGAAATTTCAAAAGACTTGTTCGTGTGATCATATCAGGGTATGTTAGGTACAAGCTTGGGTGTTGTTCAACACGGAATAGATACTCGTCTATATCGATGGAATCAAAGAAGATGTTTGAAAATATATTAGCGCTATCCCACTACATCTCGAGTTGAAAAGTTTATTTAAGCACATGTTATCAGTCGATATGGGGGTACCTTTTGAGCTGATCTCTGATAGTGGGTCGTACTTCAATGCTTAGGTCATTACTCCGTGTTCAAAGTTCAGGATTCGACATTACAAATCATCTCCCCATGTTCTCAGACTAATGGAAAGGTTGAAACAGTCAATAAAATTTTTTCAAGATAATCATCAGGAAAATGTGTCAATCTCACTAGGATTCATCAGAGAAGTTACCATTCACACTATGGGTATATCAGTCTTCCATTGGAGTTATTCCCTACTCTCTAGTATATGATATGGAAGCAATCTTAATAATTGAAATGGAAATCCCGTATCTTAAGGTATTGACAGAAAGTTAATTGCTAAAAACGGACTAGGCTCGTCATTGGGTACGAAGAGCTAAACTACATTGAAAAAAAAATAACCTAGAAGTTCTGTACCACGTGTAAACTTATTAGAGAAGAATCACTTACAAGAAAGTCAAAGTTCACCACTTACAAGTCAAGGATTTAACCATTAAACTTCAAAGAAAATTGAGCACCCCTCCTTGACTATAAGAAGAAGTCTGAACCCAATTGGAGAGATTTATTCATTAAGAAATATTCTTGGATTTAACCATCAAACTTCAAGATCATGATAGAATTAAACTACCAGAACCAACCAACTTTGACCAGATCAAACAGTACTACATTTAAGGAGGTCATCTTTGGTCGAAATAATTTTCCTACTACCCAGTTCAATATCTCCTTTCTCAACCCTTTGCAACATTTTTTTTTAAAAAAATACATTTTTCTTTCTCAGCCCGATCACCTAACCCAGGAGAGGGAAAATTCGAACTACGTTTTGATCTGATCCCAAAATTCTGGGGTACGTAAATAACCTGAGAAGTTACTTCAGGCCCAACCACATCAAAAAAAAATTTCCCCACAAATAAAATTCAAAATAATAAATATTATCAAAATGGGAAAGAAAATTCAAAGAAAAAAAAAGAAAACAATTTAAAAGAAATACCACACAAGGGGCATTTGGGTTTTGAGCCTCAAAATTCCTTTCTTTTTATACCTAGTCCTAAGCTTACCCATGAAAGTCTTCATAAGTACCGTGCGGAAAAGTTAAGGAATATAGCAAAGTATGATCAGACAGTAATTCCAGAAGTTCAGAAGAGAAGAAAAAAAAGCCTACTAAGTTGAAATCTTGAAAAGACAACTTAAGCAAAAATTAAGGCAAGCTCGCAAGGTTGAAAATCTGAAAGGACGGTCTTGGCAACAATTAGAGCAAAGAAATAAACTTGCTAAGTTAAAAACCTGAAAAGGCGACTTAGGCAAAAATTAAGGCAAGCTCGCAAGGTTGAAAATTCGAAAGGACGATCTTGACAACAATTAGAGTAAAGAAAAAAGCCTGCTAAGTTGAAAACCTGAAAAGGCGACTTAGGCAAAAATTAAGGCAAGCTCGCGAGGTTGAAAATTCAAAAAGACGGCCTTGGCAACAATCAGAGCAAAGAAAAAAAGAAAAGAAAGCTTGCTAGATCAAAAATCTGAAAAGGCGATCTAGGCAAAATCTAGAGCATGCTCACTAGTTTGAGAACCTGAAAGGACAATCTAGACAAAAGTTAGAGCAACAAAGGAAAATAGAAGAAAATCTCCATAGAGTTGAAAAGCTAAAAGGCGGTTCGAGCCGAAACATTAGAAGTCTGAATTACCAAGTTTTAATACCCAGCTTAAACCAAATAAAGACTCAAAAGCCATGAGCATCGTCTATGATTGATCTGAAAATTTTTTACTTCTCCAAGTGAACCAAGAGGGATAATGGTGAATTCTACAATGAATCTCAAAAGGAAATATTTTATTTTCTTGAGCCTGACTCAAAACCTTCAATATAAAAAGTTGAAATTAAAAGTTCAATCTTTATTGTATTTGTAGTAATCAAATATTTCAAATCTTCATACAAGGGACACTTTCTTTCTTCTTTGATAAGTAGTTTCCTCCTTATACTAGGAGCATTTTTTTACGAGATATGTTCAATACAATGTTTCCTATCAAATTAAGCGCATTTTGTTCTCAAACTTGATCAATGTTAATCCTAAAAGATCATGTGAATTCCAAAATTAAGGTTACCCTCTTGATAGCATTTTTTTGAAAACCCTTGAGGTTAAAAAGAAGTTAAAATTCATAAACTTTTGAAAGACTTCGAGGTTCAAATAGAAGCGTTTCTGATCTCACATTTGGTTGTGCCTAGAGAATAACTCATTACCCTTTCACCTATAATAGGAGATAGGACATTCTTTATTTCCTAGATCCAATCATCCTTTCCAAGATCTATTCACTCTCAGATTCAATCATTTTTTTCTAGATTCATTTCCAAACATTTTTTCTCAGATCTATTCATTCCCAGATTCAATCATTCTTTTTCAGATTCATTTTCAATCATTCTTTCCTAGATCTATTCATTCTCAGATTCAATCACTCTTTTTCAGATTCATTTTCAATCATTCTTTCCCAAATTCATTCCTTCCTTCCTAGTTTTACTCAGCTAGATGCCTTCGAAGCTTTTCTCAAAATTATGCTCAGATGCGGCTGAAGATTTTCTCAGAATTATGCTCAGATACCGTCAAGGGTTTCTTAGAATTATGCTCAGATACCGTTGAGGGTTTTCTCAGAATTATACTCAGATGTTGTCGAGGGTTTTCTCGGAATTATGGTCAGATACCGTCGAGGGTTTTTCAAAATTATGCTCAGATGCCGCTGAGGGTTTTCTTGGAATTATGCTTAGATACCGCCAAGGGTTTCTCGGAATTATGCTCAGATGTCGCCGAAGGTTTTCTCCGAATTATGCTCAGATGCCATCGAGGGTTTCTCAGAATTATGCTCAGATATCGTCGAGGGTTTTCTTGGAATTATGCTTAGATGCCGCCAAGGTTTTTCTCGTAATTATGCACAGATACCGCCAAGGGTTTCTTGGAATTATGCTCAGATGCTGCCGAGGGTTTTCTCGGAATTATGGTCAGATACCGCCGAGGGTTTCTCAGAATTATGCTCAGATATCACCGAGGGTTTTCTGAAAATTATGCTCAGATATCGTCGAGGGTCTTTCGAAATTATGCTTAGATGCCACAGAGGGTTTTCTCAGAATTATGCTCAGATACCATCGAAGGTTTCTCAGAATTATGCTCAGATACCGTCGAGGGTTTCTCAAAATTATGCTCAGATGCAGCCGAGGATTTTCTTGGAATTATGCTTAGATACTGCCAAGAGTTTCTTGGAATTATGCTCAGATGTCGTCGAAGGTTTTCTCCGAATTATGCTCAGATGCCATCGAGGGTTTCTCAGAATTATGCTCAGATATCGTCGAGGGTTTTCTTGGAATTATGCTTAGATGCTGCCAAGGTTTTTCTCATAATTATGCACAGATACCGCCGAGGGTTTCTCGGAATTATGCTCAGATGCTGCCGAGGGTTTTCTCGGAATTATGGTCAGATACCGCCGAGGGTTTCTCAGAATTATGCTCAGATATCGCCGAGGATTTTCTGAAAATTATGCTCAGATATCGTCGAGGATTTTTCAAAATTATGCTTAGATGCCGTAGAGGGTTTTCTCAGAATTATGCTCAGATACCATCGAAGGTTTCTCGGAATTATGCTCAGATACCGTCGAGGGTTTCTCGAAATTATGGTCAGATTCCGCGAAGGGCTTTCTCGAAATTATGCTCAGATACCACCAAGGGTATTCTCGAAATTATACTCAGATACTGCCGAGGGTTTTCTAGGAATTATGCTCAGATGCCACCGAGGATTTTCTAGGAATTATGCTCAGATACAGCCGAGGGTTTTCTGAGAATTATACTCAGACCACCGAGAGTTTTTTCAGAATTATGCTCAGCTACCGCCGAGGGTTTTCTGGGAATTATGCTCAGATACCGCAAAGGATTTTCTCGGAATTATGCTCAGATGCCGCCGAGGGTTTTCTAGGAATTATGTTCAGATGCCACCGAGGATTTTCTCAGAATTTTGCTCAGTTTATGCTCAGATTATGCTCCATTTATGCTCAATTTATGCCCAGTTTATTCTCATACTATGCTCAAATTATGCTCAGTTTATACTGACTTTATGCTTAGATTTTATTCAGTTCTCACTTAAACTCTTTGAAATTTATCTTAGATCTCAAATGCGCGTACTTGGGCATTTGTTTCGTTAGTCAAGGAGAATTTTCTAAAAATTCAAGGATCTGACACCGTCAATGAGAGCTCGCGCTCAAGGATTCGAACGTCTAGACGAATTACTAAATCAGGCTGCAAAATGAACTGTCACTAGCTTTGACATTCGGATATCGCACTACCTACCAAAATAGATTTTTTATCTAGTTGCTTCAACCTTCTATCAAAGAGGGGCATCTGTAGACACCTCATTTTTGCACTCACATGATTAATCAACTCGTCAACCCAATTACAACGGTTCCCAATGATGGACATTTATTCCAATGCTCTATTTCGTTACCAGATAAGTTTCAGAAATTTAAATGAAGTATCTCAAACTAACAAAACTGTAGAAATTGCGTTACGCTAGGAAAATATAACTCCAAAAGCCTAGAAATCATCATTTTTCAGACAAAAAGAAGCTTCACGATAAGAATCACTAAAAAATGATCAAATTACTAAATTATCCCTAATCTCAAAACATCCCTAGAGCCTACATTACACTTAGAAAAATCATTTCAAACACATAAAATAACAAATCGAAATCAAATAAATCATTTCCTCAATTTTCACAAAATTTGACAAAATTAGGAAAATACCCCTCAAAAAGTTCACGACCATTTCGTACAAAAAATTTCATAAATGACACAAACCAATATTCTCATTGAATTCCTTACAAAAAATCGATTCCAAAACATCCTAGAACATTGAAAAATGACTTAAAACACAAAAAGT